>NC_083113.1:51513381-51836476 GCF_949774975.1 Lagenorhynchus albirostris | reverse complement strand
CGAGGCTCGCCCACGGCCAGTGCCATTCCCCTTACAGCTCTCAGCTTTTCTCCAACTCTGCTCAAAGGTGGACTCAGTTTATGAGACCCAACATTTTACAAAAAAAAAGATTTTTGGATCCCTTGCCAGATTATCAATACAAAGTTGTTAGGCTCTTTCCTGACATTTTGGGAGGAGTCTCTACAGTTTGGAGGTCCCGGAACTTTAGTTTCCTTAGCAAATCCACCTCTTACAGTACTTTATTCTCAAAAATGAAATGTGTAATAGCATCCAATTATGCTTGGAATGATCCGGCCACAAAAGGGGTTGAACCATAAAATTGGATTGCCATGCTGCTTTTATAGGTGACCTTTGCCCTCTTTGAGTACAACAGCAGAGCCATAGCCTTTATAACTCATACTTTTACCTGCATCGAGTCAATCAATGACAAAATAGATTTGCTTAATTTGCTTAGTAAAAATGATGCATTTTTTAACATCTTTATTGGAGTATAATTGCTTTACAATGGTGTGTTAGTTTCTGCTTTATAACAAAGTGAATCAGCTATACATATACATATATCCCCAGATCTCCTCCCTCTTTCGTCTCCCTCCCACCCTCCCTATCCTGCCCCTCTTGGTGGTCACAAAGCACCGAGCTGATCTCCCTGTGCTATGCGGCTGCTTCCCATTAGCTATCTATGGAGGTTCCTTAAAAAACTACAAATAGAACTACCATATGACCCAGCAATCCCACTACTGGGCATATACCCTGAGAAAACCATAATTCAAAGAGTCATGTACCATAGTGTTCACTGCAGCTCTATTTACAATAGCCAGGAGATGGAAGCAACCTAAGTGTCCATTGACAGATGAATGGATAAAGAAGATGTGGCACATATATCCAATGGAATATTACTCAGCCATAAAAAGAAATGAAATTGAGTTATTTGTACTGAGGTGGATGGACGTAGAGTCTGTCATACAGAGTGAAGTAAGTCAGAAAGAGAAAAACAAATACCGTATGCTAACACATATATATGGAATCTGAAAAAAAAATGGTTCTGAAGAACCTAGGGGTAAGACAGGAATAAAGACGCAGACCTAGAGAATGGACTTGAGGACACGGGGAGGGGGAAGGGTAAGCTGGGACAAAGTGAGAGAGTGGCATGGACTTACGCATACTACCAAACGCAAGTGTTTTTTTTTGTGTGTGTGGTACGCGGGCCTCTCACTGTTGTGGCCTCTCCCGTTGCCGAGCACAGGCTCCGGATGCACAGGCTCAGTAGTTGTGGCTCACGGGCCCAGCCGCTCCACGGCATGTGGGATCCTCCCGGACCGGGGCACGAACCCGTGTCCCCTGCATCGGCAGGCAGACTCTCAACCACTGCGCCACCAGGGAAGCCCTGCAAGTGTATTTTAATTGAAATATCTTTGATTTCTTGGCCACATCCTAATCTGCAATCTCCATGATTTTTCCGCGGTCACTTAGTGTCTGTTGTGCTTGTGCATTTGCTGTTTGTGTTATACGGATATTAACCATATAACCAACATTTCCCTGTCGGAAGGAATCAGGAAAGATGATCAAGTGCGAAGAGGGCAAGTTCGAATTTGTTTTGAAGCTGCGTTTAAATAGAAAACATACTGTTTTCACTTACATTATATATTACAGGGCAATTAAATAGTACAATTTCCTAAATTTGCTTTTATTTTCATAAACTTTTATAAAAGAGTGAGCAAATATCTGTGTTCACATCACCTGGGGATGCAGTGTTAAAGGGGTTATTTGTTTGGGGAGAGGCTCCCCCACTGATAGGAACCACTTCTCTCATATTTGGGGTCAGATATTTCTTCCACTTTGTTGCCTACTGTGTAGGTTCTGAATTTTTAAGATGCTAAATGGAGATTGTAGAGTGCAGTAATTTCGCTCTTGCATTTTTCTTTATGATTTCCACCATGGATCACCTGACACCTATGGTGTGAAATTTTATTTGCATGGCATTTTCTTCCTATGTTAAGTGTTTTTGGAAGCACAGGGTCTGATGCAAACTCTCGCTTCTCTAAAGATCAGTTTGGTCAGGCCAGAGTCAGACTCTTTCCACGCATTTCTCGGTCACTCACTTGCAGCCCCCATCTTATGAGGAACTGTGTTTGGAAGATCAGTCAACTCTGATACCACTGGGTTTTCCAAGCAGAGAGGGGGAAATAAGCTTTCCTTTAACCTAATGTGCCCTGGTGTTTTTTGCCTGGTCGGGGTCTCCAGGAAGAACAAGAACCAGAATGTAGGAAGTGAAACATGAGTTAAAAAAAAAAAATCACAGCAGGAAGGGGGCAGGTTGGGGTGAAAGGGAGAGACCGAGCTTGCAAAACTGCCTCTTCGTGTTTCAGAGCTGCGGTTATTAGGAAGAGTTAGAGACAGACACCATGAAGGATGCGTCTGATTCTGTACCAGGTACCACCATCCCTCGGTATCTGCCAGGGATTGGTTCCAGGACCCCCCAGGGGTGCCAAAATCCACAGCTGCTCATCCTTACATACGACGGCTCAGCATTCGCATGTAGCCTACTCCCATCCTCCGTTATATTTTTGTGTGTTTTGTTTTTTTGCTTTCTAATCATACATTTATTATCTCGTTAACAACAACAGTTTTGAGCGTCGATAAGCAGTTCATCATAATAGGATTCGACCTTCTGGATCTAGGAGGGTCTGTACATCATAACTACTCTCAGGCCGTGATCCATTACGAAAGGTTTGATAATTGAAACATGGCAGTATTACGTCTGTTCTAGTGTAATACCACCAAATTAACTGCAACCTTATAACAGATTAGTCTCATCAAAGAGCTGCTTTGATTTTTTTAAAATATTTTAGGGCTTCCCTGGTGGCGCAGTGGTTGAGAGTCCGCCTGCCGTTGCAGGGGACACGGGTTCGTGCCCCGGTCCGGGAAGATCCCACATGCCACGGAGCAGCTAGGCCCGTGAGCCATGACCGCTGAGCCTGCGCGTCCGGAGCCTGTGCTCGGCAACGGGAGAGGCCACAACAGTGAGAGGCCCGCGTACCGCAAAAAAAAAAAAAAAAAATTAATTTTATTGGAGTATAGTTGATTTACAGTGTTGTGTTAGTTTCAGGTGTATAGCAAAGTGATTCAGTTATACATATACGTATATTCATTCTGCTTTAGATTCTTTTCTCATATAGGTTATCATAGAATATTGGGTAGAGTTCCCTGTGCTGTGCAGTAGGTCCGTGTTGGTTATCTATCTTATATATAGTAGTGTGCGAGTATTCATCCCAAGCTCCTGATTTCTCCCTACCCCTGCCCCCCGCCCCCCCGCCCCCCCCCCGCAGTGTTTCCCAGTTGTTAACCATAAGTTTGTTTTCAGTATCTGTAAGTCTGCTTCTGTTTTGTAAGTTCATTTGTATCTTTTTTAAAATTAGATTCCACAGATGAGTACTCCATTATATTTTAAATCATCTCTAGATAATTTTTAATACCTCATGCAATGTAAATGCTATGTAGTTGCCAGCTCACAACAAATTCAAGTTTTGCTTTTTGGAACTTTCTGGAATTTTTTTCCCCTAAATATTTTGTATGTGCGGTTGGTTGAATCCACAGATGTGAAACCCGTGGATACCAAGGACCGACTGACTGTGTGCCTTAGTGCTAAGCATATAGGCAACGTAGAACTGATGGTTAAACAGCTTGGCAGAAAGCCAGCCAAAGCTCGAGGCAGCAGCGTCCTGGCATTCAATCAGATGGAGGGTGGCTGGAGCAATTGAGAGAGGAGTGATTCTTCTGAGGGTTCCATTTTAATTACACACTGGTTGGAGAATATGACTTTCAGAACCCCCCGTGCTACCTGGGTTCACTTCCAAGACCTAATGGAGTTATACTGGCCGGAGGAAGGGTTTCCAAATCACAGTGGCAATTTCCCTCTCCAACCTCCACATGCTTTGTCTCACACAAGCGCTGGCTCAGCTCGAGGGAGTTTAGATTCTGCAGAGAGTTTGCTCCCTCTTGCCTCCTGTTTGATTAAGAAATTGGCAGGAGATCAAAAAAAAAAAAAAAAACCAAAAAAAAAAAACGGACCATGTTCTCATACAAGGCCCAGACCCCTGATCTCCACTGCCCAGCACCCTGCAAGAGCTCACCAGGATTTGAAATTACTCCTTTTGCCTGTCTTCCTACCCAGCACAACCAAGTGTCGTAAAAATTGGGGTTGCCCTAAATGTCCCAAATTGCATTTCCTGGTCTGGAGGCTGTTCCAAAACCCAAATCTCATTTTTTTTTTCCCCTTTTCTTAAATGAAGCCTCTGATTTACAACCACTGGAGCTCATATATCATGAAGATGCTCTTGGCCGGGCAGTGTCCTCTGAAAATCAGTGAAGAAAGAAATGAGAGATGCTTAGGGAGGCAACATATATTAGGCACCTACTGTATGCCGGCTGCTAATCACCTCCGGAGGTACTTAATTAATGCATGCTCGTTGAATGAATGACTTTCAGGGATGAGAAAACATGGGCACTTGGCAACGTTTGCTGTTTCCCTTAATCCCTACGACTCAGAGAGTTGGACGTTTTTATTCCCGTTGCACAGAGAAGGAAACTGAGGCTTGGGGAGTGTCTTGGGTTTGCTCAGATTCTCATATATTAGGGAAACAGTGAAGTGAAGCTTTGCCCCTAAGTCTGGTACCTAAGAGGATTTCATGGCGCTCAAACCGTGACAGAGAGGGTGATGCCCTGACAAGGCGATTTACAAATGACTCAGTGTTCTTGCGAGTGTTTGTGTCCTCAGGACTGAGCTTTCGTTTCCTCCTCTCTAAGATGGGATTCTAAGAGTATTCTCCTCGTGGGCTTGTTGTAAAAGTTAAGAGTTAAGTCAGTTGAGACTCGCGGTACAGTCCCTGCGACCCTGCAAGCCTTGATAAGCCACTGGATTACAGTGAACAGAAACGGATATGATTTGGGTAGGAAGAGAGAGCTCTTCATCTTGGCACCGCAAACTCTACTTCCACCTGAGTTACTTCTGGGCCACCCTGGGTGAAGTTGACTTACCTGCAGCCAGTTCTTCCTGAAGCTAGCTCGGTGACCTTGTCACATCGATGCCTTGCTGTGTTATCTCACGTCAAATAATAACTCACAGCTTTATCTGGGCATGGATACAGCTGTCCTCAGCCCATCTGCCTCCGAGAGAGCCTGTCACTGAGAAAATAGATCCAGAAGTGGGTAAAAGTGCTTGAGGAATACAAAACACATTCCCGATTGTAAATGTCCCAAGAAAATAAATGTCATTGTAAGAGACAAAGCATGAGGACTGGTCTTGTACCTTTCACCTCGGCTGCCACCCAAAAGGCCGCCTGCTGCCCCCAGGGCTCCCACCCCAAGCCACTCCAGAAAACAGGCTTTTAAAAACGTTTTAAAATGTAAAAATCCAGTCATCTTCTCCCAGATGCCCTCGGCACACAGACTACAGAGCCAGAACGCCTGGGTTCAAACTCCATAGCTGCCACATTCGACAGGAATTGCCTTGGGCAAGTTATTCTGCACCTCAGGCCCAAAATCAAGCTTATCCCTTCTGGAATCCTTCATCTGCTCTTCTCTCTTTTCAAAGTCTTCTTCTCATTTCCTGTCCAGAGGCTCCTGGACATGGCCTTGTTTTCCTGGATGCCTCAGAAATTACTGTTGACGTCTGCAAAATGTTGGCGTACCCTAGTTCAGAGGTCAGCAACCTCTGGCCCAATCCAGGCTCCACCTGTTTTTGTAAATAAAGTTTTATTGAAACAGCCGCTCCCTCATTTACATATTCCCTGGGGCTGCTTTCCCACTAAAGTTGCAGAGTTGAACCATTGTGACCGAGACCCTATGATCCTCAAAGCCTGAAATATTTACTCTCTAGATGGCCCTTTACTGGAAAAGCTTGCCAGTCCCTGCCCTAGTTCAGTGTCTCTACAACTCATTTCGGGTGTTGAAAATCTAATGTCATGATCATTTCTGTTGAAACATATAAATGTCGCCATATCCAACAGAAATTCATTAAGTATAGATGTTGCGCTAAATCAGTTATCATTTATAGTGCAGGACTTTAAAAGCTGCAGTTTGGGATAGAAAAATTTTAAATTGGGAAAGAAATATACCCTGTTTGTCAACTCTTGGAGAGTGGATTGGGCAAAACATCTTAAATCAAATGTGTTGAATACCTAGTATGCCAGGCACCCCGATAAGTCATTTTACAGGTATTAAGGCATTTAACCGTCACGACAGCCCTAGGAGGTTGCAAATGTTATTATTTCTACAGGAGGTCATAAATTCTGGAAACGAAGGGGAAATGTCCATAATGTCACCAAAGACATCTTCAGTTTATAAAAAAAAAAGTACTCTGTGTCTTTAGACTTTATGGACAGGGCTGTGTTGTATGCATTAAAAATTGAGGTGAGGGCTTCCCTGGTGGCGCAGTGGTTGAGAGTCCGCCTGCCGATGCAGGGGACACGGGTTCGTGCCCCGGTCCGGGAAGACCCCACATGCCGCGGAGCGGCTGGGCCCGTCAGCCATGGCCGCTGAGCCTGCGCGTCCGGAGCCTGTGCTCCGCAACGGGAGAGGCCACAGCATTGAGAGGCCCGCGTACCGCAAAAAAAAAAAATTGAGGTGAAATTGCGAAAGTGGTTGCCGAAAGTTGCACAGGAGATTAAGCGATGCAGTGAGGGGTCAGATTGGCTGTCAGAATCAAGTTCTTGTAGCTTTAACCCTGTGGCTCCTTTGTGGCTCCTAGTTCAACATCACAGAGTATCCGCGTTCCGTTCCGTAGGACCAGAGGATCCTGGTTAGATACCCACCCTGAAGATTTGACTCCATTTTGCCTGGACTGAAACTCCTTTTTTTTAAAATCACTTTACGTATCTTGGGCGTCCCAACCGTGTTGGTTCTGCTCTTTCTGGTCTAAGCTCGTTCCCTTTGATGGATTAGACAAAAGCAAATGAAGAGTTGACTCTTCCTGTCTCGTGTTCACTGTCATCTTTTAACTTTGCACATCAGCCTCCAGCAGGGTACTTCTATCTTGCTCTGTTCTGATTCTTACCAGACCTCAAATTGTGTGTGTGTGTGTGTGTGCGCGCGCGCGCGTGTGTGTGTGTGTGTGTGTGTGTGTGTGTGTGTGTGTGTCTGCGTGCACACATGGCTTTCCAACACCAGGGCTCTGGAGACAGCCTGTCTCGATTCAAATCCTGGTTCCCACTTGCGAGTGGTGGGGTCTGGGCCAGTTCCTTCCTCTCTCTGTGCTTCGTATGCCTCCTCTGTAAAGGCAGGCTGGTGATAGTAGCTGAGTCACACGGCTGTAGGGAGGCCTCAGAGAGGCGGCGTCTGAAGGCTGCAATTTGAGCAAGGAGCCTGCCCTGCCCAAAGCATGTGATCATGCCAGTTGCATTGGTGGTTGTTATTCAGAGGTGAGTCCAGGCATCTGTGTTCCCGAAGATCACGTTGCTTGTTTTATTCACTCTTGAGGGTATGCACCTCTGGAGTGAGTTCACTAGTCCCTCACCACCACAGAAGAAAGAGATACGTCCCCGGGAAGCTATGAATGTGACCTTATTTGGAAAAAGAGTCTTTGCAGATGTGATTAAATTAATGTGATCTTGAGATGAGGTTTTCCTCGACTGAGGTGAGCCCTAAATCTGACGACAAGTGTCCCTAGAAGGCTAGTTAAGGGGAGAAGACACGGAAGAGCAGATGGTGTAAACGTGGAGACAGAAGCTGGACGGATGTGTCTACAAACCAAGAAACACCAAAGATTGCCAGCAACCGCCAGAACCTGGAAGAGGTAAAAGAGGTTCCGCCCTAGAGCCTCGAGAGGGAGCCTGGCCCTGCTGACCCCGCAGATTTGGGACTTCTGGCCTCCAGGACTGCGGGAGAATACATTTCTGTTGTTTAAAGCCACTAGCTAGTGGTAATTTGTCACAGCAGCCACAGGAGACCAACACGTCTTCCTCCATCTTCCCTAATCACCTTTCACGTGCGCGCACCAGGTCGCCCTCTGTGCGTCCCCCACCCCGCCCCCATTTCTCCGGATGTGGCTGGGTGCCCTACACAGAGCTTTGATTCTGTTCTCTGCTGTGTTTCTGGTCCAGTTACTTTGCCTTTCTGAGCCTCCGTTTCCTAATTCATAGCATGAATGATAATGCTTGCTCATAGGCCATTATAATAATAATGATGATGTGATGAGGATAATACTAACAACAGCATCAGTGTCCGCCATCTATGGAGCTCTGGCAGTGGCCAGGCACTCGTCAAAGTGCATCATTTCATTTCGTCCTCGCAGTCGCCCTGTGAGCGGGCGCTGCTACGGCCCACGTTCTAGAGATGAGGAAACTGAAGCAGAGAGAGTTCAGAGTCACTTGTCCAAAGTCATGTAAATGGATAATCCATGTATTCATGGTTTGGGCACATCCTTACTGAGGATAAAACTCTGCTGTAAGCACAGAGGACAAGAGGTGAAGAAATCAATGTCCCTCCCTCAGTAGAGCTTATGTTCTAATTGGGGAGACATAAATTTTGGAAAGTTCTGAGCATTCTACCGGCCTATAGTAATCTTTCTATAAATATGTCTGCCCACTGCTCTCTGACCCCACTGTGGAAAATAGAGAGAAATTGAGTAGCTTCAAGTTCACGGTCACTTTCTCCCAAGGCCATGTCATTTCTAACTTAACCAATGGTTCCTTCTCCTGGGCCGGCAGCCCCCCCCCCCCCGTTACTTCCTTAACCTTCTGGGAAACCCACTTGTCAGCACTGGAGCTGGTGATGCTCTCAGATGTCTTGGCGAGGGAGACAGTGAATCTCCAAGAAGTGGCGCAGGCCACGGGGAAGCCCCCCAAGGGCTCACACTCCACGTCGGGGCCAACCACCCAACGCAGAGGACAGTGCCCTCACCCAGGTGCCCCCTTGGCACGCCGTGCCCGCTGGAGCATGTGTATTTCCAAGGTCGGGCGGCTTCTTTTTCTCCCTCCTTTAATCTGTACTCACGTTGTCTCTGTGGGTTTTACAACCTCAAGTTTATTCCTTTCCCTTCCTTGTATTAATTTTTTTAATTCGTTTTTAATTGCGTAAGAGATACATTTTTGTGTAGAAAACTGCACAGAGATCTATTTTTTTTTAAAAAAACACATAATTCCAGACATAGATAACAAATTTACGGTTACCAAAAGGGAAAGGGGGGGAGGGATAAATGAGGAGTTGGGGATTAAAATATACACGCTACTATGCCTAAAATAGAGGAGCAGCGAGGACCTACTCTATGGCACAGGGAACTATGCTCAATATCTTGTAATAACCTATACTGGAAAAGAACATTAAAAATATATATTTATTTTATATAGATATATTTTTAAAAGATCGTCAATGGATAGATTGTAGGGAATATAAGAATAAAGGAGAGAGCTGCTCCTTTCCTGCTAAAATATTTATCAATCAAAGGAGACCCTGGGTCTCCTGATATGGAATGAATGTCATGATAGGGATGGGTGTCCTTTGCTTATATGCATAAAAGTGTTACTGAGTGTTTTTAAGGAGGGTCTGACACATCTGGCCACTTCGAAGGTCCCCAGGGGACCGCTACTTAAGTCAAAACTAGAACTCCTTGGTGGTGGTGAGATTAAATTCCTCCTCCCCTCTGCTCACCTCTCACCCCACGGTGTGCACACCCCCAGCCATGACCTTGAACTTGGCTGGATCAATTTTTTGACCTTAGCCCCATGCAATGTGACATTTGTTTGTAAGATTCTTTGCCTGTCTCCTCCAGAAAACAGGAAGGTCCCTTCCTGCTCATCCTGTTATTGCTGGCACGTAGCACAATGCCCGGCTCATAGGAGACACTTAATATATTTTTGTTCGCTTTCTTTTTATCTTTTGCGAGAATTCCCGGGCGCCTCTCTCTTACCTTTCTCTGCAGCAAAACTATTGTTCTCGTTGGATCACGGGCATGATCCAGAAAAATTAATTGTTGTCCTTGACCTAATCTACAAAGTCACCCATTCATTAGTCCCCTCGTCCCTGGGGACCTTCAAAGTGGCCAGTTCTGCAGGCGCCTCCTGAGAAACACTCAGTAACACCTTCATGCATAAAAACAAAGGACCCCCATCCCTAACATGACATTCATTCTGTATCAAGAGACCCAGTATCTCCTTTAGTTGATATTTTAGCAGAAGAGAAACAGCTCTCTCCTTTATTCTTATTTCCCTATTATCTGTCTGCCGATGATCTTTTAAAAAATATAAATCAGACCTTAGCAAAACCCTTTCACTGGCTTCCACTGAACCTGAATTAAAGCCTCAGTTGTCTCAGGGCCGCCTCCTGGACCTGGCTTCTGCCTGCCCTTCACCTTCACTCGTACCTCTCTTCCTCTAAACCTAGACACTAGGCTTCCTTCTGCCTGCCGCACAGTCCATGCCTGGTTGGTCTCGTGCCTTTGCACAAAACCACGGGTGTCACCCTTGGGTATACCTTAGAACCTCCTGGCAGTTGTGTATTTTTAATATCTTCTCAGTATATTCAAGCCTCAGCTGAAATTCTGTCCCTGCAGAGAACCCATCTCCCATCATCCTGGTGAAACACGGTCCACGACACGCTCATCCCCGCTGCGTCCCATCCTCCAGCTGAAATTGAGTGACTTCTGTGGTTACTTCCTCGGTCATTGTTTCTGTCCCTCACTGGAATCTAAACTCCAGGAAGGCAGAGAGGTCTCCTGATGCTTTCTCTCTCTCTACCCAGCGTGCTCCAAAGGGCCCCAGCACGTCATCGTCGCTCGGGGATTATTTATTGGCGGAACGACTATGTGAATGCATAAATTAATGGATAAATAGGTGAATTAATATTTTTTCAGTAATAAAATGTGACATGAATCCCACCTATTTGTTTTAAAATGCACTCTTGTGGCCTCAGACCCCTTCCACTTCTCCCATATCTGCTAGAGCCATAATTTTCTATTTTATATGTGTACCTGAGCATTTTCTCAAGCAGTTGGACTTGGCCAAGGGGGCTGAAGGTCAGTGTTAATTTAATACACTAGCTAACATCCCGTCTTTCAACCTTCTGCTTTATAAGGAAGCACTGTAGGCACAGTTTTACAAATTGTCTGAGCCATTGATCCATAGAACTTCTAAAGTTTACTTCAATTAGGAAGAGTTTCAGAGAAAGAGCAAATTAATTACCTCCCCCCCCCCCCCCGAAATTTCAACTTAATTAGCCATTGTTTCTTTCTCCATGGCTTAGTAATTGGCTAGGTTTCAACCTGGACCTAGAAGAATTAGAGGGGGAGCCCCCCCTAAAGTAGGCGTCCACACCTAACGCAGCCCCTGGTTCTCCGCTTGGACTTTCAGAGTGTGTAGGACACTTAGGGGAAAATGAGCTGCTGAAAGAAGGATGAATCCGTGGGAGTGAAAGTCAGTGGCTCGTTGCATTAGTGCATTCCAGTTTTCCTTGCTGAAACAAACAGTTGCACGGGAAGTGCTATTTGATTTTATTTTTGCCCCTTAAATTTTTTCCTTGTGAGTTTCACTGATGTTTGTCCCGATGGGAGACCACCTGTGTTAATTGCTAGTCTGGCCGTGGAGGTTTGGGCAAGTCAGGTTCAGTTATAGCTCTTCTCTTCCATATCATAGCCTTGGACTCAATAAAATAGGGGAGACTTCCAACAGAGGCTGTTTTCAGTGTCCTAAAAGGCCCTTTGCCCTGTGTTTTGTTTAGCCTTAAAACTATTTTGTAGCACCATCTCCCCGTACTTAGGGAACGGGTACAAAAACCGTCAAGTGATAGAATTGGTCACACAGATGATTTTAAAAGGAGTCATGAAATGGATGTATCCAACAAAAAAATGTAATGTTTATTGTGTTCCTACCGAGAATAAGGGATGTTACGCCAGGGGCTGTTGGCAGTAAATCATCCCATGATTTAGATCACACCCCTGTGACGGGGTTTCAGGAGTCTCCTTTCTGGTGGCCGCAGGTCTGGGCTGACGAAGTTATCCTGTCCTGTACTAGGGCAGGTTTGGGGCTGCTATCTGCATCTTTGCATCCTCGGGGAGTAAAAAGGATGGGAATGGCGGACACTCTAGAAATGGCTTGTGTACTAGGTAGGAGGGATCACATTCCCCTCATCCAGGAAGCCCTCCCCGATTAGCATGATTGTAGCCCTTCTCCAGTTTGGTCCTTACTCTTTAGCATTGCACACGATGGAGCTCTTCGTCAGAGCACGCCTGTCGTGGGTGCAACCTGGGAACAACTGTACGCAGGTGGGTCATCACCTAATGACTTACCATCTTTCTCCATGGTCTGAGAGCCCCCAAAGGCAGGGGCCACATCTATCCAGCTCGCCCCTGTAGCCCATACAGGGTGATTTCTGGTACACTGTAAGTGCTCTAGACATATTTGGAGAAAGAATAAATGAATGAATGAATTATAGGACATACTGCACTTAGGCCCTAAAAGAAGGGCTACATGACACTGCTGTGACACTCGCATGTTCCAGAATGTGCCATTACACGAGGACAGAGAGTGCGTGAACGCTACTCCACAGAGTGTAAGTTCCCTCTAAGTGGAGCAGGTGAGCTAGAAAGTACATTCGGCTTGGAACTGTCCTACAAAGACAAGTTCAGACAATGTCACGTGTCCCGTGAGCTCCAAGTCAGTTGGAGCCCAGAGCTGTGTCAGCGGCCCAGGTGGGAGGATGTGGGTCGATGGTGGATGAGAAAGGTGGAAACGAGTATGTACCTCCAGCCCTGGGCTGGGCCTCTGGGAGGTCAGGAATTGGTGGGTTTTGCTCACAGCCCCTGTGCCTGGAATTTAAAAAAAAGAGATACAAACAAACTTATTTACAAAACAGAAACAGACTCACAGACTTAGAGAACGAACTTACGGTTACCAGGGAGAAGGGTTGTGGAGGGGGGAATAGATTGGGAGTTTGGGATTGACATGTATACACTGCTATGTTTAAAACAGATAATCAACAAGGACCTACTGCATAGCACAGGAAACTCTGCTCAATATTCTGTAATAACCTAAATGGGAAAAGAATTTGAAAAAGAAGAGATACATGTATATGTATAACCGAATCACTTTGCTGTGCACCTGAAACCGACACAACACTGTTAATCGACTGTACTCCAATATAGAATTAAAATTTAAAAAAAAAAGAATTTTTTTTTTGTGGGAGGGAGGGAGGCAGGCAATAACAATGGTTGAAAGAAAGGAGAGAAGAAAGGAAGGGAAGGAACGGAGGGAGCGGAGGAAGGAAGGAATCCAGGACCCGGTGAAGGGCTAGGTAACCCCAGACTCCAGCTCTCTCCTGCTGTGATATAATGCATTTCTTTCTTTCTCAGAGTCCTGTTTTCCCCTTTTGCTAAATAGAGGTGATGAGCCTTCCCTAGAGGGTGAGCATGAGAATTTAGGAGGTGACTTATGTCCAGTGACCTCCACGTTGGTGTTCAGTGAACGTTGCTCTATTCAGCCTAACAGTGTTATCGGCAACCAGCCCATAGGGGAGAATTAAGTGAGTGATGTCTCTTTGTTTTCAGGCCTCCTGTGCGTGTTTTTCCCCCTGTCCCTCTCTCCAGGGGGTGGGCAGGGCTCTGTAACGTCCTCTGAATATTCTTATAGGCCCCGCAACCCTGCATTTTTCACCGTCTCTCTTGCAAGTCTTCTGTTTTCTCCGATGGCAGGTCTTGGCAAGCTGTGAGAGATGGACAGTGGCCCGACACTCAGGAGGGAGGGACCGATGGCCATTTTCTGCGGTGCTTGGGTCAAGGGCATTCTGAGAGAGGATGCTTTAGCAACTCAGAGAAGGTATTGTTTATCTCATTTAGCAGAAGAGGAAACTGAGGCTCTGAGAAATGAAAAGCGCAGCACGGTGTCCTTTGGGGCACCAGAGCAGGTGTGAGTGCGCGTGTATGTGCGTGAGTGCCTGTGCATCTGTGTGTGTGCGTGCGAGCGCGTGTGTGCGCGGGGGTGTGTGTGTCGGGGAGGAGGCAGAAAGTTTTAACCAGTGTCCTGCAAACCTCACTGTGTGGGCAGATGCTTTCTCATTTATGGTGAACCTGGCTCTGTGGAGAGACGTATCTAGAACATTGCACAGGCACAGACTTCTCTGGAAACGGAGTGCGGTGAGCTTGTCGGTACAATCTTCGCTGTTTCGGTCGGTTGCTAAAGTCAGGTCTCCAGCGACTTCAAAGCCGTCTACATCATCAAATCAGGAGTGAGAAAAGCTCGCACAGGGGTGAGTCACGTTCTGACACACGCCCACACCCTGAGGTTCAGTTGGACTCTGTTTGCACCAAAATAAAGGCCATGCTTTGCACAGAGGTTATGCATGTTGGTGACAGTGACAACCGATTCTCAGTCATGGGCATGAAGCCGTCCGCCTTGCAAGGACCAACTCCTCACACGAGATTTTCAGAGCAATGGGCGCTGTTCCTGGAGCCTCCATGGGCCCCACAGAACAACAGGGACCTCCCAGGAGCAAGCAGACGGGGGCACTGGGCACGCATTCTGGGTCCTGCTGGAAAGTTTTAGTGGCCGTCCCTATCTTTGTCGTTTAAGGTTCCCCAGGTTAATGAGATGGGCTGTGGTAGAAAGAAAAGAACTTAGGCTTTGGAGTACAATAGCTCTGAAGTTTAATTCTGCCCTTGCTAGCTCGTGACCTCTCTGATCCTCGGTTTCTTCATCTGTCTGAGTAAAAATACCTCCCACATAGGGTTGTTATAGCAGCATGGTTAAAACATAACATTCTACAGTCAGACAGAGCAGGTTGTGAAACCCAGATGTACCGTGCAGTATTGTGAGCTGCAGAAGGCTACTTAACCCAAGCCCAGACTCGGTTCCCCCTCTGTAAAATGGGTGGGTGCGATAACAGCGTGCATTCAAGAGTTTCATGAGTGTGTGGCACCTGTTAGCGGCACATAGATGCTTCCACTGTAAGGGTAGAAATCTTTTATAATCAATTTTAATGATGACAGTGTTTATAATCACTGGATGTTAGCTTCTCTTAGTAGAGTATGAATATTTTTAGAATTAAAACAGTAGCCATTTCAGCTCTCCCCCACCCACCGGTCCAATTGCATATTTCCCTAACCGGCTTCATTTTGCTTCATACACTTCTCACCCTCTGGTATGTTACATGGTTATTTACCTGTTACTGCCCAGTTCCTGCCTCTAGGATGTAAGCTCCACGAGGGCACGGACGTCATTTGGTGCGTTCCTACATCCCTGATCTGAGAACCGGGCCCGGCATATAGTAGCTGCTCAGTAAACACTTGATTGAATTAATAAATGAAATTCATAACATAACAGCTACAGAGGGTCTAGCACATTGTGTAGCTCAGAGCACTCCTACCTGTATCAGTGACCTCCATCTTGCAGAGGAATAAGTGGAAAAGCAAGGGCTTTCACTTCTTCCTTGCCATTCATTCTGGAAGTCAGTTCCTGCCACGAGGCATCTTGGGAAACCTGCGTTTCGCACTGGAACTTGTGGTGGGAAGCCTGAATCAGCTTCTTCTTAATTTACCAAACAGGAGCCCCCTTGGTGTGAAACCGTAGGGGTTTGCCTAGAGAAGCCCATCCTTCTATCTCCCCTGCTTCTGTCACCTTCTCCTTGGAGGAGAGGGAGCCTGAGTTGAATGGGAGGCCTGGCCAGATGTGGCCCATCCCAGGCCCAGCGTCCCCACTCCATTTGCAGCCTGGGTCTTTTAGCCATTTCATGCAGCCTTGGAAAGAGCCCTGGGTGCCCACGCCAAGTGGCCCGAACCAAAGGGACATCGGGAGAGTGGCGGTCATCATAATGGCTCCCCTCAATATGCTACTCCTTCAGGAAGGCTGAACGCCTAGGCGCAGGTGTTTGACCATAATATTTCTCATTTCCTTAATTCAAAGGGCACATCGTAAGATACACAGTGGATTTAATAGCAGCTTTTCAGGGGCCAACATGAGGAGGGGGCTCTACCACGTGGAATAGTGACAGCAGTTTTAACAGTTTTAGAAATGTTACCACATGCAGTGGCCACGTTTCCAAATCAGAGAAGTCTGGTGAGAATCACCCCTGTTTACCGAAGGTTCCTATGTTCCAGTTGCAAAGTTCTCCCTGGGCATTTGTCCGCAGGTTTCTGATTCATCACAGGAGCCTTGAGCATGTAGGTTCTATTATGCTCAGTGTCCCTATAAATCAGCGGGCTCAGAGAGGCTCTGGGACTATCCCAGTCTAGGTGAGGATGCTCTGAGGCTTGCACACCGCGTGTCTGCCTGACTCCAAGACTGCGCCGTTGGCACCCCTGGCCGGAAACCTGGGCTGAAATCTTCACCGTCTGGTCTTCCCCACTTGGGAGCTGAATGAGATATAGGGAAAGACTCCCAGGAAGGGACTTAGAGTTCTACAGCAGCAGGACAAAAACTGGGAGTCCTCACCCAAAGCATTAGGAGATGCTCAAAGCAAAGGAATAAGAAAAACAGAAAATCAAGATAGCCAGACACGTGGCCCCAAACAAGGAAGACAGAGACAGAAGTCTGGTTCCTGGGATTCCGAGTAAATGCAAGATGAAAACAAAAGAGGGTGTTGGGTGGGGGGGGAAAGGCAGAGTTTTGATCCAAGATGCTGAACGGCCATTGAAATTTGGAATCGATTTTTACAGGTCCGTTTTACAATTTTTTTTTTTTTTTTTTTTACAGTGGGAGGTGATGCCTGGGGACCTCCCATCAGGGAAGCAGGTAGTGATGGGGGTCCAGGTTTTCTGTCCTGACACCTATTCCCCTTCCATTCTGCCTTTCTCATCAGACAGCCTCAGAAAAACACTGGTGCTTCTTCTGTTTTCCATTCTGCAAGGCTCTTTCCTTCCTCTTTCTGTTGTTCAGGGAAAATTAATCAGTGTAGTTGAAAGAAAATGTTGCCATCCTCTCTCTTTTTTTTATTTTTATTTTTTAACATTTCTTTATTGAGACCTTACCACGTGCCCATGTGCCAGGCACTAGGCTAACCACTTCCTAAGTACTGATGTCTTCAGTCTTCATAACAAACTTGGGTTTGTTATGAAATGGGTATTACATTTCCTGTTACAGATGAAGAAACTGAGGCTCAGAAGTTCCATCTTTGTTCAGGTTCATTTAGCTCTGTATGGCTGGTCCACCTCTCTCAGACTCTAAGCCCATGGGTTTTGTTTGTTTGTTTTTAGTCACAAAGCATTGACGTGTAACATTATATAAGCTTCGTGTGTGTTACATTCTATTTCTATTTCTGAATACCCTACAGTGTGCTCACCACCAAAACACTAGCTTCCATCCATCATCATATAGTTGATCTCCTTGATCCGTTGCACCCTCTGCTCCTTGCCCCGCTCCTTCTGTGGAAGGAACAAAGTAACAATGACTCTGTTCTCTGTGTCTTTGTTCTTGTTTCATTTTGCTTGTTCATTTATTTTGTTTGTTTCTATTTCACGTATGAGTGAAATCATACAGTATTTCTCTTTCTCTGTCTGGCTTAGTTCACTTAGCATAATATCCTCAAAATCCATCCATGTTGTCAGAAACGCTAAGATGTCATCTTTGTTATGGCTGAGTAGTATTCCATTGTGTGTATGTATATATGTACATATATACATATATGTGTATACGTGTGTGTGTGTGTGTATCTCACATCTTCTTTATCCATTCATCCATTGATAGGCACTCAGGTTGTTTCCCTGTCTTGGGTATTATAAATAATGCCCGTGTTTTGAAACGCATGTAAGTCTTTCTGCCTCCTCAGCCCCATATCATCCCACACTGAGCGGGGATGGTGCTGTAAAACACTTAATCTCAGGACTCTCTTTTGGGTCCCAAACACAAATGTAAAACAGACCCTTGCCCGGCTGCAGAATCAGTAAGCTCACAAAGGGGGCTGTCTTATGTGTAGCCCAGACCATCTGACTCATCAAATCCCCTTATCACAGATGCAGCCGGAGATAAGGGAAGGTCTGTTTTCTTCCCAGGGAGACAGGCATGAAGACAGGCCCTGTGATTAGATAGGAAGGTAGTGGCTCATTGGGTTACAGAATAATTGCCGTGTTCTTCTGACCTTGATAACTGAGATGTTCCCTTTTGAGACTGTCCTGTGTGTCCGAAACTGGCCCGAGACTGTAAGATCCAGAAGATTTCTCTCTGTGCCAGGGCTTGTGGAAATTCCAACAAAATAGCAAAGGATCCTTTTGGAGTTGGGGTGGACCCCAGCGGAGAAGCTGAGGTGAGAAGCATGCGTGTTGAACGTCTGCGCTCAGTCGGCCCCTGTGAAAGGCGTACGTAGAGGGTAGCGAAATCGATTCCAACCAGACACCAGAAAAAGATAGCTGTTAGTATCTTTATTTCACAGCCGTTTTCTTACTTGATGCTCGCAGTGGTCTTGAACGTGAGTACGATTCTCTCTGTCTTGCGAATGTATGGCTTTATGGTTGCATAGGAGAAAAGTCTGGAAGGGCGTGTACGAAGCTGTTAATAGCGGTTACCCATCAGGACAGTTGGATTGATGATGGCAGAAGGTCCAGTTTTACTTTGTATGAAAAGCGGTGTTCCTTTTGTCACGATGATGATAATAAGAAGAAGAGGGAGGAAGTGAAAAGAAATGGAGGCGAAAAACCACGTTTCAGATGTGTTTTCTCAGCTACTCGAGGTCAGGAGCCCAGCCGAGAAGTTGGGCTTTTATTAGCAGCTTCACTGTGAACCTTTCTCTTCCCTCCTGGCCATCCTGCCTTTCCCCCTGGGGCTGCTGAGTGCTACGTGACAACTCGGGACACTGCCGAGATCCAGGGGTCTGTCTGGGCGGCAGGCATGTGTTTCTGTCTCCTTCACACCCACAGAAACACAGGCCACGTTCAGCAGGTCGTTATAGTTCAGTGGCCCCGGATATGCCGAGTGGCCACAGGCCAAGCCAGGAGAAGCGGGCTGAAGGGCCTGGGGAAAAAAATCTTCTAAGCTGTGAAATTGAGTCTCTCGAGTGAAACAGCGGAAGTTTCTTTCTTTTTTTTTTTGGCCGAGCTGAGTACATGCGGGATCCTAGTTCCCCAACCAGGGATCGAACCCGCGTTCCCTGCAGTGGAAGCGCAGAGTCCTAACCACTGGACCACCAGGGAAGTCCCGGAAGTCTCTAGACTGAGAACCTACTGCCGAGGGAGGTTCACCTTGGCAGCCCGCCTATGCTTCCAGCCCGGCGCCCCTCTCATGCAACAGCACCCTGCCCTGCCCAGCAGGGGTAAAAAAAGTAAACACATTTTAAAATATTACAAAGTAAACAAAACACCTCCAAGCGGACTTGGTAACACCACACACTAAACCCTGGACGTTCCATACAGTTCTGGAAAACTCACATTACCCCCAGAGCATCCCTGAAAAGACTGCTTGACACGTGCTTTCCATTTGAAAAAAGAAGTTAAAAAAAAAAAAAAGGCCAATGCCTGTGTGCCATTCTTGGGTCCAAAAGGTGCAAACTCAAGCTAGTTTGAAGGGAAAAAAATACAGGCAAGAAAAAATGAAGTGGGAGTGGGACGCTTTTTGGAGGGGGACATCCTTCCTTCCTCTTGTGCATAACGCAGCTTAGAGTCTAGAGAGAGGGCTGCCTGGGACAGACAGCCTGGCAAGGTGCAGGAACTGAGGGAGAAATCCGGATTAAGGAGCCCACAAGACACCACTTGGGGAGTGGCCCGTGCCTAGGGGCTGGGTATTTAGATCCTCTGCATTTTGCAGAAGAATAAAATAAAAAGCAGAAGCAGCCTGGGTCTTGGCTGGCACCCCTGGGAGCAGCAGAGCCAAAGCAGTGAGCTGAAGCAGCAGAGCCCTGATGCCCAGCACCTGCCAGCCCACAGACTCTGCCAGAGCTACTTGGTACCAACTTCAATCATATCGCAATTCAGTAGTTAAATAATGCGACAAGACTCCGTAGGAGCCTGACCAGGGGCTGCTCAGGGCAGTAATTTTCCTGTTAAGCAGCAGAAGCTGAGAATCTACAATTTCCCAAAGATAATACGGCTCCACCCTTTTCTGGAAAAGCACCCCCCCCCAAAAAAAAAAAAAAAAAAAAGGCAGCAGAGAGAGAGAACTTCACCCAGGCGAGCCGATGAAAATGGAAGGGATCTCAAATCCTGACCAGAGACAGGGAGGTGCCTTTGCCTCAGTGCGCTCAGTGGTGAAATGGACCACTTCTCTGGGGCTGCAGTCCCCCCATGCAAACTCCAAATGTGAGGGCAATAACTTAGTAAGGGCGGTCAAGCTGGGCCCAGAGAGAGCTGACGTCTAGAGCTGGCTTAGTTCTTGACCACATTTATTAGGTGCCTTTTCCAGTTGATTTCTAGCTAGCTTCCTTTTGTCCAAAACAGCCACAGCCGAAGGCATTGCACAGACTCTCTTTGGCTCGTTTATGACGTCTCCCTTGATTGGTTCTCACTGACCTTTTTCCTCCCCACAAATGCAGAATGAGGCCGTGGGGGGCCTTTCGTGCTCTCATTCATGTAACCCGTCAGGAACTGACCTCATATGCAAGAAAGGGGGCTGAACTTTGTGCACATGAGACCAAGATTGCAGGTTGCCCGGTTGCATTAAAGGAATAAGATGGGGGGTGGGGGGGAAGTTCCAGGTTTTATTAATTCCTGATTCTGGGAGTTCATTCCTCTTTTGATACTTATCCGTACTTTCTGCTAACTGACCATTGCCGGCCCTGTGATGGATAATGCCCTTTAAGCCACCGTGCAAGTTACAGTAATGTCACCAGGCTATTAACCTTTGGATATTTGCATTATTAGTCAATTTCCTAAGTCCTTGGAGTGAAAGCAGCCACTGAGACGTTTCATTTCCATTTTGCAGGAGCCGGGAGTCAGGTTGTATGAATTCCTGCCCAGCATGGAGATATAGCTGATTTTCTTCGGTTTGCTCTCATGGTTCTGTTTGAGGGGGGGAAATCATCCACATCACATGCCTGGCTGGGAGGGACGTATGCTAACAGCCACGTCATCATTTATGGTCAAAGTTTAGTGCAGGGAGCATATTTTTATTTTTAATTTTTTTAAATTATTATTTATTTTGTTTTTTGGCTGCTTTGGGTCTTTGTTGCTGAGTGCAGGCTTTCTCTAGTTGTGGCGAGCGGGGGCTACTCTTTGTTGCGATGCGCGGGCTTCTCATTGCGGTGGCTTCTCTTGTTGCGGAGCACAGGCTCAAGGCACGCAGGCTTCAGTAGTTGTGGCACGAGGGCTCAGTAGTTGTGGCTCGCCGGCTCTAGAGCGCAGGCTCAGTAGTTGTGGCACGTGGGCTTAGTTGCTCCACGGCACGTGGGATCTTCCCGGACCAGGGCTCGAACCCGTGTCCCCTGCATTGGCAGGCGGATTCTTAACCACCGCGCCGCCAGGGGAGTCCAGGAGCATATTTTTAAACAAACCCAGCATCCATTCCTTCCGTGGAAGGGGACCCGGATATTGTTTCACGGCCATAGAGTCTGTATTAAAGGGGAAGCATTTTCGCTTTGGACAAGTGTTACGAGCCTCCTTTAAATATGAAATGTACGTCCAGATAACTTATTCGTGCTCTGTAATGCCAGCCGATGCACCAAAATCTAGGGCAAACCCGTTTACATATGAAAGCCTAACTTGAATGTGAAAACATAAGTCTTCTGCTCACGATGAAGCAGAGAAGAAGTGGGGTTGAGGAAAGCAGAAATTCAGGGAGATAGAGATGGATATAGAAATAGAGAAAGAACAGGCAGAGCAGGAGAGAGAACTGCAGACCCGACAAAATGGTCACCTTACGTGAATCTTCTGCAAATAGCCAATAAAGGCCATTATATAACAAGGCACTGGTGAGCGGCTGGCCGGGACTCAAGGCGCCGGCCGATCGAGGCCACTGGCTGAATTAGCCTGGCGACTTGCTACCTCCACACCGTTATTCATGCTGTGCCTGCAGCCTCAGGGTCCCCGTTTGTCATGGTTTATTTGAAATTCACCTCAGCAGCCGGAGCTCAGATCAGATACCAAGTTTGTGCTATAAAACCTTTTCCGCCCACCGATCTCCCACCTCTCTCTGTGCCCAGGGTCCCTTACAGCCTCACCTCCGTCCTATTACCCAGCTAGCACTTATTTCCTGCTGTTGTCCATAGGATGTTATTTGCATTAACGGCTCGTCACCCAGTAGAGCCCAAGCTCCCAGGAGGTGGGACTCCTTTATTCTCTCATCTCCCACATTCCCACTGCTGGGATTAGGAGAGCAGCTCGGACTGTGGAAAGAACACACGTTCGAGTCAGAAGAATCTGGCTTTGTACCTGCTACTTCCTAGCTCTTCGACTGTTGGCAAGTTGATGTCCGTTGCCTCTTAAAACTCAAGTGTTAGGGACTTCCCTGGAGGTCCAGTGGTTCAGACTTCGCCTTCCAGTGCAGCGGGCGCAGGTTCGATTCTTGGTCAGGGAGCTAAGATCCCACATGCCTCAGGGCCAAGAAACCAAAACATAAAGCAGAAGCAATATTGTAACAAATTCAGTAAAGACTTTAAAAATGGTCCACATCCAAAAATCTTAAAAAAAAAAAAAAAAAGAAACAAAAAGAAACTCAGTGTTATTCTGAGGACTAAGGGGTCTGCTTGCAAAAGACAGACATCTATCAATACAGGCCCAGGCAATTTTTAACAGAGCTTCAATATTTCAGGATGCCAACGGAAAAGATGTTTTGCATGGGGGAAAACTCCTATGCAGAAATATCAATAAGCCAAATTTTATTGAACGCTTGATAACTTCCAGGCTCTAGAATAAGCATGTTACCACTTCATCTCATGTCTGGGTCTCTGTGACTCCATGAGACCAATATCCATTCACGCCCATTTTCCTGAAAAGTAAACGGAGGCTTGGAGGGGTTAGCCCACGTGCAGCCGCGCAGGCCCTTATACGAGGAGGTGAGACTTGACTGCACCTCTGCCTCCCAGAGACCCAACTCCTGCCATCCAGGAGCTTCTTGAAGTCCCAGACATTTTTAAAGTAACACCTTATATTTTTAAAAAGGTCGGGTCCTCGTTTAACTAGGGCCTTAGGGACCAAAGTTCCTGAACCATGGCAGCTGATCCGACCCTTCCAGTTGTCTTAAATGATCAATATGGACCTGGGTCTGGTCAATTCAGCCACAGGGATCGGTATTGATCGTCTGGACAGCCCCATCGATTGGGTCAGGAGGGCCCTGGGTCTTCAGGGATACCCCGGATGTGACATGGTTTGACCTTTCCCCGTGTTCTGTCCGGTGTCATCACCATGGTCCTTAAAACAAGGGAAACTGAGGCACAGGCAGGCAGTTTCCTGGAAGGCGGTCTGGTTTAGAGGAAGGGAGGTAAGTCTGCTTTTGCAGAATCTAATCCGGTACTCACCACAGTGAAGGGTTAGTGAGTCAAAGGGTGGGGTGTGGGGGAACCGCTACATGGGCTTGTCGGCGTTCTAGGGAAGGCTCTCTGTAAAATTCGCCATCTTTGCCAGCCTCTGATCTCATAGGCCGTGTAGAGTGGTGCTTAGAGCACAAGCATTGGCCTCTGGCAGCCGGGATTTGGTCCCTAGCCCTATTTCTCCCTAGCTGTGTGACCTTGGGGACAAGATCGTAACCCACTGAGCCTGTTTCTCCACATGAACACAATGGGTCAAACAGTGGTACCAACTTCAGTTTGGCCGAAGGAGGGTTTTTCTGGGATGCGCAAGTTTCAGGGCTAAAATGGGGAGAGTTGGTTCCCCTCCGATGTAACCCAGTGCCTGGCTCCCTGAAAGCCTCGGTGAATGCCGGCAGCTACTATCACTCTTACGATGTTGTAGCCGTTTCCCAGCTTGGACACGTGGTTGGTGCTCTTGTCTGTTAATGCATTTTCCACCCATCAAAGTAGACAGATGAAAGCAAGAAGTGTTGACCTAATGACCTGTAGGAGGCGGATTACCTTGTTTCTTGATGGCTGGGGGCTTCATCTGTGGTATCGCAGCCCTCGGCCACCGTGGGCAAGGGCTGCGTGCCTGTGGAACGGTGAGGCTGGGGGTAACAGGATTGTGGAAATGACACATCTACTCAGAAGGGGACCGCAGGATCTCTGCTTGCACCAGTCTGGCTAAGCTCAGGTCGCCCTGTTCCAACTACGTGGGAAAATGGAAGCAGCTCAGCCGATACAGGCCTTCATATTATATTTCTCTACATGTCAATTACACGGTGTACCAGAATAACAGGAATCTGTTGGCCTTAGTGCCGAGTCATGTGTTCACATGAGCTTTCACTTCCATAGGCCTTCGTGCTGTGCCACGTCTCATGCAAATGCCAGGGGTGCAAAGATGAGACACACGAAGGTCAGAACCCACAGTGACTGTCACTCAAGCACAACCCAGGGGCTACTTTCATGCGCTATGTTGGAGGTCTACTCGGGGACTTAATTCTGGAAAATGATTCAACACTGGCTAGACGGCATCGCTAGTACTATTTTTTTGAAGTGAAGGGTGGCCGCGGTCTCTGCCATTTTTTAATGTCGTTGCTCGTTGACTCGGGGTGGGGTGGGGGTATGTGATGGAGTGAGTGTGGGTGTGTTTCTTCACTTCTCGTTTCGAGCAGGCGCAGGAACTTCGAGCATCTCACCATCACGTGGAAAGGTGCTGATGTGTTATTTCCAGCCAGGCCCGAAAGCAGAAGTCCAGCCCATGTCCTCGCACTCGGGGACCTGAGCTGTGTCTCCTCTTCAATAACCTCAGGACAACTGTCCCCATTTCTGAGACCCCCACGGCACTTGGCTCCAAACCGAGGCCGTCGGGAAGGTTGTCCCCTTCCCACTCGGAGGGCTGGGAGTTTGTGCAAGAAGAGGAGACGGGCAGGCCTGGTGGTCAGCTCGTCTGGGGGTCAGAGTGACCCCAGCCGGAGCTGCAGAATCACCCACAATCACCAGATTCACCACAGACCTCTGGTTTATGATTCGTGGGAGGATTCCATCTCAGTGTGTGCTGGGCGGATCCACTTTCTCTCCTCTATTCTCAAGTGGAAAACAAGGGTCAGATGTTTGAGGATCCATTTTACAGGCAGGCAGTTTGGATGGCAGGAGTGGGATGTGAATGATGTGGAGAAGTTGGGAAATGATAACAGCAAACAGCAGATCGTACATGCAGAGCTCTTACGTTCCAGGCACGGCCCTAAGGGCTTTTTCATAAAATAGCACGTTTAACCCTTATAACAACCCTATGATGTAGCTGCTTGTATCGTCTCTTATTTTACAGAGGCAGAAACTGCGCTATAGAAACACTAATTAGCTTTTTTTGTGGTGGGGGGGGGAGTTGGGGGGATTATTTTGAACAGTGAAAGTAGATTTTATTCAGGAACTATTGCAAGAGGGGAAAAGAGACCTCAGTATATACCTTGACTCAATTCTTTTTGGTTTTTTTTGAGTAAATTTGATGTGTAACATTGTATAAGTTTAAGGCATACAGTGTGTTACTTTGATACACTTATATATGGTAATATAATTGTGGATAGAGCAATACCTATCTCATTACATAATTATAGTACCATATTATCGTCTTTGTTCATTACATTGTATATTAGATCTCTGTGGCTTATTTTCTCCTTGTTACGTTTGAACCCTTAAACTCCATCCTTCTTATCCCCTCCTCCCCATTCCATGGTAATCACCATTTTACTCTCTGCTTTTTTATAGGTCTAACTTTAGATTCCACATATAAGAGATATCATATAGTACTTATCTTTCTCTGATTTATCTCGATCAGCATAATATGCTCAAGGTCCATTGTTATTGTCAAAAATGGGATGATATCTTCCTTTTTCACAGCTGAATAATGTTCCATAGTGTATATCTAGTGTATCTTTTTTATTCATTCATCCGTTGATGGGCATTTGCATTGTTTCCATATCTTGGCTATAGCAATAATGCTGTGATAAACCTGGGAATGTATATAGTTCATCAACATCCTGATTCCGTTTCCTATGGGTATATTCCCAGAAGTGGAATTGCTAGACCATGTGGTAGTTTTATTTTTAATTTTTTGAAGAACCTCCATACTGTTTTCCGTAGTGGCTGTACCAATTTACATTCCCACCAGCAGTGCACCAGAGTTCCGTTTTCTCCACATCCTCACCAATACTTGTTATTTCTAGTCTTTTTGGTGATAGCCATTCTAACAGGTGTGTGGTGACGTCTCATTGTGGTTTTGATGTTCATTTCCCTGGTGATTAGTGATGTTGAGCATCTTTTCATGTGTCCATTGGCCATTTTGATGTCATCTTTGGAGAAATGTCTATTTAGTTCTGCTCATTTTTAAATCAGATTTTTGTTGTTGTCGTTGAGTTGACTGAGCTCTTTATATATTTTGGACATTAACCCCTTATTCAATATATGGTTTGCAAAAATTTTCTTCCATTCTGTAGGTTGTCTTTTCATTCTGTTAATAGTTTCTTTTGCTGTGTGGAAGGTTTTGAGTTTGATGTATCCCATTTACTGATTTTTTTTCTTTTGTACTTTCGGCATCATGCCCCCCAAATTATCGCCAAGACCAATATCTAGAGGTTAAGCAGTCTGCCCAAGGTCACACAGCTGGTAAATGCCAGTGTTAAGGTCTGAGCCCACGTAGGCTTAGCCGAACCTGTAATCCCTATGTTATATTGAATATCAAAGTTATCTGTGCAGATTGGCCAGCAGGTGGTAAAAATTAAAATGATGATGAATGATGATGATAGCCATGTGGACAATCATGTTAGCAGTGAACAGTGGTTGAGCACTTACTGTATGCCAAGAATGGAGCCAATGGCTTTACCAGTGAAATCTCCCAGAAACTGGAGATGTCTCTTCTTTCCTTTTCCTCTCTTTTATCCCACACATCCAGTTCATCAGCAAGTCTTACTAAATCTGCATCCCAATTCCCTGTAAACTACCTGCCTCTCCCCATCTCTGCTGGGAGGCCAAAGGCTGTTCCACGATGAGGGGCTTGCCCTGCTGTATGCACCGTTATGAAGCTACACTAAACCTTGCCCATTGCAGGCACTCAACAAATGCGTGTGCAATGCATTAATGAAGTGCCCGGTGTCATCATCATCATCGCCTGTAAGGGTGGTACTGTTGTTGCCTCCACTCTGCCACAAGAAGCAGATTTAGGTTGGGAAAGTGGCTTGCGTAGGTCACACACGGAGATGACAAGACAGAGCAGACGTTTGACACTTGGGTGCAGTCCTGAATCTGAGAGCCAGTCTTATTTAACTTAACCCTTATGAATCCTTGGAGGCCCCGTCCCAGCATGGAAGCCCGAAAGGGCAAGCCTCCTTGGAAACCAGCAGACACATGAGGAGTCCTGACCAATCATACACAACAATCTTAGACTTGGTTGTCAGGGAAACCAGGAAGTGGTGAGAGTGACACCCAGAGCCCAGGGTGTCAGTGCTGGAGCCCAGGATCTGGGGTCTCTGATGGCAGGGAAGGAAGTTTGGCCCCTGCACCCCTAGGCAGTGCCAGGCAGTGGCTACAAAGAACTAGTCTGTTCATGTGAGCCTTCCTTCCGCCTCACCTCCCTGTTTTCTGAGCCCCCTTCTCCAGATCTCCTGGAGGCCCTGGGAACCCCCATTACCCTTTCAGTAAATTCTTCTCTCTGCTTAAATCTTCCAGAGTCGGCTTCTATCGCTTGTAACCAAGAGCCATGCCTATTACAGCTCAGATTCAAAGGGCTGTCTCATCCACAGAGCCAGGAGGGTCTAAACTCCCCGACTGCAATGCATCCCCTCCCAGTGACCTCCGCCGGCTTGATGACCTCCCCTCCTTAAGCCTTGCAGACCCTCAGTGTGGACCACACAGAAGAGTGTGGACCACAGAGAACACTGAGGGGGGCACCCCTCAGTCACAGAAACCCTTTCCCATGGGCCCGAGGGAGGAGAAGCATCCAGAACTTTGCTCTTTGTCTGCAAGTCAGTCGGGACTAGAGCTGCAGGCCTCGCCTCTGTACTCTAGGCCACCCTTTACAGAATTCTCCTGCCGGTAGTGGGTAGGCTCAGAGACTGAGCCCTTGCATCTCTGCTGCCCGGTGCTAGCGAGAGCTGTCAGGGGCTTGTTCATGGACAAGCCCAAGTAATGGAAACAGCTCACGTGCCCCTCTGACTCCCGCGCCCGCTGCCATGCTCCCCGGGATCAGCTCCCGGCCCATGGCTGTGACCTTGTTTCTTTGGATGTTCTAGACAAGCTGAAATGGATATTAGCTGTAATTACTCATTCCACACGATCCTATAGGCCGCTCTTTGTACCGGAGCTGAGAACCTTCACTGTCCACGTCGCTTAAATTACTGAACATTGCGCCATCCATTCTGAATTAGTGCTCATTAAGGAGCTAGTGGTGGTTCTAGAAACTCCCTATTTATTATGCAGAGGCCAAGTATCATCCCGGCAGCTGCACTGCAACCCAACTCATGTGACTTCTGATCTGTCATGGAAAGAAATGGGAAAAAACCCCACGTTTATTAACTTTTCTTTGTTCCTGACCGAAGGTGTGATAGACGTAAGAATAATCACCTAGGCCCTAGCTTACAAACGACACTTTTCATTTTGAAACAAAATGCGTATGACTGGGAGGGTGGCATCTCCCTTTTTCTTTCCATGAGCTCACTGTTTCGAACCCCGGTTTGTCTCAGAATCCTAATCCAGAGAAAGCACCTTTCTTTTTCTTTCTCTCATTGACTCCCCTCTTGTTCAGTTTGTCCCCCAACTTACAGAAGCGAAAAGGCTAGTCCAGAGAGTGAGATGGCCAAAAAAAAAAAAAAGAAGAAGAAAGAAAAAGGCAAACAAAAATTAAGGGTCAAACTTTCACACTGATCAAGCCACTCAAATGATCACACGCCCAAAGAAAAGTCAGAGTTCAATTAAAAAAAAAAAAAAAGACTTTGGAATGGGAAGATGAAAACAAAAGAGTCCACACTTCCTCCTTGCGTGTTATCCCACAGTAATAGTGCACGGTAACGTGATACAGTCTCTCCCCGTGTCCAAGAGGTGTAACTGTGTATCATTAGCCGGTGACAGTATCAGCATCGCTCATTGGAGGGAGGGCTCACCTGGAAGGGGGAGAGAGCGATGCTTCCCAGGCTGACATTAATGTCTCTGCAAGGACATTCTGTCAGGGTGCGACGGGTCACAACCAAACGGATCGCTCCCCCGTGGGCTGGACTCCAGTCACGTTGTCAGGTAAACACAGAAATATTCTGTCTTCGCCTGCCAAGCCTTGTCAAGTATCTGTATTTGTTATTGCATCTTGGGTCCCACAAGGTTCCCACCCATATTTCTTTATAGAGGAAATGTAAACCATATGCTTTCGCCTTATTTCCACTGACTGTATCCAAGCGCTGTTTGAGGCCAGACGTATTCTTTTGCAAGGAGTCTTCTGAGCGGCATGGACCAGCCTGCTCAGCCTCTTTTTTTTCCTTCCACATTTTGTCGTGACTCAAGTAGATTTGACTTTCTGGTACCAAAAGAAAAAAAAAAAAAGGAATCTGTGTTGGATCCTGAACATGAAGAATTGAGTTCTGCTTGTCCTAACTTGTTGTCGTTAATAAACGCCGCTTGTGGCCGCAGACAAATAACATCAGGGTCTAATAACTATTCCTAATATTCTTTTCTATGGGTGTGCCTCAGAATCCTTCTCAACACAGTGCTTCTGGCAGTCCATATGAATCAATAGGCATCATTATTTGCCATGCCAATGAGAGACACATCTATTTTGATGGTGGTCGATATGTATGTTTTTTTACCTTTCTTTCATTTTTTAAAATTGAAGTATACTTGATTTGCGATGTTGTGTTAATTATTGTTGTACAGCAAAGTGATTCAGTTATACATATATATATATACACACAGATATATATACACACATACATTATTTTTTGTACTCTTTTCCATTATGGTTTATCATAGTTCTCTGTGCTGTACAGTAGAACTTGTTGTTTATCCATTCTGTATATAAAAGCTCACATCTGCTCACCCCAACCTCCCGCTCCATCCCTCCCCCAACCCCCTCCCCCTTGGCAACCACCAATCTGGTCTCTATGTCCATGATTCTGTTTCTGTTTCATAGATGGGTCCATGTGGACAGACACATTTTTAAAGGCATGAGTGGGCATTGGGTTTGGATAACATCCTCTGGGGGCAGACACATTTCTCCAGGCATTAAAAGTCCTGAGAAACAAAAGTGAGACAGCTCCCCTAAGTAAAAGGCAAGTTAGAGTCCACAGCCAGCAGGGAACATTCTCGAAGAGTTGCAGCCTGGATAATGTTGAGAACCCCGTGCTTCCCAAATTGCACACCCTTGGAAGAGACAGGCAGCGCCTTTAACTTCCCGCTGTAATCCCACACCAGGCTCGGAAGCTATCTGCAGTCCCGCTGTTTATCCGCCTGACGAGGCACAACACTTACTTATTAAAACCATATCTATCATGGTTAATGACTTGATTTTTCTTCCCTTTAATACAGTACAATGACAGGTGTAAAGGGAAGATGAGAGTCAGATGCTTCTGCAATATGCTTCCCGCTTTAAGATGTCTAGAACATCCGGCCTTCCTCCACGGTGCCGGGATGGGGGGCACCTCCCACCCGGCCTCGCTTCCACCCCCGCCCATATACACAGATTACACGCTTGTGTCGGATGGAAAATCGTACCATTTGCAGTTTCAGATAAAAGCATGTTCAAGTGCATATGGAAAGTACCATTAGGAGCAACTCCGAGTGCCGAGTAAAATGGGTCATTAGGTTTTTGTTTGTTGGAGAGTGTCTCCCATCTGACAGTGCCGAATTGTACCACTTTCAGCAGCTTATGTTCCCAGTTACATTAAACAGACAAACAGATTGACTGTTTTGCATTTCTCATCTGACAACAGCTTGTCTTCATTTGCTGCACACGGGTGGCAGCGCTGAAAGCACGGTGGATGCCGGCCACCGAGGTCCTGGTTTTGAATAACAGCAGATGCCTACACTGAACTTCAAAATCAATCAATTCTCTTTCCTGAGTGTGGATAAAAGGTCTAGTAGAGTGCCTGCAGGGGAATTTCTGCTGGGTACAGCTGAAAACAGAGAAGCCACATTCATTACCAAACTTGCTGCAAGAAATCACAAATGTGGGTAATTTTAGCAAGGGAGGTGGTGGGAAGAAGCGGGACCACAGTGCTGCCTGGGAGCAGGCAGCTTGGTATTAGGACACTCAGTTTGATGAAGGCGATGACTGTATCAGTTGTTCTGATTCTGGTGCGAGGGCTTAATATGCAGTGACAGAAAAGAGAGTCGTTTTCACACCGGCTACTCTTCTCAGTAGCCTGTGGTCGGTGGGTTAATTAAAAGCTTTCTCGAAGAGGGAGACAGTGCAAGGGGGCATTGCTCCCTCAAAATGACAGAGCTAACGGCTTGATTTAAAGTCAGCCAGCACGCGATCCAGTATCTTTGACTCTCCGACTCCCCAGCTGCCAGGGCTCCTCTGGAACGGAGTTCTGAGTCATTCGAGGTGGCGGTCCCCCCCACTGCCTCATGCTGGTATTGGAGGCTGGACCACAGTCCCCCGCTTGGCATCATCTCTGTGGCACCCAGGTGCAGGAGGGCATGCCCAGCAGGCATGTGAGGGATGCGGGTGAGAGATGGACACCCCAGGAGAAGTCCGGCCACCTTCTGTCCGCTCTGAGCCTTGTCTGTTCTGTGAGAGGGAGGGAACCTTCATGGTTCAAGTGCTGGACTTTGACATCGGACAAACCATGGCTAAGTTTTCAACTTTGCCCCTAAAAGGCTGTGAGACCATGTGGAAGTGACCTCACAGAAGTGGGCCAGTTTCCTCGTTCACAACGTAGGCAGAATAGTGTAATTGCCACTGCACGGCATCATTATGGGGCTTAAATAAGATAAGTGTATGAAGCTCATAGCAGTTCTCCTTACCCAGAACATCTTAAGTGCTCGCTCATGGCTAGTATGTGCGTGCACGTGTGCATAAAATTATATGCTTTTTATTGTATGTGGTTCACATGTGTGCATACACATGCATAGCATAGGTATAATAAAATATATAATAGATGTGTTATCTGTGAGCATATGTGTATATACACACATACATAATATATAATAAAATGCATATCTATTAAGTGTATAAATAGACATATATGTATGAAGGTGACATATGTGCATAATAACCATGTAAAGATATAATATGCCGTGATGGAACCTCATGCCTCTGGCTCCACCCCCAAGGCAGGCATAGGACAGTCTCCCTTGTTCTCCACCAGCTTTGTCACGTGACAGTTCACTCTCTTAAATAGGAAAGAAAATGTACTTCCTTCAGTCTCATAACATGAAAGTGAGCTCCATCGAGGGTCACCTGTAATCCTCAAAACTAGCTTGCATGTATATTAGTGTCCTCATCCTGCAGGGGAAGAGATGCGGAGTGGGGAGAAGTCACTTCCCCAGAGTCTGGCTGGTCCAGCGGGTGTGCAAACCCCAGCATGCTTCCCTTTTCCATCTCCCTGAGAAGTGTGACTTCTCCCCCATTGCAAAGATGGGAAAACAGGATCCTATCACATCAGACACCTATAGGACCAGTCCTCCTCACGACCCAGCTCAATTCTCCTGGCGTCAAGCCTCAGCCTTTTTCATCTCAAGGGACCTGCCTTGTGACTGAGTACTTGCCCCCCGTCTCTGCCCACCTCCCCTCCCCTCTCCTCCCCACCTCTGCTTTCCTTTCCTTTCTTCTCCTCTCCGTGTGTTGCTGAAAAACAAACCCAAATACATTTGGGTTTTATCCAAGCTTGCAGCAGACCCTGTAGTTGAAGTAAAGTTTTTATTGATGTAAAATTCAAGAGAGTTCTGAAATGATCTCTTAAAGACAAACAAACAAAAAAAAACCATAAATCATCGTTCCTCTCTGCCCTCCCAAAAAAAAAAAAAAAAGGAATTGGGTTTTTTTTTTTAGGAACTCGTGGAAATCCTAGGATAGTCTTGAGATGAGTTTGAGGAATTTTAAGAGTTAACTCATTAACATACAAATAGTCAACAGTCAGTAAATGTTTACTGTTTTAAAAATTTTAGTCCTGTCTGGCCGAGGAGCCATCTTTGTTAGCCTTCGTGCCTAATGATGCAAGGAACAACCGGCATGTATTAATATTCGAGCCTTCCATGACTGCACGTGTTTGGAGCGTGTGTATCCTGGGTGCTAGGGGAGGAGAAACATCGAGGTGGTAGGGGGGACGTGTCAGGCACGCTCCCTGCCCTCAGCAATTGCTGATGGTCACTCACATGTCCTAAGAGATGGACGATTCAAGCCAGGTGGATGACGGGACAGAGGACCCTGGTTCTCAGGGATTAGAATCTGGGGTGGGGGTGGGGTAAAAGAGATGGCACTGGACCAGAGTGGTTAGCATAAAACGAAAGGATCAAGCCTTTCCAAAGTCATACTGAGCACCAACAAAGGAGAGAGAACATAAGGAAGAAGTAACTTGGACCATGTGATGTGAAGGCTCTGGCATCCATGTAGAGCCAGGAAGCAAGAAGCTTTCACTGCCTGAGAAAGGTCAAGGTCAGGGCGCCTACGGGCTGCCATGTCTCTGTGCAGGACACCTGGTCTGATGGGGGCCCATCCTTTGAAGTCTGAAGTGCTCAGGGCATCACAGCTTGTTGGGGGCTGCAGAGCCACCGGAGATGACTTCTAAAAAGCAGTTAATTGCCCGATTTTCTTCTCTTCCGTGAACCATCCTCCCCTTCAACTTCCCTCCACTCTTGGTGCCTGGGCCTGGCACGTAGGACCTTTTGTTGTCTTAGTGGAGGCTGAAACCTGCTTAGGGCCTGGAGTTTGCTGTTTTAATTCAACAGTGGAAGGTTTTTTCGTTCTCTTTGTTTGTTTTTCTTTTCCGTTTTCTTTTTCTAAGCCAGGGGGACAATGCAGTTGCAGAGCAGAAGCTGTGCGCTAGATGCTCCCGGGATCCCGAACAAAACCCTCATTAACGGGAGGTGGATTTCCTCGTCACAGCTTTTAGCCAAAGGGCAAAAGGTCACCCATTAACCAGCATCCAGTCTAAACAGGACTGTGTAAAATGACCGGCAGGGGAGGGAGAAAAGGGAGAAAAAGTCAAATATTTGCTCTTAATTTTCAAGTTAGTTTCCCCCAGAGGCAATCGGGGAAATGCGGTGAATGATAAACACGGCACTTGGGCTGCAGATCTGGAGGCCCCTCATCCAGGGGACCCATCAGCTCCCCTTGCAGCCGGGCCGAGGATGCCCTGGAAGGGGCCACCGCTCTGGAGCTGGTATTGGTGGGCAGGGGGCTCAGGGGCTCCGCCTACCGTGCTGTGGTCCCCCACCGCCTGCCTTCAGACCCTGGCCCTGAGGGCCTCTCTTGATGGTACCCAGGCAGAAGCAGGAACTTGCTGGGCGCTGACCCAGCTTCCGTTCGTTCCCCTGCGCAGAACCCACTGAGGGGTCTCCTTGAAGCCCTCCAAAGCCAGCAGGGCCTGGCCAGGTGTGCAGCGACTTCTATTACATCCCCTCTGCCCTGTCTTGGCCAGAGGTCAGCTCCCACCCCCTGCCTCTCCCCTCACCTGCAGCGGGGTCATGGCCTTGGCCCTGGTCGCTCCTTCCCACGATGAGAAAACTCTTCCCCGGGTTTTTGCTTGCTGGCGTCTTCGGGGTGTCAGTGCCCCACTTGTCTTCCCACTGCAGTGAGGGCTGATCTTTGGAAACCCTCCAACTGCAGCCAGGAATTACCCTCCCCTGCCCCTGCCCAGCTGGAAGCAGCTGTCAAGGACATATTTGGTTCTTCTATTCCTCAACTTGTCCAGGGGGTTTGCAGAGTCAGCATCCCGGGATGAGACGAAGTAACATACGGGGAGGAAGCGCCAGGCCGCTCAGGCCTCCCAGGCAGGGGCTGCCCCTGTGAAACTTAGGACAGCGACGCGAGAGCAGAGCGCTCACTTCGCGCAGACAGGCCCATCCCCGGAGCAGAGGACGGATGGACGTGGTGGGGACGGACCCAACGTGGCTACTCGTTTCTCCAAATTCACCAACCGGACAAGCCACTCTCCCTTCTCTGGGGACAGAAGCCTCCATGGGCAGAGAGAGGCTAGAATGTTATACGAGTACGGTGGTTCCCAGCCTCGGCCCGGGCCGGCTTCATCCGAGAGCCACCTTGCAGGGGCGTCGGGCCCTTGGTTTAATGCTCTACTGTCCTCGTCTTGAATATTCTTAATCATTGTGAACGAGGGGTCCTGCGTTTTTATCATGCACTGGACCCCGCAAATTATATAGCAGATCACGACCTCAGGCGAGCATTAGAATCCCCTGCGAAGGTTTTAAAATCTGTCCAGGGGTTGTGTTTGGATTTAACTGGAGGGGACTCCCCAAGGGATTCTGGTGTGTAGCCCAGGTGTAGATACACCGCTCGGTAGAAGAAAGCTGTGTGTGGAAGGAAACCAGAGGATGGGGAATGTATGTTTACCCCCAGATGCCTTCAGAAAGACACACCAGAGGCCCACAGCACTAGATTTCTATAGAACTCAATTTGTGCCCGTGTGATAGCCCTGGAAACACTTCCTTGTGATGGTAATATGAATGATGGTAATGATATTTAGGGAGTACTCACTATCAGCCTGGCACTCTTCCAAGTACTTGTATGTTTCATTGCATTTGAGTTTCATAGACTCTGTATGGTGGGTCCTGTTATTTTCCCTGTTTACAGATGGGAAGCTAAAACTCTGAACACTTTGTTTCCATAGCTATCAAGTGCAGTTGACTTGAGTTTCCTCTCCCCCCTTACAGTCTAACTTTCTTATGGAATTGATACCTTCCAAGGCTTAGGAAGTGCCCTGTTCAGCTCTGTGTCCCCCCATCATGCCAAGCACACAGTAGGTGTTCAGGAATTGCTCGTGCGGTCAGTTCTTCCACAAAAGATTTGCCACGTTGTTGCTGTTTTCTTTGGGTGGGGACCTTTATGCTGCTTTCAGGATTGTCAAGCAAAATTGTTGAGAGAAACGCCTCCCGTGTGTTTTTCATGCTGTCTTACTTGGATCCCCTCTGTTACCCCAGCATATTATGACGGCCTTAACTACAGAAGCAGGACCTCATGACTTGAACTGTAACGTGATTGAGACAGCATCCCCACAAATATTATCCCGGAGAAGTGACTGGTTGGGACCAAGAAGTGGCCGTTAAAAGCAGAGCCCTCTGCCAGCATCAGAGGACATCGCCAGGCAGCGGGGAAGACAACATAGACCGTGCACAGCCACGGCCATCCACAGGGAGACCTGAGTGAATCTGTGGCAGAGAGCTTCTGCTTTTTCCAGAAAGCAGAGCTGTCAGCCAGAGGAGCACGCATTCAGCAGGGCAGACAAATTGCGAACTCAGAAAAACACAGGAGGGACAACTGAACTGTCTCAGTAGCCTTGAACTTCAGGGGAAAACAATATGAAAGGCTGGAGAGAAAATGGACCCACATTTCCTGTTAATCTTTGTGTTTGCCAGGCAGGGCCGTTCCTGGGTCCTGAGGTTTCTGCTTGCCTTGACCCTGGGGCAGGAGAGACTTCAGATCAAGGCCTTAATGCAGTCAAAAGACTTAAAGAGCTGAGGATGTTAAAAAAAACAAAACAACACATAAGTCTTCAAACACAGAGTAAATACGCTGTGACTGGGAAGCTGTTGAAATCTGTGTTTATGGAGCTGATTTTTTCAGAGATTATTCCCTTAAACCTGCACAAGGCTTTTTTTTTTTTTTTTTTTTTTAATTTATTTTTGGCTGTGTTGGGTCTTCGTTGCAGCGCGCGGGCTTTCTCTAGTTGCGGTGAGCAGGGGCTACTCTTCGTTGCAGTACGTGGGCTTCTCGTTGCGGTGCCTTCTCTTGTTATAGAGCACGGGCTCCAGGCATGCGGGCTTCAGTATTTGTGGCTCGCGGGCTCTAGAGTGCAGGCTCAGTAGCTGTGGCGCACGGGCTTAGTTGCTCCGCGGCATGTGGGATTTTCCCAGACTAGGGCTCGAACCCGTGTCCCCTGCATTGGCAGGCGGATTCTTAACCACTGCGCCACCAGGGAAGCCCCTGCGTAGGACTTTTAAGCCTTTCCTACCTCACTGGACACTTGTCTTCCTGATCACATTCGTAAACTTAACTATATATATTAGGAGCTTACTTGATACGTAATAACTTGCTAGGTAATAACTTATTTAATCCCACAGTAATGCTAAGAGGAAGGTTTGGCTATTATCCCATTTTACAGATGGGGCTAAGATAGATCAAGGTAGATGGTGCTGGAATCAGCTCTAGACCTTCTTTTACCGTTTCACAGCCATCAGCTCACTTGGAGAGCTTACTGGGCTGGCAGAGGGGCTGGATAAGTGGAGAGGTGGCGGGGGGGGGGGTGCGTTCCCCAACCATCACCGTTTAAGGCAAGTCTGGCATACAGAGCGAGAGGGGTGATGTACAGGCTCTAGGAAAGCCGCAGAGCAAAGAGGGCCCCAGCAGAACAAGCACCACTGGCTTGTTGTCCTAAGGACTTCGGGCAAGGAACAGGTTTAAGTTTCTCATCTGTGAAGTGGGGATGCCAACAGCCCCTGACTCGGGGCTTTGTTGGGAGAATTTAAAGAGAGGAGGGGGACTGTTGAACACAGAGGGCAGTGCCTGACACAAACGGAGCACCCAGCAAAGCAATGGTCTCCACCACCGCCCAGTGTGAAACCCTGCTTCCCTACACCTCCCCAGAACAAGAATATGTCCTAGAACCATTTATGTTAATTTGATCCCTGTGTGCGTTAAATGGCTTCAAAAGGCTTTGGTTGAAAGTGCAGCACGCAGTGTGGGCTGATGCTCTCTAAGGCCTGAGTAGCTTCAAATATATTCTTATTCCTGAAAACACCTCTTCCACTCCCCCAAAAAAGTCTATTCAGAGAGAACTACTTTTACTGCATGGGCTTCCAGCATTACTATTAATAACCTTATTCTCTTAATTTGGTGTAGTGGGCTGTAAACTCTTTTCAAGGGGCGGGCCACCACTGCCTCTGCAGAACCGTGGAAACTGAGGGCAAAGTGAGAAGTTGACCTTGTTCATTCCTGCTTTCATCTCAGGCGTGCAGGCTGCACGCTTCAGCTGATGTTTTTTAATTGAAGTACGGTTGATTTACAATGTTGTGTTAATTTCTGCTCTACAGCAAAGTGATTCAGTTATACATATGCATATATATGCATTCATTTTTTACATTCTTCTCCATCATGGTTTATCATAGAATATTGAATAGAGTTCCCTGTACTATACAGGAGGACCTTGTTGTCTATACATTCTACAACTTAAATGTGCATTGACAGAGGAATGGACAAAGAAGATGTGGCACATATATACAATGGAATATTATGCAGCCATAAAAAAGAACAAAAGAATGCCATTTGCAGCAACATGGATGCAACTAGAGGTTATCATATTCAGTGAAGTAGGTCAGAAAGAGAAGGACAAATCCCATATGATATCACTTATATGTAGAATCTAAAACATGACACAAATGAACCAGCTGATTTCTAAATCACAGCTGGGCTGATGCTGTGTTGTAGTTTGGACGTGGTTTAGTCCTGACCAGGTTGGGTTTGCTCAGTACCGGATGGAGAGCTGGCCCCATGGAGCAAGTGTAGACGTTGGCGCCACGTAAACCGTATTCAATTCCTCCTTCCACCGCCGTCTAGCCTGATACGGGGTGAGTTCTATAAACTCTCTGGGACTCATTTCCCCTGTCAACTGGGAAGAATATTTACCTAAAAGCAATGCGGCTGGGACCCAGTAAGTCACCACTTCTTGATAGTATTACACCTCCCTACATATTTCCCAGAGGTTGCACTATGGTGACGACTGACTCCCAGAAAGCTTCAGATTCTATCAGTGGAAGGGACTTGGGAGTCCCTGGGCCCAGCCTCTTGCTTTTTCACATGGGAAAGTGGCTGCTGAGGGAGCACGTGCTGACTCTGGACTACATTTAGTGAAGAGCTTCTCCCACAGTAAAGGCATTAGCAAACAAGCTCCCCTGATAAAAAAACAAAACAAACAAACAAAAACCCCAAACCCCCCCAAAAATCCCCCATTCTGTTCTTTTCCTAAGGAAAAAGGATGAGTTTACAAGATTTTAAGGGGAGGATGTCAAGAGCAGTTCACGAGAATGGTTTCATGACTTAGGAGCTCTTGGTGTTCACAGGATGACCCTGACATTCTCTCCAAAGGAGCTGAGATGTTGCTTTGTCCCTGAATTCAAGTCCCTTCAAAATTCCCCGGCAACAGTCGTGCAGAAGGTTCTGTAGATCCCCAGGTAGATGGCGATGGAATCTCAATTACCCTGGAGGCGCCTACCTCTGCACAATTGCCGTATCTTACCTTATTACAGAAAATCTGTGGGGAGAATCTCTCCACTGGGCCCCATCCAGGCAGTGATCTACCAGCTGTGCAGGGCATGGGACTGAAATTGTCTGACCACATTCTCAGAGACAACACCTGCCTCTCCTCCATCACTTTTCTCTCCCTTTCTTTCTCTCTCTTTCTCTGCATTGAGAAGCCAGGAAGATGATAATCTGCTACGGTTCTTATGTCTCTGATGCAATAATGGGACATACTGATCAGGTTGGCTTTTCCTTCCCACACATGCTATGTACAGTTTCAACTCAGTGAACACCAATAAGACTAGTGCAAGAAAAGAATTGGCATCCAGGGCCTGGTAGCCAGGCTCTGCCAGGAGCATAGCTTGTGGAGTCAGACTTCATGAGGCATCCCCCAGCTCTGTGTCACCAGCGAGTCCTGTGTGGCTCATTTGACAAATGGCAATCATCACATATACCTTCAAGTTTCTTGTAAGGAAGAAAAAGAAGGATATTAAAAATTATCTGCAAAATATAGTTAATATATAGGAAATGTATATCACATAGTAGGCATTTTTTTAAAAAGCCGTCATCCAGTATTGTTCCTGTCACCCTTTTTCTAGGTTTCTAAAATATAATGCAATTTTTTTTCAAGGATGTCTGTGTGGGTGAGGCCCTGAATCTACTCTCGTTCTGTAGTTTGTGTTTTGGGTGCCCCTAGCGATTGGGGTCTTATTGGAATGACTTAGCATCAGGTCTGGGACACCCCAGGAGGTGGTATTGGTCAGTACATACTCTGACCTCTTTCTTTTCTACCGGTATTAGTTTGCTGGGGCTGTCACAGCAAAGGAGCACAAAACCGGGTGGCCTAAAACAACAGAAAATTATTCTCTCACAGTCCCGGAGGCTAGAAGTTGGAACTCAAGACGTCGGCAGGGCTGTGCTCCCTCTGAAGGCTCTAGGGGAGAATCCGGCTTCTGGTGGTTGTCATGAATTCCTTGGCTTGTGGTACATCACCCCAGTCTCTGCCTCTGTTGTCACATGGCCCTCTCCCCTGTGTGTCTGTGGCTCTCCAATTAGAAGGACACCAGTCATTGAATTTAGAGCTCACCGTAATCCAGTATGAGCTCATCTTAATTAATTACATCTCAAAGACCCTATTTCCAAATATGGCCATATTCAGGGGTATGGGGAGGGGTTAGGACTTCAACATATCTTTTTGGGGATACAGTTCAACCCATAATATGACCTGTAGGTTCTGCCTGCAAAACATCATCCCAGTACTTTCTTTTTAAGAGATGAGCCTACTGTATGACCCAGCAATCCCACCACTGGGCATATACGCTGAGAAAACCATAATTCAAAAAGAGTCATGCACCACAATGTTCACTGCAGCTCTATTTACAATAGCCAGGACATGGAAGCAGCCTAAGTGTCGCAGACGAATGGATAAAGAAGATGTGGCACATATATACAATGGAATATTACTCAGCCATAAAAAGGAATGAAACTGAGTTATTTGTAGCGAGGTGGATGGACCTAGAGACTGTCATACAGAGTGAAATAAATCAGAAAGAGAAAAACAAATACCATATGCTAACACATGTATATGGAATCTAAAAAAAAAAAAGAAAAAAAATGGTCAGAAGAACCTAGGGGCAAGATGGGAATAAAGATGCACACCTCCTAGAGAATAGACTTGAGGATTTGGGGAGGGGGAAAGGTAAGCTGGGACAAAGTGAGAGAGTGGCATGGACATATATACACTACCAAACGTAAAATAGATAGCTAGTGGGAAGCAGCCGCATAGCACAGGGAGATCAGCTCCGTGCTCTGTGACCACCTGGAGGGGTGGGATAGGGAGGGTGGGAGGGAGAGAGATGCAAGAGGGAAGAGATATGGGAACATATGTATATGTATAACTGATTCACGTTGTTATAAAGCAGAAACTATCACACCATTGTAAAGCTATTATACTCCAATAAAGATGTTAAAAAAAAAAAAGATGAGCCCGTTCTGAGCATTTGTACACCTTTGTGATGTCATCTTTTCCTTTCCGAGCCTCAGTTTCCTCATGTGTTTTCAAGGGGGATGGTACCACCAGCTTAATAGACCTGGCGTTTGTTGTGCCCTCCCTAGCACTGTGTACTTTGCTGCAGTAACAGGCGTCACATTTGTATTCTCTGTGCTAGGTCCCAGTAGGGCAGGGACCACCTCTTGCTCCCATTTTATCTCCCGCAACTAGCCCAGTGCCTAGCGTCGAATCGATGCTCCGTAAATACTTTCGAATGGATGAGTGACGTATACAAAGCTTTTAGCATCTTGCCTGGCCCGGAGTCACAGGGTCGCTGTGGGCTACAGCTAGTCGTTCGTAGGATGTGACTTATGCCAAGTTAGTTCCTGCATCGGTCAGGGGACTGTCAGAAAAGCAATTCACCCCCGGGGTAGGTTCAGAGGAGGAAATTGAATATGAGAAACTATCATTAGTTCCAAAGGTGTTAGGAAGCTGTAAAGGAAAAAAGGAAAAGGTGAGGCTGCATAGAGATCAGCAGATGCAGGAAACCACTAGCATGTAGGGAGTGTCTTGTTTGGGGACCAGAACCCAGGAGCCACGCAGTAGAGGGGAGCTAGACACAGAGAGCAGGCCGCACAGTGGGAACTGGCCCCCAGCTAGTGATGGGACACCTGAAGGGGGTGGAAATCCTCTGGCTTCTCCCTTCCACTCACTCCCTCTAGTTTCCTGCCAGCACCTGCCTTTGTCCAAGTTGATCCGGAAGCCATTTAGCAATTGAGGGGCTGGGAAATGTCATCCTCAGTGGTCAGTTCCCTCCATGCAGAGCAAAAGTGGGAAGGGCAGAGGAGGAGTCTTTGAACAAACAGGAGGATGACTGCCCATCCCCAAGGGTGAATGCGTCCATGGGCTGTCCTCCTGCCAGCGTGGTGCATTCCACAGAAGATGTGGAAAAAGCAGTCTCTGCCTAGACTTGTCTGGACTCGAATGTTTATGATGCCAATTGGTATTTCTTCCCAAGTGTCCTCAATTGTCACTGTGCATAAGGATCTCAGAGGAGACGTGATATTCAGATTCCCAGGCCCGCCCACAATGTCTGGTTCAGGCCATCTTCGGGGCAGAGACTGGGAATCTGTATTTTTAATGGAGGCTGCCCCTCTTATGATTCTAATGCCATTGATTAAAGGTCAATAATTTAAGAAATACCGACTTAGCTCCAGGACTTGAACAGTGTTCTAGATTCCAGAGGAAGGAATAAGGCACATTTGGAAGCTGCGATGTGGGACAGAAATATCACACAGTGCCTGAAAGCATACCTATTTTATGCGTGAGACCAACAGGACGATCTGCTCCATTTAGCCAATGTTCTAGCCCAAATCTTGTGCCAAAAATGCCTTTGTTTTAGTCCAGATTCAAGAAACGCACACACACGGCATAGAGGTTAAGCACACAGGCTCTTGAGTCTGCTGTACCTGGATTGAAACTCAGCTCTCCGTGGCTAACCTGTCTCTATAAAGACCACCCTGTCTCTCAGACTGGTGTTACCTTCTTGAACCCAAAGCATATTCAAAAAGACAGGTTTTCTCCATCTTGGGCCCTGACTCAATGACCCACGTAACTAGTCCTGGGGAAAGATAATTGTACAACTGACCCCTAATGATTTTAGGGAAATTAATATATAAGGTGGCCCATATCTCTTAGCAGATAAGAGCCAGGCCTTATCTGTCTGCTTACTCTGCCCTCTGTTTCTAAGCTGCCTGGGAGACGATGCTCTTATCTCATTGGAAGTAGCTTCCCTTCTCGTGGGGTCTCAGGCTTGGGATTTTAAGAGGACTTAGAAACAGGTGTCCAGCCATTTATTCACGCATGACGGGGCAGGCTGTCTAAGGGAGCACACTTTGGACTCTGAGCACTTGAAGTCCAGCTCTGGTTCTGTGTTTTGGAGGTTGCGACCCCTGGGAAGAATGACTTGACTTCTCTAAGCCTCGTTTTCCACAGCCCTGAAATGGGCACCAGGCACCTCCCCTAAGGCTACTTGGCAAAACTGTTAGGGAGATCATGGGTTCACAGCACAGGACCTCGTCTGATGGTCACATGATGGTTGCAGCCGTCCCACACAGTACAGCAGGGATGGCAGCTTTGTTCAGTGATGTTTGGGGGCAGACTGTGATGACTCCCAGGGCTGGGGGCCAGGGAGCTGGGGGCTGAGGCAGCTTTGCTCTCTTTCCCCACATGGCACCTCCAGGTGGCCAGCTTGGGGCTTCCTCACAGCATGGCGGCCTCAGGGTTCTCATGTGGACATTCAGGTTTCCAAGGGAAAGGAAGCAGAAGTTGCCTCTTGAAAGGCCAGACCTGGGATAGTGCCAGCTCCTCATAGACTACGGGTCAAAGCAGATCAGCCCAGACCCAAGCAGAGGGAACACAAACCCCACTTCTTGATGGCAGAAATGTCAAAAACTGTGTACCCATCTTTTTTTTTTTAATCGAGATGACTTTATTTTATTTTTTGGTTGCGTTGGGTCTTCGTTGCTGCGCGCGGGCTTTCTCTAGTTGCGGCGAGCAGGGGCTACTCTTCGTTGCGGTGCGCGGGCTTCTCATTGTGGTGGCTTCTCTAGCTGTGGAGCACGGGCTCTAGGTGCACGGGCTTCAGTAGTTGTGGCACACGGGCTCAGTAGCTGTGGCTCACAGGCTTAGTTGCTCCGCGGCATGTGGGATCTTCCCGGACCAGGGCTCGAACCTGTGTCCCTGCATTGGCAAGTGGATTCTTAACCACTGCGCCACCAGGGAAGCCCCGTGTACCCACCTTTAATCAGCCACAGTCCATACCTCCTTGAAGAAGCTTTCCTTGATTCTCCCTCACCCTTTCTGTACCCCGAAGTCCCCCTTTCTCTCCTTTACTCTAGGAACTGAATAATTACGCATGGGGTGAAATCTTTCCATTAAACTGGGAGTGATTTCCTTGAATAAAGGACTGGAGTTCATTGATCCTTTTCTTGGCGCATAATGGGTTCTCAGTAAATCGGAGCTGTCATTAGGAGTGTTAGTACTATTAAGGTAAGATTTGTGCCTTATCTTTTTGTTTGGCCACCTTCTAGCGTGGACAGGCTGACTCAGAGGAGGTTCTTGGAAGGTGACTATTGAATGAATGAAGGAGTGAAGGAGTGAATGAACGAACAAGTGAGCGAAGGCTTCCGCGCACAGTCCTGTTCCTGATGTTAAGGGAAGCAGGCTAACCAGGGAACTCTGGCCTGGCTCCAGCTTTGATTACACATGGGGCATGGCAGGACTTGGGGCTCAAGGGTTGGGGGGCAGACAGCTGGCCTCCGGCCACAGCCCTCACAATACTCCAAGGTTTTCACCGCCAGCTGCTGGTCCTGAAGCCTCCAGTGTGGACTCATCAGCTGTGTCCATCCTCCCCGTTCCCCCTGCCTACCCCGTGCCTCACCGGGAAAGGGCTGGTTTGCAGAGTGAGACCCTCTCGAGGCTGAGGCTGGGCTGGGAGGCTGGCAGGTGTCTAACAGCCCGGTGCAATCCTGCGTAACAGGAAGTGGAAGAGAACACCGTATCCAGTTGAAGCTGCAGTGGAATATGGGCTGCAGTGCTTAATTAACCACCCTCAGTCATCTCACAGATTTCTGGCATTGCTGAAAGGAAAGCAGAATACATAGAGGGTAACAAGCCGTTTCTGTCCCTCTCCACCCCTACCCCACAGAATGGTTCCATGTAAATTATTTTATTTTTCAATTTTTATCATGAAAATTTCACAATGTACACAGAATTAGAAGAATGTCATCAATTCCCCTGTAGCCATCACCGCCCCCCCCCGGTCCCCCCTTCAAGGATCAACATTGTAAAGCATTTTTTTTATTGGAGTAGGGTTGATTTGCAATGTTGTGTTAGTTTCAGGTGTACAGCAAAGTGATTCAGGTATACATATATATATTCTTTTTCAGATTCTTTTCCATTATAGGTTATTATAAGGTATTGAACATAGTTCCCTGTGCTATACAGGAGGTCCTTGTTGCTTATCTATTTATATACAGTAGTGTGCATCTGTTAATCCCAAATTCCTAATTTATCCCTCCCCTTTCCTCCTTCCCCCGTAAGTTTGTTTTCTCTGTCTGTGAGGCTCTTTCTGTTTTGTAAATAAGCTCATTTGTATCATTTTTTAGATTTCACATCTAAGTGACAACATGTATTTGTCTTTCTCTGTCCGACTTCACTTAGTATGATATTCTCTGGGTCTATCCAAGTTGCTGCAAATGGCATTATTTCATTCTTTTATGGCTGAGTAATATTCCATTGTGTATATGTACCACATCTTCTTTATCCATTCATCTGCTGATGGACATTTAGGTTGCTTCCATGTCTTGGCTGTTGTAAACAGCACTGCTAGGAACATTGGGGTGCGTGTATCTTTTCGAATTAGAGTTTTCGTCTTTCTGGATATATGCCCAGGAGAGGGATTGCTGGATCTTATGGTAGCTCTATTTTTAGTTTTTTGAGGAATCTCCGTACTGTTCTCCATAGTGGCTGCACCAATTTACATTCCCACCAGCAGTGCAAGAGGGTTCCCTATTCTCCACACCCTCTCCAGCATTTATTATTTAGTAGACTTCCTGCCATGGCCATTCTGACTGGTGTGAGGGGATCCCCGGGGCTAGTGCTGGCTCACGGGTGGGTGGAGTCAAGGTGGAGAAGTCTCTAGGGCTGTTGCCCATCCACTGGCAGGTGAAGCTCGTTCCTGGAGTCTGGCCGCAGGGCCCCAGGGATCCAGAGCTGGTTTCAGATGGTTGGCTGCGGGGAGTCGGTTCCTGCAGGGTCGTAGTTCTCTTGAGTCTGGTGTCTGCCCGTGGTGGCTGAGGCTGGTCTAGAGGCTACCGAAGGCTCCCTGGAGGGAAGAGCCGGTGCCTGCCCACTGGGTCTTGGCCCTCAGGGGGGCAGGGTCCTGTCTAGGGGGCGTGTCTAGAGGCAGCTGTGGGCTCTTTAGTCTTTAGGCAGCCTGTCTGCTAGCTGGTGGGGCTGTGTTCCCACCCAGTTAGTTGTCTGCCTTGAGCTGTCCCAGCCCTGGAGCCTATAGGCTGTTGGGTGTGGCCAGGTCTTGGCGCTAACGAGCTAGAGGGTGGATTTCAAGATGGCAGCCTCCAGCGTCCGTGACCGTGCTGCTGAGTGCTCCAAAATACATCTGCTAGCAGTGTCCTCGTCCCCAGGGCGAGCTGCAGCTGCCCCCCGCCTCTGCAGGAGACTCTCCAAGACTAGCAGGTAGGTCTGGCTCAGGCTCCCGTCAAATGACTGCTTCTGCCCTGGGTCCTGGTGCGCGTGAGGTTTTGTGTGGCCCTTTAAGAGCGAAGTCTCTATTTCCCCCAGTCCTGCGGGGCTCCCGCAGTTAAGGCCCGCTGGCCTTCAAAGCCCAATGCTGTGCGGGCTTTTCTTTTCGGTTCTGGACCCCTAGGCTGGGGAACCTGACGTGAAGCTCAGCGCTCTTGCTCCCGTGGGAGAGCCTCTGCCGTATAATCACTCTCCAGTTGGTGGGTCGCCCACCTGGAGGGGATGGGACTTGATTATATCGCAAATCTGTCCCACCTGCCCGTCTCCTTGCGGTTCCTTCTTTGTCTTTAGCGGTTGAAGAGCTTTTCTGACAGGTTCCAGTCCTTTTCCTCCATGGTTGTTCTGCAGATAGTTGTGATTTTGGGGTGCTCAAGAGAGGAGGTGAGCTCACGGGCTGTCTACTCTGCCGTCTTGGCTGCCGTCCTCAACCGAGCCATTTCTGGAATGTTCTTTTGTGTTTGTGGCCCCAGTTCTCTGACGTAACGCAGAGGGAATGCTCACTTCCAGCTGTATTTCTTAATGGGTTTCCAAAGGGTTTTTTGGTGGTGGTTGTTGTTGTTTTTGCCAGAGAGTGAAATCTGTGCCGTACTCTTAGGAATGGTCCACATATGTGTGTTTGTTGGGGGGCAGGGGGCAGGGCTGAGTGTACTTGCGCAGTTGTATCTATACAAAGGCGTTAGTATAAATGCACGGAAGGTTGTGAGGTGGGTTTTTGTGGGAGCGTGTGGATTAAACCATGTGAGAACGGAGTGTGTGGGGGGTTATTTACATGGGGTTGGGTTGTTTCACGTAAAGACGTGTGAGAATGGGTCTGTGGGCAGCTGTCAGTGAGGTAATTTGTCTCTACGGGGCACTGGTGTGTCCGCCTGGATAGATATTTCAGTAGGTGGGGAGGTGTCCTTTCAAAATTAAGCAAGCTTGGCTTCCTTCTCTAGTGGAGGGTGATAAAAAGGACTTCTCAGAGAAGGTTGTGTAGCTCCTCTCTACTTCCAAACCAAGCTTGTTCACCAGGATGGACTTTCCGGGGAATCGTTGGCAGGCTATAAAGTCCAAGGGGGGCATGAATGCATTAAAACAAAACAAAACAAAACAAAAAACAGCTATTCAGAGTTTACTACGTGGCTGGTATTACACCAGGCGCTTTTCATTATTGACCTCACTTGTGCTTCCCGATAACTTTATCAGGTAGGAACCTTTATTATCCCTCCATAGAGTTGACAAATGGAAATAGCTAGTAGGTGGTAGAGGGGATTTGGATGTACAGTGTTGAGCGTTAGAACCCAACGCCGTCCCAAGGCAGCCTCCTCAAGTATGGGGACAGATAAGGCACCCGTATCACTCAGCCAGTTTTGCAGTGGATATAACTTGCTCCGTTGCCGCTAGAGACAGGGGCTAATTCTGTGAGCATCACAACCACTCCTGGAAGGAACGCTGGTGCAGAGATCGGGGGACATGGGTGACTTTTGGACGCTCAGCTCGGCTCCCATGCCACTTTCCCGCGGTCCGTCCGTGCGCTCACTTGTTGACCAGTCCCGCGCTGCCCTCTGGCTTTGCCTGGGCTTCAGCGTTCCAGTTCTCTAGGCCACCTTTTCAATATTTGACGATGATGTCTCACTGATGAATCCCCAACCCTTGGAGACCAGCAAGATCACCCTGGGAGCTTCTTGAGAAGGCGGTCGGTCCGGAGTCACACTCCCAGAAATTAGAATTCAGAGCGTCCGGGGAGGAGCCTGGAGCTTGCCTTTTTCGCACGCCGCCTTCCCCACGTGACTGATATGGGGGTCCGAGGACCTTATCTTCAGAAGAACTGCTCTCCAACTTTTCCATGTATGTAGCTTAAGAATCCTCCTCTCTGCACCTAAGAGAGTGCTGGAAAAGGAAGCCACGATTCCAGGTCTGAGGTTACACGTGGCTGAGCAGTGTCCCAAACGGACCTTAAAACGGGGGCCAGTGTATTCCTCTGAAGTTCAGTCTGCAGTGCCAGGCAGTATTTCTTTAAAAGCTGTTGGGGAGAGGCGCAGACAAATGCCCCTGTGAAGCCAGGCATCCCTCAAGGAATTTAAATGGGTCAGGAACTCTTAAAGAATTTAAATGAGCATGAACTAGGTAGAGAGGGTTTTCTGGGCCAGTATGCAAGCCAAATAGTAAATAACTATTTTCAGCGCCGAGTTCCGTTGGCAAATTTGCATATACATGTGATGCCGTGCGTTTCTATTTTTACCATGTAAATGTGCAGTCTGTAAAGAGAGCCCTGTGCCCCGATGGAAATCCAGGCTGGGGCTGTTGGCTGGGAAGAGCTGTTTTCAGTCTGGCTGGACCTAGCATTCTGTATTTTAACGAGTCCAGATGAGAGCTGAGAGATGGGCAAAGAAGAGAGAGGGCACATGGTGAGGTTTCTTGAGCCCTTGTAGAGCCGACATCTCCCGTGCAGCAAAACGCTCCTGTCTGAAACACGGAAGTTAAAGCGGAAAGTCAGACGGCTTGCTGTGACACCAGCCTCGCATGGTTTAAAACTACTTCCCGCTCTGTTTTTAAAAACCCACCCCAATTTTATTATGACTTTGTTACGATTATTGATTATCATGATTACTGTCCAAGTGTAGGTATAGTATTGGCATACATCTGCAGAACTAGAAAAGCTCCCTGCTTTTCTCCTTGGTGTCTTTTGATTGTAGAGGACTGAGATAAGCCAGATGGAAGGGTTACTGGCAAATCTGTTGATGCTCTAACTTTGGCCCAGCACGTGGTCGCCCCTCGGGTATTTGTAGGCAATACAAATACCTGACCCTGTAGGAGGGTCCTACCCAATAGGACCCTCCAAGGGGCGACTTTGTGGAGTGAACTTGACATTCCCCTTTGGATCCTGACACATTGGAACGTAGTGTATCTTTTCACTGTTTTCTTGCTGCGAGAACGCATATTAAGGAAAGGTCTTGCAGAAGGAAGGCAGCTTTGCCTCAGTCCCGAGGAAGATGGCGGTCGTTGGCAATGGTTTGCTTACCTTCTGCTCACAGGCTCAAAGACTGCTAAAGGGTCCGTGATGCTTTGCTGACTTACCACTTATGCTGGCGGTTTCTAGCCCTTGTTTGCCACAAATGTCAGGAGACTAACTTCATTAAAAAGAACCAATGGGAATTCCCTGGTGGTTAGGACTCCGTGTTTCCACTGCAGGGGGCATGGGTTCGATCCCTGGGCCTGGTTGGGAGCTAAGATCCTGCAAACCACTTGGAGTGGCCGGAAAAAAAAAAAAAGAGAGAAAAGGAAAAAGAAAAGAACCTATAATTGAGGAACACGGGACATATAAATTGGTCCTAAAAGGACCTTCCTTCCCTCCAATACCACTACCTCTGCGCCCCTTCTTTCTTTCTTTATTTTTTTGGCAAATTATTGTTTCATTTAAATGGAAGATGGGCAAAGTGGAGGTTCCAGCTACCTCCGTGTGCAAGAGCTGAGCACTTCTGTTTGAGGAGAGGGTCAAACAGCTTGATGAAATTTCAGCTGTGGTTGCCCAAGTCTTCCAAAGGCAGGATGAGTGCCCAGGGCAGAGAGAATCTGGAAGTTTGGTATCGCCTGTGCTGGGTTCTCCCACGCTTTCATTTTCAGAATATTAGTTCCTTTGTCAGGTCTAACCCTGAGTCAGTAATGATTGCTTAGCAATTGGTTATGGCATGTTACAATATTTGGTCAATTTTCAGAAACTACCTGATTGTCATGACATAGCTTCGAGGATGTGCAAAGTGTTTTCTCAAAAAATATTTTAAAGCACTTTTAAAAAAAAGTTTGCGTTTCCCTTTCTCTTAGTAATTGAAAGAACATAAAAGTGAACTGAAGGAGATGTTTATCAGGCCTTGGGGCCATAAGTTAAGCCTTTGGGGTCTTCTTACAACATAAAGATATATGTTTACGCTACTCCAGAGTAAGGAGAATTTTTACTAGTTTCAAAGAACTCTTGAAAAGAATATACTGTAAACTTTTGCCAAAGCTGCAGCATCTTTGAAATAACTTACTGTGAACTGTGAGGAAATTTCTTGTGTGTAATACGTTATGACTTGCTCCTCTAGAAAGGTGGTTTCCTTTGCCATCATTGAGTTGAAAAGAATTACTGTTCATTATCTTGCGAAACCGTATGTGTCCATCCATCCATCCATCTATCCATTTACTCATTCACAATGCCTATCACTCTGCGGATTAGCAGAGATACAGAGGTGAATCTGAAACATTCCCTATTTCCTGTCCTCATGGAGCTTAGGGTCTAGTACAATAGACCCTTGGCTTCTGCAGATTTAACAGTTTCTGAGAAACCCAAAGCTTTGTGACTTTATCACCTGTCATTTTGCTACTGCATGGATGTGAGTGGATTTACATGGTGTCCTCAGTGAAACTAATGAGGAAGGGAGGGATCTTTGAACCAATGGGTGAGCATAGCTGACAGCCCAGCACCCACCCGGAGATCAACTTTGTGGTTTTGCAACCATAATCATTCTCATAAGAGGATAAAACACTGTTTTCGGGGGTACAAGAAACTCCCAAAGAAAACCCTCTGCTAACGCTATTTATGGAACTAAATACTTCCTGCTTCCCAATCGGCAGCAGTGTTTTTGCCTCTTCAGATGCCATTCCTGCAGGTCAGAAGCAGCATCTGTCATCCTTTCTTGTTGGAGTATCTTCATCCCAGTATTCCAAGAGGCGACTGACGGTTGTGCCTTTTTTTTTTTAACCCATTTTTACCATGAGGCCCCAAACACTGGGACCCCTGTTGGCTTCTTCCACGTTAAAGTGTCATGGTGTGACACTACAGATTAGCATCCTCGGGGTGGTCCTTGCTATCCACAGACAGAAACGCAAGGATCTGTAATTAACACGATAGGGGAGAGCTTGTGTCTTAGGTGTAAAGGACTGCAATGGATTTCCCCCCAGAATTTCTTCTACGAGTGAGCTCTCTGATTGTGCTTAAGATGGGATTCGAGATACAGACAATCGGTTTACAGAACTCTTTTCAAGAACACGACTGACTGCATAAAGCAAGGGTTGCCTTGAAGATACAGTACTCAGTGCCCTGTGGCTCTCTCTTTTATGTGTTATAACCTCTGACCTCTTGTATTAAAGCATAGGTTGTCGTTTCTAACTCTTCAGGGGCCCCTTCCTCCCCCTCCGTTTCTCATCATCCCTCTTTACTTTGGGATCAGCAACAACATTTACCTCATAGCCTTCACTCGCTCGCCCCCATTGCTTTCTCTCCATTGCGTTTATGCATTTGACTCTATTAAATGTTCAGTCCCTAGAAGTAGAGCGTGAGATAGTGATTCCTGTGGGGCGGGGGGGAGTGAGAGACAGGGATGGTGCAGGCAGAGACTTGCATCTCGCTGAAGTCTGGGCTCTGGGGTGGTCCCCCTGGGCAGTCAGCCAATGACTGCCGGCCGCCCCCAAGGGCAGGGCGTAACCCGCAGGCATTTTTAGACGCTGAGGCTTCTGATGGCCGAGGGCAGCTCTCAGGAGGAGCCGGTGGAGGGCTGAGAGCTGTGGACGGTAAGGGTTGGGTGCACCAGCGTGGTACCTAGGACCTGAGCACGGCGTCCACAGCATCACTGCTCCCACCCTTTCCAAACCTCCTGGAGAATCATCAGGCTCATGACCTTCCCCCATAAAACTTTCGTGTTCTCTCAAGCACCCCTTGATTCAGGGGAATTAAGAACTCCTCTTTCTTCTTGATTTCAGTCTATTGTGTTTATTTTCATCCATTACGTCTTTCATAGCCACTGACTCTTTCCAGCTGCACGGCACATCGTAACGAAGTTCTGTGGGCTGCTTCAGGAGCCTTCATGCTATTTCTGTCAACTCCATTCAAAGCTCATTTGTAAGAGAGGGACTTCCTGTTCATTATTTCTGTTCCTGTGCGTCGGGAGGATTTATTGTGAAAATTCGCATTACTGTGATCCGTTATTACCCATAAATCACCTCGGCCTTTCCTGATGGCACTAATCCTTCTCCCAGCTGGCTCTGCTCCCTGGGCCGTCACCTCCGTCACACCTTGTAGGGGGGACTGCATCTCTCTAGCTGTCCTCTGGCCCTATCCCTCCCCATGTGGTGAGGACTCCAAGGGGCCACTGAGACGGGGCCACCCAGATACCCCTTGTGGACTATTCTCTGGGTAGCCAGGAACCTGGGGTCCCTCCTGCTTGCCTCTGCGTCCTCTGTAGCCTCTTCCCCAGGTCAGGGCTCCTAAGAACTGGCCAAACCTGGGCTGATGGGTGGCCATCAGGAAAGGATATTATAGACAGAGCTGACTATATAGACCGGAGTATGGACACGTATGCTAGGTTGAATAGTGTCCCCCCAAATCCATGTCCACCTGGAAACCCAGAGTACGACCTTATTTAGAAATAGAGCCTTTGCAGATATAATTAGTTAAGTCAAAAATGAGGTCTTGGGCTTCCCTGGTGGCACAGTGGTTGGGAGTCCGCCTGCCGATGCAGGGGACGCGGGTTCGTGCCCCGGTCCGGGAGGATCCCGCATGCCATGGAGCAGCTGGGCCTGTGGGCCATGACTGCTGGGCCTGCACGTTCGGAGCCTGCGCTCCGCAACGGGAGAGGCCACAGCAGCGAGAGGCCCGCGTACCGCAAAAAAAAAAAAAGGGAGAGGAGGAGAGGAAGCCACCCCAGAGAAATGAAACTCAGTCTTCAAGGGGGCTCCAGTCTGCGGTATGAGTGCCCATACACCGGGTGCTGTGCTGTTAGGAGAGAAACAGAATGTGCTCCTTGCCCTCCAGGGCCTCATGGTCCAGTCGAGTCAGGTCACACCCAATCCTCTGATGTTCCTCTCTCCGCTCCTGCACCTGTGACCCAGGGACCCACCTGCAGACGGCACCTCGTGCTGTCCCCATCTGAGCTCACCCTTTCTTCGCCTGGCCCCATGTCGCATCCCCCTCAGCTACTCAGGAAAGAGATCCACGGAGGATGTGGTCACGGGAGGAACACGGGACAGAATGGACGGGGAGCCACCAACCTTTCTGTGTTCCTTCACGGAGCGCGGAACCCCTTTAGACATCAGCCCCGTTTGCTCCTTGCCCCAGGTTGCTGTCGCTGTCATTCCCACCTCCCATAAGAGGGCAGTGAAGCTCAGGGAGGCCACGGTGACACAGCCAGAAACAAATGGAAGGGTGACTGGCATCCAGGGGTGTCCGTGGAGTTGGGAGGAGGGAGCTGAATCAGTATTCTACCCCTTTTTTGCCAGCACGGCTGGAGAGGAGTCATCTGACTTGACTCTGCTAAGCCCCTGGTTCATGTCTATAACATGTTAATAACAGCGTGACCTCCCTGGGAGTGGGAGGTGAGAGCTGAATGATAAAATATATTCAGAACGCTCAACCCGTTCCTGGGAAAATGGGAAGCAAACATGTATTTGGGAGGCGGTGCAGGACTTGAAATTCTGTGTTCCTCCTGCTTGAGCAAACAGGTTTTCTGTTGTCCGTTCTCTGCCATCCCTTCCCCAGGCACAGGGCACCTCATCAACTTACAGTTTAATAGACCCTTCCAGAAGGCTGTGTCTTCACCCCGAGATCCAGGGCCGGGCCAGGGCAGCTCTTGGGGGTGGGCAGGAAGGCAGGAGCCCACTCCAGGTCGCTGGCAGGGTGGGTCCTTGGTGGGGCAGCTCCACAGGCTTCCTGAGTTCGCAAATAGCACACGCTAAGAGCGAGGCTGGGTTTCTGGAACTGTGAGTCCCTCTTACCCCGGAAACCCCGAACTGCGGCTCAATGAGGCTCTAAGCAACTCTTGTGCTTTCAGACACGGGAAAAGGGTGCTTTCAGCAGGCGTCTTACTTCCAAAGGCTTCATCTTAAAGGCCAGGGCCTCTTAGTTCTGAACACAAGAGAGAAACACAGTGCTTGGGTGAAGGGAGGATTGGATTGTTAAGCCAGCTGCAGAATTTGCAGGAGGGAAAAAAAATCTTGGGAAGAGATTTGGTCTGTTTTCCTCTCTATACCAACAAGGCACAAGGATTTGACTCCCCGAAGGAACAGTACTCTGATTTTGAGACTTACAATTTTTAAGCATGATATTTATTTTCATTCAAGTAATGGAAGAGTCATAAATATGCAGCTTCAGAGGATCCAGAACTAAAGACCCACTTTCCCCTTGAAAGGTCCCCACTAACCCCTGCCTGCCTGCGGCAGTGGAAGCTGTCATCTGGTCCCCAGTTCCCACTGCTGTCTCTGAACTTGGGACATATCAGGACCTGGATCACCCAATCCAGTCCTCATTCGCACTGAGTTCTGTGGAAAAGAAAGGAAAAAAAAACGTTTATTTACTTAGTGCAGCAGTTTTCTTACGTTTGCAAATGGAGGAATCACTGGGAGGCACTAGTAAGAATGCAGATTTCCAGGCACAGTCCCAGAGATTCGAATTCAGTTGTGCTGGGTAGAGCCTGGGAAGCTGCATTCTTTACAAATGCCCCTCCCCCATCCCACCTCCAGATGATTCTTAAGTTTGCTGTCCCCAGGCCCACACTTAGCACCTACTAAAGACCAGACGCTCCACAAGATACTTCTTCTAGCTCCCAAATTATTGATTTCAGGAATTGTTGTGTTTATATCCATAAAGTCTTATTACAAAGTAGTCGTCTCTGATTTTACAGATGGAGAAGTTAAAGCTCAGGGATTCGGTAACTCCCTCCTCCCCACACAGGGAGGAAGTTGTATGTTCACTAGTGTCTCTACAGTTCCTAAAGCCACACGCTATTTCATCTCCTTGAAAAATAGAGGTGCCTCTTTCCCCACCTGTCAGTAGATATGGCAGTAAGTGCTTTAGTAAGAGTAGGTGCTAATAAGAGTAGATACTAATCGCAGAGGGTTAAATAAGGTAATATTAGGTTTAACCATATGAAATAGTTGACATTCAACCATTAATAACCTACAAAAGCAGCAGTTTCAATTATGGGTCTAATAATTGTAAAGTGCTGGGCAGAGTACCTGGCATAAAGTAATAGCTCAGTAAATATCTAGTATTATTAGAAACTGTTGTGGGTAGAACTGTGTTCCCCAAAAGATAGGTTGACATCCTAGTCTCTGGTACCTGTGAATGTGACCTCATTTGGAAATAGTCTTTGAAGATGTAATTAGTTAAGTCACAATGAGGTCATACTGGATTAGAGTGGACCCTCGATGCAATGGTTGGTGACCGTATAAGGAGAGAGACTTAGATACACAGACACCCAGAGGGGAGACAGCCATGTGACTACAGGAGCAGAAATTGAAATGACGTAGCTACAAGCCGAGGAAGCCAAGGATTTCCAATAACCACCAGAAGCTAGAAGAGACATGAAAGATGAATCCCCTAGAGCTTTCGAAGGGAAATGGCCCTGCCAACACCCTGATTTCACACTAGTGGCCTCCAGAACTGTGGGAGAATCAATTCTTATTGTTTGAAGCCCCCAAGTCCATGGCCATTTGTCACAGTAGCCCAAGGAGACTAACACGGAAGCTTCATCCCTCTCGTCGCCTTTGTGGTCACCACCACTACCCCATTCATCACCATCATCTTCTAGAGGACAAGACAGGGCAGCAGACTCAGATCCTAGAACGGTGAGCTCTGATGGGTGCTGGAGGAGTTCCTCAGTGGCATTCCCATCTTCTACTTAGACCCCCCCCCCAACCCAAACAGCTTTGACTTCCACCCAGATTTTTAAAAGATCCTTTTGTGATACACACAACACATTTGTGCTTTCTGATGCTTTCCCAAGCTCCCTCCAGCTTGTGTAATGTAGACTTCTCCCCAGGGAAATGTTCAAGAGACAGAGAGACGGAAAAATGGTAGCCGCAGAACCCTGGGTAAACATGAGCTCCCTTCATAACCTTCCTTTCTTGGATGACACATCTGTGGCGGGGCCCCCAAATCCCAAGGAGGCCCACTTCAAACATTTATTTGGATCATTCTAAGGGGTCGAGGACCTACTATATAAAGAGTCCCCTAATGTGCGCTGTTCAGACAGGCTTCACTGGCACGGAAATTCCAAATTGGAGTCTGTGGTCCATTTCATATTTATTTTTCAATCAAGACAGGGTTTCCAGTGACCTTTGTTTCAGTTTTTGGACAGAAGAGACACTTCATCATGGGTCCCCTCTTCTTCTCTCCTCTCACCAAAAATGGAAATACAAAATCATGATGCTCTAAATGCTGTCCGTTTAGTGCTGAGATTTTCCAAATAAAAGAGCAGAAACAGAAGCCATGATTGACAGTGGGGCAGAATATTTAAAATCTGAATTGTCCAAGACAGTCTGCTTAGGAGCGGACCCTCTGGACTCAGTCTTTACATTTGGGTCCCATCTCATGGGGTCTGTGAGTTTGGGCGAGTCATTTCACCTGCCTGTGTCTCAGTTTACTCATCTTTATGAAGTCAGTGCTATTATATCAGTCACATTTAGAGTCTGAGTATTCAATGAATAATGAACAGAAAGTTTCGTAGAGTGACACGTCACGGAAATTCTCAATAGTAACTATTACTATTATTTTTTTTTTTATCTGTAGAGAGGAAGGTCTTTACTTTGCCCTTTCTATATTTCAGAAACTTGTAAACTTCCTACCGGTGTCATAGGCATTATTTTGCAGCTCAGAGGGTTTAAGCAACATACCCAAAGTCACATAGCTACTCATCTCCTGAATTGAAATTTAAACCTGGCGGAATTTAACCTGAATTTAATTTAAACTTGAATTTAATTTAAACTTGAATTTAAACCTGGCTGGACCCCAAAGTCCATATTCCTTCCTCTATACCATGTTAGACTGTCCAGAGTATTTTCACTCAAAATGAAGTTCCCCTCATACGAACATGACCCATGACCTTAACCCTTGGCACTGAGCCTGCGAAGGTTATAGCCTTCTGACCACCTTGGTCTGGCAGAGAGAAGGAGACAAAGGGACAAAATAATCTCATCCAAGTTTAGACCTCTGATTGGGCTTTGGCAGAGGTCAGTCAACCAAGGCCAGGTGTCAGGAGCTGGTGAGAGAACACCAAGACCAAAAGACCAGGGATGCAAATGGACATTCTGAACACGACGGAAGGAACTGGGTCAAAGTGGAGGGCAGCAGGCAAAGAAGACAGGGCAGTGGTGACAAAATAGTCAGGACTCATCTCCTTATAGGACTGTGGGGGATTGGAGTGTTAAAGGAACGTGGTTGAGGGAAGATGAATGGATGCAGACGAATGAATGAAGCAGTGAATGAATGAATGATGGCTTTAACCCAGAGTGTCGGCTATCGGTGTGCTTTGAGGTCTTCCCTGAAGGCCAAAACCCTTCCCAGGTCTACCCCAACCCCAGGGAGTTCAGAGGTGGGTGGGGCCGCTGTGTCGCTAATGAAAGCTGCCCTACTTGGGGCCCCGCGTGGGGCGATGCTGTGGTCTTGTTCATAGCGCATCCGTATCCGTATCCGCGCGCAGAGATGAAAGCTCCCGCCGCCCCTCCGCTGAGGCATCTGGCCCCGGGAGCTGCACGCATGGGGCCCAGAACCAGGCTGTGCTCCCCCTTCTTGAGTCTGTTACTCTTGGGCCGGGACTAAAGGGGGCTTAGGTTTCTGCACGTTTCATGTGGCGTCTTTCAAAATTGAAATCCACTTGAAGTGGTTTGGGTTTTTCTCCTCCCCGCCTGGTGTTTGCTGTAGTGAAATACCTTCAAACACAGGCAGCGCTGATCCGCGCCTGTCCCTGAGCGTGTTCAGAGGAACCCGGGGACCCACATCAAGCCACCTTTTCCATCAGAGACGCCCCGGCTGGGGCCCCGCCTGCTGCGCGCTCTGGCAAAGGTTTTCTTTTACCCGCCTTCTCCCCCTCCACCACTGGCTCACATGTGCTGCTTCTCTGGGAAAACAAACCACGCTTATTTCTCTGAAGGACTTATTTGGAGAATTTGGAAGGCCACAGGAGGGTCTCATATCCGGTCTGCACCCCCATTTTGCTCTTTGAGTCTGTGGGGAAGGCAGAGGGGCGGTGAAGGGGACCCTCACCCTTCACGCTGCTGTTCCGTCCTCCCCTGGCACTGCTGGGCATCTTTTATGTTTCTGCGTCTTCCACTAAACTCCTTATTCCCCCATTTATAACATCTTTGAAAGAAAACATTTAGTCCTGTTGGCTAAAGAGGCAAGAAAGCTGGATCAGTGCCCCAAGTCATAGCCCACCGACACATCCTGCCCCGTTCCAGTACGTATGTTAGAGCAAGGTTTCTACCTGAGCCATGGAGGTGTGTATTGATGGTCCTTTGTCAATATCAACAGACCTGTCATGGGAGAGAAAATAGCCAATCGAGGACCCATGGATATTATTTTAATTTTTTAATTACCAGGGCCTGTGACCGTTGACTCGTAAGTACATAATTATCGAGGTCGGGGCAACTTGGGAGACTGGGTCATTCAACGCAATCTCTCTGTTGCAGCTAAAGGAATTCCAGCCCAAAAGTTTTATGTGACTTAGCTGAGGAGGTCACGGGGCGCTTGTTGTGCTGCCCTGAATGGCCTTATTTGTATTATGAGATTTAAAGGTATTTGCGTACATGAGGAGACTTGGTAATTTTAACAGGACCCTGTGGAGGTTATGGGCCCTTTGAGGTCTGCGTTCCCCTTTTCGTAAATGGAGAAGCAGGGATCTGGGTCTCTGATGTGGTTCACACTTACAAGCTTTGGCAGTGTCGTTTGTACCCAAATCAGGGGGCAGTGGCCTCCCAAGACATGCTGTTTGGACCTCTCAGTAAATTACAGCAGAAACGGAGGTGTCCTTCCCAGCCTGTGCGTCAGCCCACACAGACCAGGGCCGGTGGGGACGCTCTCCATCCTTCTCCTGCCTACAGTCACCAGTGCATTTATTTCTTGAGAAATGACTGGGCCAGAAAGCCACTGCATCTAGATTTGAGATTGTACCGGAAGCAACTGAGTCCTGCCTGAGGCGAGAACGGGCTAGGGCAAAACCTCTCCTTAGTGGCTTGTCTGCGAAATAGAAAACAGGAGTGATGGTGTCTTCCAGCCCCCATGCTTTCAGATGGGGAAACTGAGACCCAGAGATGAGACTCAGAACAGAGTCAGGACTCCCAGCTCTTGGCCTGTTTTCTCCTCTGTGCCCTTGGCCACTTCTCTTAGCTGCAAGGCCTGCTGTGAAGCTTGGGCTTCCAAGAAGTGTGTCTCACATGTCCCCCTGCTCACTCAAGCCAGGAAGGAGAAAAGGCCCTTGCAGCCCCCAGGCCAGCACACAGTAGGACTCATATACTGGGTGTCCTTCCCCAGTGGGTGCTTCTTTTTTGGACGCTTCTTTTGCGGGCTGCCCTCTCTGGGGGCTGGCTGTGGAGGGAACCTGCTTCTTAAGGAGCTCCTCCCTCCTTCCGTCCCAGCTGCTCCATGATCCCGAATTTTCTGTGCCTGTCAGTTTGTTGAGGCCCTTACCCTCCTCAGACCCACCCTTTTAAGTAAGGAGAGGGAGCTTGGAGACTTGTACATCTGCAAAGTGCAAGATGAAAGGACAGGATGGCAGGAAAGCCCAGAAACCCCTCAGAGCCGCACTCTTTGTCTGAAAGGAACCAGTGCATTTATTTCTTGTGAAATGGTTGGACCAGGTTCGCCTCCAAGCCCAGGTTTCTAGATTCCGGATTTTACTGGAAGGAGGCAGGTCCCTGCGGAGTCGGTGATGGGGCTCAGGTGGGACCTCTGTCTTGCAGGCTTGCCTAGGAGACAGAAAGTAGGTCTGCGGAGGTCGGAGTTCATTACTTCCCTCCGCTCCCTTTTCTCAGTTTGCCGTCCCTACACCCCCGCCCGGGGTGATTTGCATGAGAGGAAGTCAGAGACGCGGGGACAGCCCCGGGCCTTGAAGTTGCAGGCCACAGAGAAGGAAGGTGAGCCCAAACCAGAGTGATTACCGCCCTGCTCTGGCCCCAGAACTTCACCGGGGTTTCAAAACGACCGTATCTTCACCATGACCTTATTTCTGCACGAGGAACCGCAGGGTACCATTAATCACAACTAGTTTGTAGATTTAAAAAAAAAAAAAAAAAAAAAAGTAGGCTTGGTGACAAAACAGGGGTGTTGGCTCACTTGGGATGGGAGCTGTGGTTAAGGTCCCTGCTGTATCCGCACCCCCGTTTGCCAGGGAGAGGGACAGGTGGGCAGACTCTAGGCCAGGGTGACCCGTCTTCACACCTGGCAGCTGGAGGACCAGCCATGGTGGAGCCCGGAGGAAGGTGTGACTCCCTCCAGGCGTCCGGATCCAAGGGGCCGAAGTGTGCGGCCACCACCAGCGGTCACTCCTGATCCAAGCACGGCGGCCCCTGCGTCTGTTCCACTTTGCATTCTGCATACAGAACGATTTTCAGTTCTGTAAGGCCAACACTGAGACGTCTTGGGGTGAGCAGCGGTCTCAACAAGCATTTCGTGCTCAGCGTAGGTGGCAGACCTTGGGGTTAAAGGTGATTAAAGCTGCTTTTCACAAAGACTTGGGTAAGGAAAGGCAGAAAGAATGGAAACTAGCAAAAAACATCCATTAAATACCTGCTGTCAGCTCGGGGCTTTACCTCCCTTAATTCTCACACTCTTAAGAGATCCTGGATATTATTCCCATCTATCGGGTAGAGAAATAGAGGCTCAAAAGGGTGAAGTGAGGGCTTCCCTGGTGGCGCAGTGGTTGAGAGTCCGCCTGCCGATGCAGGGGACGCGGGTTCGCGCCCCGGTCCGGGAGGATCCCACGTGCCGCGGAGCGGCTGCGCCCGTGAGCCATGGCCGCTGGGCCTGCGCGTCCGGAGCCTGTGCTCCGCAGCGGGAGAGGCCACAACAGTGAGAGGCCTGCGTACCGCAAAAAAAAAAAAAAGGGTGAAGTGGCTTGTCCGGGGTTGTACTGCTAGTAAGTGAAAGAGGAAGGACTCTAACCCAGAATAATCTGACCGTAAAGCTTTGAGTGGGATTTTGTCTGCCCCCCGCCCCGGCCTCCTCCCTGGAGCTGCCAGCACGTTAGGGATCTCTTTCTCTGGATCGGAGCCCTTGTTTGAAAGTGATGCACAGACTGGGTGGGCTCCCTCTTGTACTGGCTCGGCTCCCTCTTGTACTGGCTCTTCTGCGGCTTGATTTCTCTCAGGTGAGAATTTCGGCGATTTCTCCCAGTTATGTTCAGTTAGACCGGCAGGACGGCTCTTTTTTCCTGGATGTTTAAGCAGCCCATGCCTGTCGCAGCAAACCTTTTGGCCTACTTTTCCTACAGAAACGTGGTTCCTAAGGGGAAACCGGGATAGTGATTGCTAACATGTATCGTGTTCCAGCATCGCAGAAATTGTTTACTGCGCAGTATCCGAACTCGCTTTCCCAATAATCCCACAAGGCCAGTGCCACTATTATTGTTCCCATTGGGTACATGAAGAACTTGAAGGCTTAGCGAGGTGAGGTAGACTTGCCCCGAATCATGGAGCTAGGAGCACAAGATTCAGGTTTCCTCCAAGCCCTTGCTTTCAATTTCTGGGTGGAGAGAACCATCTTTTTCCTGCGATGGGGTGGATGCGGTTACCCGAAATTAAATTGCACGAGCTGGACCTGATGTCCACCCGACAAACTGAGAAGCACACGTCCACACCTCATGGTCATGGAGGGCATGACGGATTCAGAAGGGCCCCCCTGGTGACCATCCTGGTTATTTTTGCATCTGTTGTTTGACGATGTTAGGTGAGAGTTCAGAGACCCAGCTCCCCTGGGGAGGGCATGCCTCAGTGGTGACAGCACTGCTGGTGACTGAGGTGAGATCCAGCCTGTCTCAGGAGCCAGGAAGCCGGGGGAAGGTCACGCCCCAACCTGTGCTCACAGGGACCTGAGGATGGGCAGGAAAAGTAGGACCCAGTCCAGCCCCATCCTCACCCCGCCTTCTAGATGCGGTCAAAAGACAACCTGTCATTTAGGAATCTCCTTCCAGACCCTGTCCTCCTCTCCTCGTTACGAGCATCTTGTACTGCAGGGCCCTTGACCTGTGTTCTCTCCAGAGGTCCTGACGTAACAGCGTTGAGGTAGGTGTTGTGTTATCCTTTTCAGGCTCACAAAAGTTGAGTAGTTTGCCCAAGGCCCCGAGGTGGAAGTAACCTGTGTCATACTGCCTGGCTCACCCCAGCGGCAGGGGGGCACTGCTGTCCCTGCACCAGCTGATTGACCTCAAGCCCTCAGTGCTCTGGCCCATCTGCACATCATCACACTTGGCCCCAGAAGGACAAGCCCTCAGCAGCACACGAAGGAGATTCCTTACAGCTGTCATGTGGGAACCCTCCCCAGGAGCTGGCCTGCTCCCATTCTCCTCCGTTCCCCTAAGAAACACACGCATGCACACATGCCTATACACACACACGCCTATACACACACACAGAATACACACACATATGCACACACACACACACACACACACACAGAGTCTGCAAGTTCGCGGTCTTCATGTACTTTCTTGCTTCCTTATTCTGGTCAGAGTGTTATGAACAGAAACAATGCAAGTCATTTCCAGGCTGATGGATCTAACATCTAACTGCCCACGCATGCCCTCCAGCGCTCCACTTCCGTGGCAGGCGTAGTGACCTGCCCCGTTCCAGATGGCGGCTGCTCCGTCTGTGTGGGTGTTTATGGGCAGAGCCTCTCTGACGATCCACAATGATCTATAACTTGAACAAAGTAAACCTTTGTTGCTTTAAGCTTCTGAGATTTGGGGGGGTCTCTAGCCTATCCTGACTACACAGTTTATTACATAGATAAGGGATTATTACTAGGAGTGATTCAGAGTCTAGTAGTGGAGACGGATGGGTAAATAATTACAATAACTCATTGATTCAACAACCATTCATTTAGAGCCACCCTGTGCTCAGCTGTGCTCTCATCTGGGAATGTAAGAAGTCTTGTGGGAGCAAAGGGAAGAAGTAAGTCCCCACTGTGACACCCTGTGAACATTTCTGTCTTCTCACTTTGATTGTATGAGCATCGCTGGTTTACAAATCTCTCTCTAGCAAGGCAGGCAGCAGGGTCTTATTCAGTGCCATACCTGCCAAGCCCAACACGCTGCTTGTCACATAGCAGCTGCTCAATGAATACTTATTGAATGACCTCATTTATAAATGAATCGACCCACCCCACTCCACTTAATGGTCCCAAAGTGAGCCGTTGAAGTTTCGAAATATAACTCTTACATAAATAATAAAAATGCAGCATCATAGATGCAGGGAGGAAGATCTTCTTGATATCATGCATACAGCTCTTTCCAGAGAGACAGCCCCAATCTAGTTGTTCCATGTGCTGCCTTGGTGCTTTTTCCCTCTGTTCCCTTCTCTCTCTCTCTCTCTCTCTCTCACCTCCATTATAGCCAGAGAAACTGTTACTGCCTCTTTTGGGGCTCACCGCTCTGCCCTGGTAGCCCTCACACCCTACCTACTAAGATTCTATATCCCAGGCATGCTACTCACGCGTCTCCCAGAGTCACTGGGCTGACAGGTCTGGGTTGGGGACCCAGGAGAAAGAGGTGAGAAGAGGCTGGGAGGTGAGTCTGCCATGACCGCATGGGAAGTGAGACCCTGGTGAGAACATGAAGGGAGTTCAGACTGAGCGAGGGCTCGTGGATGACTGATGTGCATACGGATCGTATTTGAGATTAACATGCTATCTTTACACCTTGACATTTTGCCCACCATCTTACGCTTAATGAGTTTAGGTTAAACAGAGGGACGACATCCTTACTTAATTAACCAATGGAGATAACAGTCTTGAAAATTATGAATAATAGTAATACTTTTCATCTGTGGAGTATTTGTGTGTGTCTAGGTGCTTTGAATATATTATCCCCAGTGGAAGATGAGGAAACTCATAACGGTGAAAAGATTACTTGATCTTAAAATCAGTTGCGTTTTTCTAAGAGCTTCTTGAAGAGTTGATTTCAGCGGAAGATCAAGGATTAGTAACAGGCGAGTTCCTGTCGCCACCGGTTTCCCCTTTGACTTCGCAGGTCTTTGAGCATCTCCCAAGCGCTAGGTACCGAATGAAAATTTGGGAAGTATGGGGTCAAGGGACCTGGTCCTAGAAAGCATGAGAAGGCAGCTTCTGTCTTCCAGATGTGGACCTTCAGATCCATGGCAAACTAGAGGGGAGAAAGGAATTTCCTAGAGTTTAGACATTTGCATATCAGGAAGATGCTTGTTGTGGCTAGGAGCATTCAGGGAGGTCTTCCTGGAGGAAGGCTTGGTTTTCCTTTCAGAGGATGACTGTGTCTTTTTTTTTTAATTTTATTTATTTATTTATTTTGGCTGTGGGTCCTTGTTGCTGCGCGCGGGCTTTCTCTAGTTGGGGTGAGCAGGGGCTACTCTTCATCGCGGTGAGAAAAACCATAATCCTTTTATCTGACCCAGTGAAGGCAGCATTTGCCATTGGGCACAGCCTGGCTTGTGGGTTTAAATCCTGGCTCCAGCAGGTCGTCAGTGGGAAGCTTGGACCAAGTTATTGTTATTTAACCTCATCAATAAAAAGGACATCGATTAGAACGCTTCATTACAATATGGATTCAGTAAGATAACGTAGGCAAAGTGTTTAGCACCGTGTCTGAAGCGACGGTGAGTTTCAAGGGCAGGCAGCTGTTCTTATTCTCATGCTGCTGGCCAAACCCCCTGAGTTCTCCAAGCCCAGATGGTTGCTCTGCTCTGTTTTCCCTCTGGATAGCGAGGGAGAACACCTGGGTTCAAGTCCCAGCTCTGTCGTTTATTACCATGTGATCTCACTTCTCAGTGCTTCCCCTTTTCCGGCAAATGGGCATGAGGGATTCGAAGCGTCCGAGGACCTCTTCCTTCTCAGAGAGTCCTCCTGATGGGGAACCAGGAAAAGGGGTCTCATTGTTGCAGACATTCTGATCTCCTAGCCTTGCCTCCCCACTTTCCATCCCGCATCCCCCTCTGAACTTCTTGCCGTTGGTCTCTCAGGACATGAACCAGATGAGTTTCCTCTGGTCTCCCGCATCCACAGGGAGGCTGTGTCTGGCTTGCCTGCTGGTGGGCTCAGAGCGATCTTGCCACATGGGAAGCTTATATCTAGGCTTGTCCTTTAGGGATGAAACAAACATCCAGGTGGCAGAACCCATCTTTCAGGAAACCAGAGGAATTAAGAGGTCTGGGACCACCTAGAAAGGGCAGTTACAGACCAGGTGGCATCAAAATGGAAAGCTTGAAGCCTGCTCTGCAGCCCAGGGTCAGAGCACTTGGAAACCGCGTGTTGCCAGAAAAAAGACAGTCGCAAGAGTAGAGCCTGTCCTCCTGGCAGCAAACTCCCGTGAATATCCAAGCTACCCATCACGGAATCTTAGAGTTGCAGAGAACCCCCTCCACCCGCCTCCCCTTCCCCTCCACACTCGACAGAAGAACTGCTTTCAAAACCTGCAGTTTAAAAAGTAGCATAGACCCATGATTGGCAGGAAGAAGAGAGGAAACGGAATCAGGGGAAGCATGAGGCCCCCGGGTCACACGGAGAAAACGCATTGTCACGCAGAAACCAAATTAGATTTCAGAACTTTTCTGCCGGAACACCATCACCTTAAGGTGGAAGGTTCTGATCTACGTTCTGAATACATCTTGGGTTTTTAGGGAGAACATGTAAAGAGAGAGTGTCTTCTCTTCGGAATAGCCAGCGATGGGACACAAACCATGCCCTCCCGAGTATCCTTCTAGCGTTTCTCACTGTCTCTAGCTACTCCCCACCCCCCCTCGCTCCCCATTTGGCAGGTGAAGACGACTAAGGTGAGAAAGCTGCAATGACACAGTTGCAATGGCAAGGAGCTTGGGTATGATTATGTGCTTGACACCTGGGTTAGAGGCTCAGCGAGGGGCAGTGTCTCCCTAGACGGCTGTTCATCCTCAGGGGTGGGGCCCGTTCCTGGCCCACGGTAAGAACTTGGTAAATGTGTGTTGAATGACTCACATGAACACTCTGGCCACACTGCGTACAGCAAATACCAGACACATCTGTACTTCTGCACCCAATCCCAGCACGTGTGTGGGCTTTTCCCACACCACCAAGCAATTCTCTGACACCAGCAGGGTGTTCTCCAGTTCAGCTCAATTCTGACACCGTCTACCTAGCGGTAGCATCGGCTCCCACAGGTTTAGGACTCGGTTCTACACGACCACTCCCTCCCCCCACCCCCCAACTTCAGACGCCAGTTGCAAGTCCAGGTTGTCCCCTGGGCTTCTGACCAACTGGCTATAGTTTGAAGGTTCCCAGAACCCCATCCGTGGGTTTGATTAATTTGCTAGAGCTACTCGCAGAACTCAGAGAAACCTTTTACTTACTACGTCACAAGTTTGTTTATTTATTTGTTTATTTATTTCTTGGCCATGCAGGATTTTATTCCCCGATGAGGAATTGAAGCGCGTCCCCTGCATTGGAAGCACAGTCTTTTTTTTTTTTTTTTAACATCTTTACTGGAGTATAATTGCTTTACAATGGTGTGTTAGTTTCTGCTTTATAACAGAGTGAATCGGTTATACATATACATATGTTCCCATATCTCTTCCCTCTTGCGTCTCCCTCCCGCCCACCCTCCCTATATCCCACCCCTCTAGGTGGTCACAAAGCACCGAGCTGATCTCCCTGGAAAGCACAGCGTCTTAACCACTGGACCACCAGGGAAGTCCCTAGATCCCACGTTTACTATGAAAGAATATAACCCAGGAAGAGCCAGGTGGAAGTGATGGATCAAGCAGGGTAGGGGGAAAGGGCTGGAGACTCCCATGCTCTCTGGGCACCCCCTCATCCGGATCTTCACGTGTTCACCAACCTGGAAGCTCCCGAACCTTTTATGGTTTTTATGGAGGCTTCGATGCACAGGCATGATTGATTCCATCATTGGCCATCAGCAGTTGATTCAATTTCCAGCCCCTCTCCCCGGGGTTGGGAGGTGGCACTGGAAGTTCCAACCCTGTAATTACCTGGTTGGTTCTTCCCAGCAACTAGAGTCCCCAGTCATAGGTGCTTCCAGAAGTCTTTATCATTCACATACCAAAAGACACCTGTATCCGTTACGGGGGATAAGCCAGAATGGAAAAGAATATAAAAAAGAACGTGTGTGTGTGTATATATATATGTATAATTGAGTCACGTTGCTGTACGGCAGAAATTAACAGAACATTGTATATCAACTATACTTCAATTTAAAATAATTTTTAAAAAAAGACACCTTTGTCAGTCTCGTCACAGGAGATTCCCAGAGTTTTAGGAATCTGTCAGAGAAAAGGACAGAGAACCAATATTTATTTCTAAGTATAGATCACAGTATCACACATCCTAGGGGCAAAATGGCTGACTCTGAATTCCCCTGACTTTTCTTTGGCACGAGCTGCAGGATAAATGTGAATCTGACTCTCCTACTTATTATTCTGCTTGAAACAGACAAGAAAGTAAGACACCAGTGTCTAAGTTCTTCAGAGACGGCCATAATTATTTTCCCCCCTCTTCAATACCACCCACCCCCCCACTGGCTTGTGGAGGAAGTATGGCAGCCCTGTAATATTTGGGAGACTATCACCCACTCAGATAGTCTCCAAGCTGGGCCTCATTCCCACCAGAGGAGCTCTGGGTAGCGTGATCATTGAATCCTTCCCCGGGGCCCCCAGGAGAGCCCCTGCCTCGGAGCAGATTCTGCTCCAGAGGGCAGAAGGTGGCGGTGAGGATCCAGCAATACTGCCCATCCCTCTGGGCACACGTGCTCCGACCCTCCGTCATTTGCTAGCTCTGCTCCAGCAGCAGTGGCTAACTCTCCGCTCTCCCATCTCCATGCCCTGGTACTTGCTGTGTGCTTCGCCTTTGGAGCCCCTTCTCTAGAGCACATATCTGCCCGAGGCCCTTGACCTAATAGATTTTGTCTTGAGGCTTTCTCCCTAGGTCCAGAGCATTTAGCCCCCAAAGCGTCCCAGAATATTTTTGTCCCAAGTCTGATGTCCTTGGTCTACGTTTTCTATTGCTTTAGGCACAGAGCCCAGAGGACTATTTTGGACAGAGCTTAAGGCTGTGAGTAATAGAACAGGAGTTTCAGAATGTGGATGAGCCTGGTTCAAATTTCAGTTCTGATACTTATTGGTTGTATAGCTTTCTACCCTCCAAACCTCAGATATTCCACCTGTGCAAAACCCCCACCCTGCCTGGTTGTCGTGACAATGACATCTAATAACATAGGTAAAGCTCGTGCGAAAGCATGTGGTCTGTCGTAGAAACTCCACCGATGTCAGTCCCCTGCATTGCCATGCTGTCCTGTGTCTGACTCCCTGGCTGGGGGTTGGGGAACTGGTTGCTCTCTAAAGAAGCAACTACTGTGCTGTCCTCGCCACTCTGGGAAGGGAGAAAGGCTGAGTCTCACACTTGTTCAGGATGTTTCCTGCAGCCAGTGCGGAACGGCTCCTGGCAGGCCCATTGAGCCCCATCCTCGCTGACCCCCTCCGCTGCCTAGGCAGGGCTGTGGGCTGGGCGTGAGTAATGGGAGTGTCAGAGAAATTGTCACTCAGGCTGTAGGGCCTGCCCTCATCACCCTCCCTCTCTTAAATAGTTTTTTTTTTTTTAATTTTTTTTAGATGTTGGGGGTAGGAGTTTATTTATTTACCTTTGCTGTGTTGGGTCTTCGTTTCTGTGTGAGGGCTTTCTCTAGTTGTGGCAAGCGGGGGCCAGTCTTCATCGCAGTGCGTGGGCCTCTCACTATCGTGGCCTCTCCCGTTGCGGAGCACAGGCTGCAGACGCACAGCCTCAGCGGCCATGGCTCACGGGCCCAGTTGCTCCGCGGCATGCGGGATCCTCCCAGACCAGGGCTCGAACCCGTGTCCCCTGCATCAGCAGGCAGATTCTCAACCACTGCGCCACCAGGGAAGCCCTATCCCCCCTCTCTTGAGGAACCTTCTCATTTGTGAACCTGTCACTCCGCTAAGCCCCCCAGGGCCAGCCAGAAGCGGCTCCTCTGTGGCCAGCCCCCACAGTGCCCCTGATCCCCTCCTGTCTCCACGATGGGGGCCTGAGAAGCCCCCGAGGATTCCGTGACTGAAGAGAATGGCAGTTCTTCATTCATCCACTTCGTTCATTCTCTCCCTAACCATTACTGATCACCTACTGCACGAAAGGTCCTGAGCTACGCTTTAAACTGGAAACATGGGTGGGAGCCCTGGTACCTCCCACGCTGCTCCATCCCGGCTTCCTCACCTGATCGGGGTCCAGTCAGCTCTCTCCATCCCAGTGCCCCTCACCTGCACCCCAAGTCTTCTGCTAAATCCCCATCTCCTCTCTTTTAGACCCTTAGAACAGTCTCCTCAACCTTTTCCCTTATCCTGGCATACCAGACTGTTGCCTGAGTCATCTTTCTAGAATATCAGTCTTGTCCTATGAGTCTTGGGTGTGCTGTTTCCCACCTGGAACTTGCATTCTGTTATATTAATAGTTTCCTCTGAAAGAGCTCACTTTTTTTTTTTTAACTTGGTCTTACTCCAAGCATTATCATCCGTGAAGCACAGATTGGATGCCAGTTGGATATCATACCAGTGTGGGTTTTAAAAAAGAAGTAATACAATGAGGAGTGTTTGTTCATATGACATCTAAGGCTTTCAGGCATGGGGACTATGCTGCCTGGGGAAGACTGTTAGCGCTCATTTACTTACAGGTTCTTTATCTAGCACCTACTGTGTGCCAAGCAGTGTTAGGGATACAGCTAAACACTGACCAAATCCCTGCCCTCCTCGAGTTTCTACTCTAGTGGTAAAACAGACAATAGAAAAATAAGATAGATGAGTCAAGCGTATACAGGCTTTTAGTTGATGACAAATATTAAAAGTAAAAAATTATAAAAAATAACAGAGGGGGCAGGAAAAATCCAATGGTAATAAATAAACTCTGCCTGCCTTTCCAGCTCAGCTGCTCTCCCTCTAATTTCAAGCTCTCTACAGATAGTTCCCACAATGCACTGTGCTCAGAGTGCCCACAATGTACTGTGTCTGTGGGTCCCACAATGCACCATGTCTGTAGTTCCCACAGTGTTCACAGTGATCATAGTGCCCACAGTGCACCATGTCTATAGGTCCCACGATGCACTGTGTCCATAGTTCCCACAATGCACCATGGCCATTTTCCCACAATGCACAGGTGGTCACATCTCCCTGCCTTCGCTTGTTTGCTTGTTTTCTGCCAGGACCACCCTGCTCACATATGCCTCTGGTTAAATCAGCTTTATTCTTTACATCCTTCCCTGATTTCTGCTCCCCAACCCCCATTAGAATTAAACCTATCCTCCTCTGGGTACCTTGGGCCATTTCTGTAGTAGCGCTTCTCAGCCAATATGGCCTGTCCCTCCTGCTGGGCCCTTTTAGGCTGGGTTGGTGCCACCTTTGTACGTGCTTCCTCACCCGCCAGCTAGAAGCCTGGACCACGGCATCCCGATAGCCCAGCAATCTACCTGGGCCTCTGCTGTCCTGCTTGGAGGCTCTCAGCCAGACCTTGGTGTTTATGGGTGGTGGCTCGTGGGGGTGAGCAGGTTGCCCGGTCCTTCCCTCTTATCATCTCGGCATCTTTTTGGACAATGCCGCCTCTCTTGAAAGGTTAGAAATGAATAATTCTCTAGCAACACATCATTTAGAAAGTACATGCCCTCCCCCAGTTCTTCTCCCTGGTAAAGATGAAAACATGCAGAAAATTAGGAGCGCCTCAACCAGTGAGGCAGGGCAGGTGGCGTGACCCACCGGTGTGACCTTCATTGGGACAAACCTGCAGCGGCATTGCTTCCAGAATCAGGCTGTATTAACCCGACTCCCGGGACTGTTCCGTGCTTTCTCTAGGCTGTTCCCTCTGCCTCTTCACCCTATCCCTGCTCTGATTCCAGTCTCACCTCCTCTTACCTGGGCCCCAGGATGCCCCGTGACATGCTGGGTGGGAGGCCCTGAAGAGACGTACCCCATGGCCATGAGCCAGTCCACCAGATGACAGCGATACGGTCCTCCTGTGCTTTCAGCCAGAGGCCAGGGCAGTGGGACCAGTGCCCCACCACCCCAGGACACCAGCACAGTCAGCATCTTCTCTGGGGAAGCAAGTTTTCACATGCAGCCAGGAGCCCCTGTTTCATTGAGTCAAAGCCTCTTTCTTCCATCATTTCATTCATCTACTGATGACTTACCGACCACCCGCCTCATGCCCTGCATGGTTCTTAGCACTGGGGAGACGCATGTGGACACGATTGACAAGCTCCGCTGTCCTGGAGCCCACCTTCTAGTGGTGGGGGGAGTAGACGCTCATCGAACAAGCAAATACACAGTACAATTACCCATCGTGATCAGGACTGTAGAGAAAGTGCGGGGACTTCGTGGGGCCTCAGTGAAGTTCTGAGTTGATAAAACCTGCATGACAGCAAAAATCCATCCTGCTAGGTGGTGGGAGGGGAGGAAGGTGGGAGGTGTGAATGAGATGTACAGGCATAGGAACAGAACATGCAAACTCCTCACCTGCGGAGGGAGCTTGGCACTCTCGTGGAGCAGAAAGGAGGCCAAGGGGACTTGGGCTGATCAGGGAAGGGAGAGGGCAGATCGAAAGGAGGTTCGGGCCAGAAGACCTAGTAAGGACGTGGCTTTTATTCCTAATGCCCAGGAAAGCCCTTGGTGAGTTTCAGGTGGAGAAGTACCACAAGTGGCCCCTCATCCTGGGGGTGCAGGGATGCTTGTGAGGACATAGAATGGGGAGCATTTTTTAAAAAATTTTATTGAAGTACAGTTGATTTGCAGTGTTGTGTCATTTCTACAGCAGAGTGATTCAGTATTACACATATGTGTATTCTTTTTCATAGTCTTTTCCATTATGGTTTATCACAGGATATTGAATATAGTTGCCTGTGCTCTACAGTAGGACCTTGCTGTTTATCCACTCTAGATGCGATAGTTTGCATCTGCTCACCCAACCTCCTACTCCATCCCTCCCCCAGCCTCCGCCTTGGCAACCACCCGTCTGTTCTCTCTGTCTTAGTCTGTTTCTGTTTCATAGATAAGTTCATTTGTGTCGTATTTTAGAGTCTACATGTAAGTGATATCATATGGTTTTTGTCTTTTCTCTGACTTCCTTCACTTAGTATGATAATCTCTAGTTGCATCCGTGTTGCTGCAAATGGTATTATTTCATTCTTTTTTTATGGCTGAGTAATATTTCATTATATATATGTACCCCATCTTCTTTAGAATGGGGAGAATTTTTAACCTTCCCTCTGGGGGCATTGCTTTCCTTTCTGCCTGGATGTGGCAGGACTCTGGAGTCCTCCCAGGGGGCTCAGCTCTAAGTCTGTGTCCCCCATCTCTTCTCCCCTCCCCCTGCCAGGTGGCACCGGCAGTTGGTACCCTGAATCCGGGGCTCACACTGGATGAGAACCAGTAGGCCCACAAGATCTTTGGGATGGAGAGGAATTTCGATAGTGTGTTCCCTGACAGCAGGGTCGGGTAGCCTCTCGAAGGGAGAGGGGGTGTCTCCTGAGATCACACAGGCTCTCTGTGTTCCAGCCTGGCAGCCCTGCTGGGGCCTGACTCCTAAATTCCTTTCCATCCCCAGGGCCCAGCGGCTCCTTGGTCCTTCCCCAGAGCTTGCTAAGGGTCATCGATAGGCTTCGAGAAGGAGCCAGAACCCTGGACAAGAATGAATAGGCAGCTTGAGTGCCCACAAGTGCCCATCAGAGACCTTCCTGAGAACAAACGGGCCTGGGGAGAGAAGCCCAGCCACTGTGGGCTGGCTCCATTACAGGAGAAAGGAGGAAAGCATGAGAGCAAGGAAAATGGGATAGGACCCCAGAAAGCTCTCCCTGGAGCAGCATGGAGCACAGCCTCGTTTATTAGCCGTGTCCTTTGGAGGCTCGTGTCTGGGGGTGGAAACGGGAATGTGGAGGCTGCTCTCAACAGGGCTGGTGACTGCCCATCCTGCCTGGGCCAGGTCCCTAGATGCCGTCCCTCACCACTCTCTGGAGCGTGGCATGTATTTTGTGGACAGACTGCACAGATGTGGGGACCCCGGAGCTCACTCACAGCCAGCACTGGTATTAACAACAGAAAATAACCACGCAGCCCCAAGACGTCAACAGCCCTTCTCCTTTCTTAGGGAAATGTAGGCATCTGAGGTACAGGCGTCTGGGACTTATAGGCAGCTGGAACAGAGGAGCTGAGAGGTAGCATGATCTGACCTAGCCATTCATCTCAACCGAGGGTCCCCTTTCGTTCTCATTTAAAAATTTCAAAATCCTAGGGTGATTGAATTATTTTTGGAAATCAAAGAAGTGCTTAAAGAGGGAAAACAAAGAAGCAGCCCCCAAAGATAAACGCTTGTAACACGGTGGGAAGACCTCTCAGCCACTGCTTTATACGTCTCTGTGTCTTTAAAAAAATAGCATCAATATTACATCGTTTTATAGTCTCCAATTTTCACTAATAGCAACATTTTCTCGTATCATTAGCGTTCTTCTTTAACATGATAATAGCTCGAATTTATTGAGCGCGTAAAAGGTGTCAGATTACATACATTACATCAACACAAACAGTGCAACAAGAGAGACCTTGTTACAGTGTATTTATTTTCCAGATGGGGAGCCCAAGGGGCAAAGATGTTAAATAGCTCACCTGAGGTCCGGCAGGTGCAGCCTTCAAGGTCCACACACGCAGGGCACAGCCCTCACTGTGGGCACTGTCCTCGCCACAGCGTGATCTATGCTTAGCACTGCCGTCGAATAGCCGGCTGAAAATTGACTTTAAAACCTCCTGTGGTCGCAATTAGTGTTGTTTCTGGATGCGTCTTTATTTCCTTAGGATAATTTCTGGTAGAATGGGGCAAAGCATAGGGTCTTGTGTTTTTATTTTGAAATAATTTTAGAGTCGCAAAACCAGTAAATAAAGGTCTCAGCTCTATGCACTGATAATACCTCATATAACTGCAGTACGCTAGCAGAGACAGAAAATTGATGTTGGTGAGATGCTACTAGCCGAATAAGCACCTTACTCAGAACGCATCCCTTTTCACATGCACTCTTCTGTTCTGTGTTTGGTATATAGTTCTGTGACATTTTATCTCATGTATAGACTCGTGTAAGCACCAATGGGGAGATGTTTTAAGGCTTAAAAGCGCACCATCAAATTTTCCTCCAGGCCATTTGCTGAGAATCATGTATTTGAGGGCTGTGCCCATTGGGCGTTGGTGAACAGCCGTGGGAAGTGGTGTCTGGGACTCAGAAAGGGTGGTCAAGCTGCTGGGAAACCTGGCTGTTCTAGTCCAGAGACCCATGACCATGGCTAAGACCTCATGCTGGGGACATGTCTTGTCACTCATCCCATTGTCAACTCAGGTAGCCTCCTGGTGCTTCTTTGCCTAGAGGGCAAGATGGTGGCCTGAATTTGGGGCAGGCAGTGCAGGGTACCAGTCTGGCTGTGGGTCAAGAGAGCTGAGTTTTAAGTCCTAATATGCCCGAAGGTAAGCCATCAAGTCACCTGAAGTTCATTCACTTCACCTGTAAAATACAAGAGTGAAATGGATGCCATTCAGATGGGCGGGGGCGGGGGTGGGCGGAACTGTCTGCACTCTTCATCCTCCTCTTGGTCCCCGCAGCTCATCAGGGGATCCCTCTAGCCAACAGGCACGGTTCTCAGCGCTGATCATCTCTCATGCCGGGTACCGTGCAGCGGGCTTGACATACGTGTCTCTCTTCCTCCACGCTATCCCTGTTCCCACTCGCGGATGAGAAAACAGTCACAGCTTTTATCCGTGGCAGTCTTTGTGGGCCCAGAGGCCACCTCTGGTGGCCAAGCAAGTGTGCCTTCCCTCACGCCCCGTGTGCGTCCCTCCCAAATCTGTACTGACAGTTGAAGATGATGTTTTCCCCAGACCAAGGATGGCCCATCAGTCAAGAGGTTAGAAGTGGCTGTCTGTGACCCCCAGCTAAAATCTCCAACAAGCTCTCGAAATGAGCTGTAAGGCCCCTTCTGGCAGGCAAGCACATTTGCTATTGCTGGAGGGAAACGCTGCCCAATATATAAAACCATGGAGATCAGTTCCAAATGGATTTTTCTGGATGGGTCAGATTTTTATTCATTCTGAAAAGGAGGCAGGTAGCACATTTCACTGCTGTCACTTGACACAGGACGTAGCTGTCTCCCAAAATGAGAAGAGAGGGCATCCGAGTCACTTCTGATATCCACCACGCCCCAGAATCCTAGACTGAAGACCTGTGCCCACAGAGGGAATGCCACAGGTTGGTGTCAAAGAGGCAGTTGAGCTATTTGAGAGAAAGGGCAGCAGCTAGCTATTCTTGGACTGAGGTCAGCCCGTGCTTTTCAGTAGTCAGTCAGATGTATGTGTGTGTGTGTGTGTGTGTGTGTGTGTGTGTGTGTGTGTGTGTGTGTGCGCGCGCACTCACGTGTGTGTGTGTGTGTTAGGATGCATTTGACTGGGTGTGTATATAGTTACCTGATTGGATCCAGGGGCTGGGAAACAATCTGGATCTTGGTATGTTCAGGAAGAAGACGTTTTCAGGACACAAAACCAGTGAACAGCGGCAGATGGGGACCAGAGCCGTGCAAGCCCTGGGTCTCCCGTAGGCTTTAGCTGGGCAACATTATAGCTCTCCTTAGCAGGTTAAAGGCTGTAACCCCATGCGAGAGGGAGCTGATGTGAGGATTCCATCCCTGGAATTTTCGTTCAAGCGAAGAAGTTAGGTTTTGCCTTACGTCAGAGGCAAGTTGACGAACTCGGAAAGGTCCGGCGAGGTGATAAACAGTTGAGCTGGTGTTTATGTTCCGAAACAGAAGTGGGTCCTCGGTTGATCTGGGGCCGTGTGCAGCGAGTAGGTTACAAAGGAGAGAGTGTGGTTTGTTGTAAAGCTGCTGAACGGAGCAGAAATCTCCCTGAGGATCAGTCTCTCTGGGCGAGCGATCCAGAGATCAGGATTCTAGACCAGGGAGAAAAAGCAGACCCTGAATAGCAGCCCCATCGTTCACCGCAGACCCTGACCGTTCCTTTTCTTTTAATAATATATAGCTACCTCTAAGGTGTGCGTTCCACCTGTAGCAGTCAACCTGAAATGAGGAATTTAAGAGCCAACAAAAATCATCCAGGCACAAAGATGTTGTTTGGAGTATTATTCATAACGGTTAAAAACTGGAGACAAATGTTCAAGAAAATGGAGACCGTGAAATACAGGGTGCTGCGGTCCCTGGTCGGAATATTATGAAGTCGTAGAGCGATGCGTCCTAAGTAATAACAAAGAAAAATACTGGTGGATCTCTGTTATGTGTGTCCATCAGCCTGCACTACTATAATCACAGGAATGTGTCTAAATCCTTCAGGAGAAGATGATTCCAAAATGTTGAATAAGGGTATAGTGGATTATTTTTCTCTTTGTTCAACTATTGTGCACTTTCAGTAAGGCATATGGATTACTTTTATAATGTAAATATCCATGACGCGCTTCATGTTTTAAACAAAAAGAAAAAACGCGGAGAGTTATTTTTAAAAGGCTTGCCAAGGCGTCTTACAGATGCCCCAACAACTTGGGGAGGGGTGGGAGGGGACTTGATTGGGGATAGGTACGTGCCGGGGAGTCAGAATACAGAGCCAGCCCTTCCGCAACTCATTTATATGGGGGTGGAGGAGAGAAGAAAGAAGGAAAAGAACCCCTAGGAGTCCTTCAGTGATGACAATATAGAGAGGTGGAAAGCGATTGAACACGCTTCAGAGCAGGAGTGATAGCCCAGATCCCAGGTTCTGCAGACAGGACAAGCTAGACGTCCTCAGGCCAGAAATGTTCCCGTAGGCATGGTGGGTGTTCCATGACACAAAGTGAAGGACACAGAGGTGCCGGAGGAGAGGCAGCTCAGTGGAGCTGAGGATGAAAGAGCAGAAAAATGCGATCGGGTGTGGAGGCCACCCCCTAACCTTCCCCAGGAGGTAGGTAGAGGAGGGAGGCGGCAGGAAGCCGGGAAGGGATTATATATAGATCACACCGCCAAGATGGGGAAACTAGGGCAGGAGTTGAAGGTAAGAGGGATAATGACATTGAAGTGAACATTGGCCAGATCTTTGGGAAAAGTTGCAGAAGAAAGGCAAACAATGCTTTCACCCAGGGAAAAGGCCCAGAAGTTGGGCCAGTGACAGGCAGTCAGGAGACAGGAGGAGGTGGGATAAATATGTGAGTTTCATGCACACCGATTCTAGGTCAGCTCATTGCGCCCAGACAGGTCCAGGATCCGAGCTCTAAGGGTTGTTGTTTCGGGGCTCTGCTTCACCGTGGTCATGGGTTTTTGAAACTTAATCAAGAATAAGATCACGGGGCTTCCCTGGTGGCGCAGTGGTTGAGAGTCCGCCTGCCGATGCAGGGGACGCAGGTTCGTGCCCCGGTCCGGGAGGATCCCACATGCTGCGGAGCGGCTGGGCCCGTGAGCCGTGGCCGCTGGGCCTGCGCGTCCGGAGCCTGTGCTCCGCGGCGGGAGAGGCCACAGCAGTGAGAGGCCCGCGTACCGCAAAAAAAAAAAAAAAAAAAAAAAAAATAGGACCACGAAGAGAGTTCCCTGGTTTCCATGAGGGCTGGATAATTACAGCTAAGAGTGCCCACCCTGTGCTAAAAGTTTTTCTCATCTTATCTCGTTGAATCCATGCAAGAAATTCACAAAGTTGGCTTTATTTATTTACCTTTAAAATAGGCTTGATCTTTTAGAGCAGTTTTAGGTTCACTGCATAACTGAGCGGGAAGTACAGAGAGTTCCCATATACTCCCTGCCCCATAGGTTTTATTTTTATGCCCCTTTCACAGCTGAGGAAACTGAGGCTTACACAGCTTACATAACTTTCCCACGATTATACAGATAGTAGTGCTTAGAGGCAAACATCGAAACCAGGCTCTTCACATCTTTTCATGTTGCATGTTAATGACAGCGGCTTTAGAGCGGGGTCAGTAAACCATGGCCCGTGTCCCAAAAGAAGCCTGCCACCTGTTTTTATATTGCCCACCAGCTAAGCATAGTTTTTCATTTTTACATGGTTGGGGCGTGGGGAGAAGAGTTGAAAAGTACGTGAAATTCACGTTTGTGTCTGTACATAAAGTTTTATGGGAACTTGGTCACATCCATTCTTTTTTGTATTGTTCATGGCTGTTTTCATGCTACAAAGGCAGAATTGAGGAGTTGCAGCAGACACCTTATGGTCCCAAACGCCCAGAACACATTCTGTTTGGCCTTTCCTGGAGAAGTTTCCCGGCCGTGCTCTACCGAGGCGTAACCATTGCATTTACTGAATGTTTCTTTCAATATCCTTAGATTTATGCTGGCTAGGAGGGCGCAGACCAGTAAGTTTCCAAAGGATGCTATTTTGGGGATTCTTGGCTCTCCTTTAAACCAGAGCAACTCTCTTGAAAGGTTTTATGAAGTTTGGCCTCAGGGGAATATTTCATTTGAAGAAAGGGTTTCACTGCTAAACAAACACTAAGTAGTTGGAATATCAAGACTTTTCTCATAGCAAAAGAAAATATTTGTGATGAAAATTATGTCTACACCCAGGCAGACGGGAGCAGATAGCATGGGCACAGTCTACTCTCAACTAAAGAACTGTGCAGAAAACTGTCCCACCAGACCCAGGTAACTAACATCATTCAGCCTGCAAATCACTCAGCTGAATGGGGTGTGGAAGTCACCACTCCCAGCTCCTTCATTTAGAAGAAGGGGGAGGCAGAGCGACTCGCCCCGCTTGGTAGGGGCAGACCCAGCGCTGGCCCCTGGGTTTGGCACTTTCTATGCTCTTGTGATCCTGGGGATTTGCACTCCTGGAGGTCAGTGGGGATTTGAGCCTGATGAAATATATTGACTTTTTTTTTTCCCCCATCAGCAGATATTTCTGAATGCATCTCTAAAAGTTAAGGACTGAAAAAATAACCATAATAACGTTATCACACCTAGCAGTTAACAATAATTCCCTAATGTCATAAAGCACCCAGTTGGTTTTTAGATTTCCAATTTTTGACCCAAGGTGGAAGTTCAGGGTTATCAGGGTTTAGAATGCCCGTTTTACTACTCACTGGCCTTGTGACCTCGAGAAATTCATACAACCTTTTTGAGTCTCAGTCTTGTTAGCTGTCAAATGGGATGATTGTAATATCATCAGGGTTGTAATATCATCGGATGATATTGGTAAAGTCCTAGTAAAATGTAAGATACGGTGAGCACTTAAATCACTGATAGTGGTGATGATGATGATGGTGTTACTGTTACAATCATTTGCATTATTAGAGAGAAATAGAGCTAGCCTCACCAGTCCTCAGTTTGCTTGGAACTGTGCTGGTGTTAGGTCTCGAGTCCTGGGAAACCCACTCAGTCCTAGGCAAACCAGGATGGTTGGTCACCTGCGTAAAGCCAGGCCACTCTAGCAAGCTGTAAGGGATGAGCGGGTAACCCAAGCTCCTGAAATTGACACGGAATTAACGGATTTCTCAAACAGGAATATTATTTGTTTGATGCAGTCGGCAGGGCTGCTGGATGGGATCCCAGATTCTCTATAAATAGACATAAATTGTTCAGAAACCTCAGACCTGCTGCTCATCATGGAATTTCGTGCTTCAACGGCTCCCACTATTCAGAAGTAGGGTCTCCTCCAGGCACTGGAGTAACGATGTAACGACTGATTCCCAAATGGGAAAGAAATGGGGCCCTTCGATATAATATAAGCAACTGCAAAATGCTGGAGCATTATAGCGAAAGAAGATAGAGTTTATTTAGGCTTATCCGCTCCTTCTGGCAGTTAAAAGACTGAGGGCCAAAGAGGTGAGCTGACTTCTCCGCTGTCTTTCAGCAAATTGGAGACAGCTGAGCTGTTGAGCAGTTGCTCTGAGTCTTGTTGCTTTGTGCAGATCGCCTCAAATGTGTAGGCATGCGAATCACAATGGGGAATTTGACCTGAAGCTCCCTTTTCTTTGGATGGCCTCCTCTGCAAGGATTACACAGCCCTGAGAAATATTTGTACCAAGTGCCAGGCGTTGGAGCCTGACCACAAGGGAGGAGAGGGACCCAGGGGCCCTGGGATTGGTGGAGCCCTTCTCCTGGGAGGGAGCATCTATGGACACATCTGGCCAAAAAGGTGAAAACGCCACCTTCCAAAAGGGCAGCAGGATAGCAGTAATAGTTCATTGCCATTTGGAAGTAGAATGACTAGATGGTGCTGGTAACTGGCTAATTCAGTTCGTGTAGGAAGGCACATCAGAGAACTGAGGGGAAAAGTGGTCCTCTCTGGGGCCTGCATTTCTTAAACATTAATTTACTAAACATTTACTAACCACCTGCTTTGTGTCGGGCGCCGGGCTAGGTTCAGTAAGCATGGTAACCATTCCGTTACATGACTCGCAGAACATAAAATAGTGGCAAAGGCGGAACCGAATAAAAAATTTAAAAACTCCAAGTTGCCTTAGCTATATGATGGAAGAAGGGAGAGAGGGAGGGGGGAATAAAGAGACCAACTACATCTCCAAAGAGGAGATTGTTTTTAGCTGAATCCTACGAAATGCAAGAGTGAGTCGTCTTAAGAAGGGAGTGAAGAGAATTCAGGATAAATTTTTAAAAGAAATTGTTTTAATTTTCTTACCAAATTCAGGGCATTGTGTACCTAATGATAAATGACTGATACAACTGATTTTTTTTTAAGTAAAAGTTTTTTTGTTTTTTGTTTTGCCATGGCTTACAGGCCCAGCCGCTCCGTGGCATGTGGGATCTTCCCAGACCGGGGCACGAACCTGTGTCCCCTGCATCGGCAGGCGGATTCTCAACCACTGCGCCACCAGGGAAGCCCCGTAAAAGTTTTTTTGAATTGACCAAATATTTCAACGGAGACAATCAACTCTCCAGGCTGAATGTTGATTTTTTTTTTTTTTTTTATTTTGAACTTGTGTTAATTTCAGACAAGCTCATCATGTAGAATTCCAGTGAGTAACCCTTGGCAGGATCAAACTGCGTTCCCGGAGCTAAAATCCCTATCTTCAGAAAACAGTATAAGACACCCTACTGAATGAAATCAGAATTTTTTTTTTTTAAGTGAAAATGAGATGAAAAGGATTGAGAGAGAGGCAAGCGATAGTTCAGTTAATCTTCAAGGAGGGAAAACATGTCAGAAAATGTAAACTAGATCAGTCGGCCCCATCTTACAATTCTGCAGAGGGAATTAAATTCCTTTGTAAAAACAACTCTCTGATTATGAAAGGATTTGACTGGGTAGAAGAATCTGGAACATCTCCCCTATTAAAAATACTTGTCAAACCAGGGGAATCATGTAAGAAGTTAGAGAGCTAAAAGAAGTGGGAGAATTTGGGCTGTCTGAAATAAAGTTATTATTTCAGACACTGTATCATATTAGTAAGACTGCAGTGAAGAGAAAATTGCTTTATTATAAAAAGCAAAATTTATGACCAGGTAGTATCATTTAATTTTGTGTGTCTCTTAGCCCTTTATATGGAACTCTGCTTGTCTTAGCCGTAATTAGTTTTTTCTAAAAAAAGTAATCCCGGGGCTTCCCTGGTGGCGCAGTGGTTGAGAGTCCGCCTGCCGATGCAGGGGACGCGGGTTCGTGCCCCGGTCCGGGAGGATCCCACAAGCGGCTGGGCTCATGGGCTGTGGCCCGTGGGCCTGCGCGTCCGGAGCTTGTGCTCCACAGTGGGATAGGCCGCAACGGTGAGAGGCCCGCGTACCGCAAGAAAAGAAAAAAGAATAAAACAAAAAGTAATCCCAGTGTATTTAACACAAAGTACAACTGTTTTATGATCCAAATAAGACAAATCAATAATAAAATTAATCCAGGCACAGGGGTGAACCTTCTTTGAGGTTTACTGGGGACAGATTAAAACAAACAGAAAATAATCATTACATATTAGGAGACATTGAGATTAGCAAAACTCTGTCCCCATACTGGGTGAGTAGGGCAAGAACTATTGGGAAAAAATGTGCTTTAAATAACCAACATTATAAGCATACTTGGGAGGAAACAAAATAAAAGGAGTTACAGCTCATGGCAGAATTTTACAGGAGGCGGTTTCAGCGAACACATTTTTGAGTTGGGTGTGCTACAGCAGCATCCCCCGCCTTCCTATTTTTTTTTAATTATATATTTTTTGATGCAAAACACAAATGGGAGTTAGTTGAGGCATGTCCGGATAAAACTTTTATTTTTAAGCCACAAAGCTCTCCAGGAAGGTTCCTTTGTTCCCGCTGCAGCTAATGAGGGTTGGTTGATGGTGGCGAGGACAGCTAAGCAGTTTGCAAATGGCCACCATTACTTCCAACGGGGAAGTGGTGCCTCAGGAAACGTTTGCACAGAATGTTTTGGGCTGTCCCTCTTTCCTCCTCATAATGCCAGTTCACCGAGTGCCTAATTTCACAGAGCTCAGCAAAGAAGAGTCAGTTACTGTGTCAGTTACTGAATCAGACTGGATTCCACTGGGCAAGCCGGTGGGGGGGGGGGGAAGCAAGTTTCCCAAAATGCATGGCCAAACCAGTGGGATTGGCAGAGAGAAAACGGGGGTGCCTTCTCTGTGGGTGGATATGGGGTTCCCTTCTAGAATGAAAAGATCATAGATTCATTTTCTCTTCTCCATTCATTTGCTTTTCCCCATTGATAGGCCATTCATTTCCAGATGTCTTTTCCTTCTTAAACTGTTCTTTGGACTCACTTTCTGAATCTCATTCCTGGGCCAGTTGAAATGTCACCACCTCCGGGAGGCCCTCCCTGATCACCAGTTCTCAAGCAGTCCTCCCTCCCACTTTTCCACTGTACTCTATCCCTTCACCGTGGTTTATTTTCTTCATAACACTTATCACTAGCTAATGTTTTCTTATTTATTGATTGATTTTGTTTGTGTGTTTAATTATTCTGGCTCCTGTCTACAGAGTGTGAGTTCCATTAGACCAAGAGCCCTCTGGGAAGTTAAAACAGTACCTGGCACAGAGTCAGGAGTCAAAATTATTGCAAAGTGGATGGATGCATGGATGGATGGATGGATGGATAGATACGGAGGTGTAGATAGATGTGCAGATGGATGAACATAAAGAATTGCCAATTTGGGTAACCTTTACTCTTTGGCATTTTTCTTGGGTAAAGTTCAGATGTTGAATTTATAGACTCAGTTCCGTCCACCACTGGGTATTTTTTCATGCGTCAAATGGCTCAACTGATGTCCCAAGACACCTACTGAAATCCACTTAAAAATTAACCACTTCTTGTTGGAAACTGGATTCCTGTCCACTTTCCAGGTTTTCTACTCCATTTTTTCCCTCTTTTTTCTCCTTAACAGCAAACTGAAGACTGTACAGAAATATTTGAGTACACCCACCCAAACAAAAGAACTTGGCTAACCAAACCAAACAAAGCAAAGGGCTTCAGACTTTGTTTTACGCGTCTATTTTTATGGGTGTCTGTGTGAGGGGGTCAGTGTGATTTTGGAATCGAGACCCATGAGATAAGAGAGAACGTGGGTTTGGTGAAATTTGTGGGGGTGAGATGCTTTGAAGCAATGGGAGATTCAGACAGGTAAATGATTTCTTCTTAAAAAGCAGACCACTCCTTTGCAAAATTGAGGTAGCCCAAAGTAGTCATTCACAGATTAGTATAAATTGTTTAAATAGGTGTGCCCATTGCTTCCCGGCCAACTGGAGGAAAGGGGCTTCTTGTTCAGATAGAAGAGAGGGAGGACGATGTTGGCTAGAGAAGCCCTGACGGGCAGGTGGAGTCTTGGTCGGTGTCAGAGTGGGATGAGGAGGTTAGGCAGCATGGCGCCAGGCAGGGACTTCCCTGGCGGACCACTGGTGAGGGCTCTGCTCTTCCACTGCAGGGGACTGGGTTCGAACCCTGGTCGGGGAACTAAGATCCTGCAAGCCGAGAGGCACAGCCTGGGGGTGGGGGGGGGGAAGGCACCAGGCAGACAGCAGGGAAGAGGAGTGGGGATGTGAGGAAGGGGAAAACTAAGAGGAAACTGGTGCATTTTCATATTAAGACAGAACATGTGGAAACAGGAAGACTGTGTCTCCCAGTCTTGTCGGGGTTAAAATACAATTGCTGGATCTAGGCATCTTTGGCCTTAAATGTCAACCCAACTTCTGCATGAGAATCTTTATCTATGGTCTTCCTCTACCACATTCACCATGTGGGACCCGAACCCCATGCCATCCCACGCCCCACTGCCCTTGCAATGCTCCCTCCTGTGGTGCCCTTTGCCAAGCAAAGAGGAGGGAGTCCTGGGCCATCCTTGATGCTCAATTTAAAATAATAATTTGGGTAAATCCTTTGCTGAGCCTTCCTGGTATTGCTTCAGAACCCTGCCACTACCCCAGACCTGATACCTCCATCAACCTTCCACGTTGTGTTGGCATCATCTGTTTAAACATCAGTCTGGCCTTCCAACCCTTTAAGCGCAGGGGCTGTGTATCCTCATTCTCATTTTCTAAGCGCCTCACCCCTGGCATGGCAAGGCCCCCATTCACCATTAGTTCAGGCAGTTGATACGTTTGGAGCACCCACAGTGGCCTGGGACTAGTCCGAGTTCTGGGGATTTCAGCAGTAAACTTGGGGGTGGTGGCCCTCATGAGTTTACTGGCTTTTGGGGAGGACAGACAACAAGCCCAAACACAAATATGTGATGACTGACTGTGAGACGTGCTATGAAAGACACGATCAGAGTCTAGGGGGTGGGGCTACGTAGACAGACTGGTCCAGGAGGGCCTCTTGGTGGAGGTGATGGTTCATTCATGGATGAGTAACAGACTGTCTGGGGAGAATCTGGAATTTACTTTCATCCACCCAACCCCATCATTCAGTGGCCTAGAATTTGAATGTTGGGGGTTTGTTCCCTGCAAACCACGGCCCCAGAGAACACCACCAACAGCCTCACCAGTGGAGTGACCAGCTCATCCCAGTTTGTCCTGGACCTCACCACTTTTAGCGTGCACAGTCTTGCGTCCCAGGCAGCCCCTCATTCCCGAGTAAAGCAGGAGGGTTGGTGACACAAGTCGTTAAGAGTGACCAGACATCTTTCATTTGCTGCACTTGACATAGAGGTGCATTGGGTGTCCGTGCAAAGATTCCAGCTCAGCAGAAGTTCAGAAGCAGTGGAGGGAGAATCTGGTAGAACAGTGAGTTACAAAGTCAGGAGCTGCAAACCAAACGACCTGACTCAACCTTTCAGTGGGACGGTGGCTACGGACACAGCCTTGGCCACAGTGACGAACCACAACAGGGGTGCGACCTGGGGAGTGTGGTGAGCAGCCAGACCTAGAAAGGTGTCTAGATCTCCCTGGCCTGTGAAGACAGAAGTGACAGGAAGACATTTCATCTCCACCGGGTTCCCTTCGAGCCCTCACTTTCCCTGGTGACCACGTGCCACGTGCTCAGAGCAAACAAGGCCAGGGCCCCAGAGAGGAACTGGGGTTTGGGGGTGGGGCGGAGTGGAGTCAAGTTCAGATCCTACAACCCCTGAGAGAAAAAGATCCGGCCTGCCTCGAGTGGCCAGAGTTAGCAAATGAAAAGACAGCCAGTTACATCTGAATTTCAGACAAATGATGACTGACTTGTTTTTAGCATAAGTATATATCCTATTATTGCATGGGATTACTTGCAAAAAAAAAATTATTTGTTGCTTCCCTGAAATTCAGATTAAATTGAGTGTCCTGTATTTTCATCTGCAACCCCATTTCCCATTTCTAGAGAACCGTTCTGCCTTGCACCTGGTACCCGTGCTAGGCCCAAGATGCAGTGCTGATAACATTGTGGCAGCAACAACCCTAAGTGCTATATTTTAGCTCAAATTCACAGGATAGTCCCAATCCTACTTTTTCTAACGCATGACCGTAAACTCCTAAATGAACTAAGCATTCAAAAGAAACCAGAAAGTCAGAGTGAACTACGGTGTCCCTGGATCTGTTGGATACAGTGGAGATCTAAAATTTAAAGAGAAAGGGTACCTCTTTCCATGAACCCAGAAAAAGGCATGAAGTTTGCCTTGTGATCTCTCTTCCAACCAGGGACAACGTGGATTCTCGGAGAAACTGGTGTGCCATTGCCAGGCTGCCTTTGGTGGTAGTGGAGGCTGGACTTTGAGGGAAATGTGAAGGGACAGCAGGTGATACGAACCAGGTCAGCTGAGAATCAGGTTAGGAGGGAAATTGATCAAGGGAGAAAGTGACCGGAATATCGTGACTGGTCCCTGTAGCATGGTAAGACCACGACACATGGGGGCATCTGGTCTAGTCAGATGCCTAGACCAGTGGTTCTTCTATTTATTTTTAAAAACTTTTTTATTGCAGTAGAGTCAGTTTACAGTGTTGTGTTAGTTTCAGGTGTACAGCAAAGTGATTCAGCTATACATATATTCATTCTTTTTCAGATTTTCTCATCTAGGTTATCACAGAATGTTGAGTAAAGTTCCCTGTGCTATACAGTACGTCCTTGTTGATTATCTGTCTTAGATATAGTGGTGTGCATATGTTAATCTCAAGGTCCTGATTTATCCCTCCCCTCCACGTTTCCCCTTTGGTAACCCTACATTTGTTTTCAGTATCTTTAAGTCTGTTTCTATTTTGTAAATAAGTTCATTTGTATCATTTTTAAAAATTAGATTCCACATATGAGTGATATCACATGGTATTTGCCTTTCTCTTTCTGACTTACTTCACTTACTATGATGATGTCTAGGTCCATCCGTGTTGCTGCAAATGGCATTATTTCATTCTTTTTTATGGCTGAGTCATATCCCATTGTGTATATGTACCACATCTTCTTTATCCATTCTCTGTCGATGGACGTTTAGGTGCTTCCGTGTCTTGGCTATTGTGAATAGTGCTGCAATGAACATTGGGGCGCATGTATCTTTTCGAATTACGGTTTTCTCTGGGTATATGCGCAGGAGTGGGATTGCTGGATCATATGGTAACTCTCTTCTTAGTTTTTTCTAAGGAACTTCCATACTGTTCTCCATAGTGGCTGCACCAATTTACATTCCCACCAGCAGTGCAGGAGGGTTCCCTTTTCTCCACACCCTCTTCAGCATTTGTCATTTGTAGACTTTTTGATGATGGCCATTCTGACTGGTGTGAGGTGGTACCTCCTTGTAGTTTTGATCTGCCTTTCTCTAATGATCAGTGATGTTGAGCCTCCTTTCACATGCTTTTTGGCCATCTGTATGTCTTTGGAGAAACGTCTCTTTAGGTCTTCTGCCCATTTTCTTGATTGGTTGTTTGTTTTTTTGATATAGAACTGCATGAGCTGTTTGTATATTTTGAAGATTAATCCCTTGTTGGTCGCTTCGTTTGCAGATATTTTCTCCCATTCTGTGGGATTTGGGGTGGTCACACAGGGTGGGGTGTTACCAGTGGCATCAAGTAGGTCGAGGCCAGGGATGCTTACATCCTACAGCAACATCCTGCCAAACTCTACAACACGCAGGACAGCTCCACACAGCAAAGAATTATCCAACCCCAAGCGTGATGCGCTGAGGTTGAGAAATCCCAGGATAGGTTCAATAAGTGGCTTAAGAACAACATTCTTGGGGGTTTCCCTGGTGGCGCAGCAGTTCAGAACCCACCTGCCAATGCAGGGGACACGGGTTCGAGCCCTGGTCCGGAAAGATCCCACATGCCGCGGAGCCGCTAAGCCCGCGCGCCACAACTACCGAGCCTGCACTCTAGAGCCCGCAAGCCACAACTACTGAGCCCTCGTGCCACAACTACTGAAGCCCGCGTGCCTAGGGCCCGCACTCCGCAACGAGAGAAGCCACCGCAGTGAGAAGCCCACACATCGCAACGAAGAGCAGCCCCCGCTCACCACTAGAGAAAGCCCGCGTGCAGCAACGAAGACCCAACGCAGCCAAAATAAATAAATAAATTTATTTAAAAAAAGAGAACAACATTCTTCCTTGTGAGTGGCCTCAGAGTAGGAACTAAGTTGCCAGGACCCCACACTCTGAAAGCCCAGCAGATGTGTGAACAGAACAGTCCCTACGCTGGAAGGGCCATGGGGAGTAAGAAATACGAGGGAGCAAATGCTCCAACCCATCATCCCCAGTGGTCACTTTGCCAGAGTGTATGCTTATTAACCAATTACAGCAGAGATTTACAGAGTGGAATTACATTTTCATTGAAGTAGGACCAATACCGTTCCCTCCCAGGCCACCAGTGAACTCTGTGGGCTTTGATGTGACCAGAGACGAAGCCAGCTAATAGAGCTTGGGTGTTCATGGGCACCTGGGGTTTATACTTTAATTGTTTCCACGGCTCCCGGTGTCGCTGAGGTATTTGTCTTGGTACATGGACACCAACGGCATGCCATAACATTATACACGAGATTGTGAGGGTTTTTATAAATTATTATTTCCTCTAATTATAGGTAAGACGAGTTTATTATTTAGAAATCCTTGAAAACATTTTAATGGAAATGGCTAGCAGCCTTTCACTGATCTAGTCTCCCAGTAGACCCTGGCAACCAAAGTGTTTCCAGCTATTGGATTAAGAAGGAGAGTCCCTGTTCTAAACCAAATCATAAGTATTATTTAAAATTTTGGACTTGAGGGTTTGTTGGGTTTTTTTTTTTTGAAGATTTATGGCACAGTGGAAATGAGGTCAAGTAGAAGCACTGAAGAATTTAATGAGAAATGTCCTTGAATGCTCCCCAACGCTGTAAACCCCACATAGGTTGTCCCTGGAGGGCTTGGAGTCATTTGAGATAGCATGTACTTTTTTCGTTTTGTTTTTTTAACTTCTAATAAGAAGGGGCTATGATCCGTTACCGTGTCTTCAGTGGGGAATGCTGGGGATCTAGACCGCAGAGTCAGAAAAGGGGAGAGGAGACAGATGAGGGCCTCTCATCTGGCCTGAGGCTGGCCTCAGCAAGAACATTCATTCATTTATACAAAACATTTCCCGATCACCTTCTCTGTCTCAACGCAGTACAGGCGGCTGGGAACTCAGAGGTGAGCAAGATGCCGTCTGTGCTCTCAGAAATCTCCTGGATGAATGCAGCAAACAAAGGGACTAAACAAACAAAACAAAACAGCACAGTTGAGTAAAAAACTAGAGAAATATGTGCAGGATTCAGTGGAACCCATAGGCAGGAATGCTGGACTTTCCCTAGAGAGTTCACTGGAAGACTTTTCCCAGGATGTGGGCCTTGAAGGATGTGTAGGAGTTCTCCTTGGTGGACCTGGGCGGTGTGGTGGTGGGGTGTGTGTATGTGTGGAGGGGGAGGGGGTGGGAAGGAGGCTCCAGGGAAGGAAAACAGCCTGTGCCCAAACACAAACATCAGTGAGGATAGTTCACCAGAGCTCAGTGATGTTCAAGTATTGTTCAGTACCTAGAGGGCCAATCGGGCATGTGAGCTATGGCAGAGGAGAGGCCAGGAAGCAATTCGATTTGGAAGTCAGGTGCCTGAGTTGGGAGATCTTCTCCTGCCCCTTGAAGCTCACACTAGGGCCCCACCAGTCAAGGTCCAGCTAACATGGACGATGGACGTTTCAGGGTTTCAGCCTCTGGCTGGGCTTCCTGTGGAGTTCCAGGATGATGGTGCCGGTACTACTGAGGAGGGAATTCAGGAGAGGGACAGGGAGATGCCTGGATTCTGGGAGGCTTGGCTGGCAGCAGGGGATGGGAGAGGGTGCTTCCTGCCCTTCCTTCTGTTGCTGAATTCCATTGTCAACGAATAGTTCAAACAGTAACAGCTATCACGACTGTGATTGCCACTACCACCAGGTATTGTGTGCCTAGGGTGCTAGGTATTTTTCCGTATTACTTTTACAACATATAACAACCCTGCATGGTCTGGTATTTTTAGAGATTAGCCTTCCTTCCAGCTCTGCAGTAAAGAATTGTCAGCTGGTATTTACTAAATTAATTCCTCCTCCTACTTACCCCATCCATAGAGTTGCCCACACGAGAAGCAGTTTGATGCAAATCACGGCGAGCAGTTAGAGTTAGAGCTCAGTGGCTTTCTATGTGAGGCCCACACGAGGAAAAACAATCTTTTCTCTCTGCACTATGTGTGGCTTCTCTCTTGGGTTTACATTCCCATGGGCCAGACACCCTCCAGAACAAGTGTAAGCAAGAGAGATAGATTGACTGCCAGTTGCTTTGAGGATTCCCCCAGGGCATCCCAAAGTAAATTTTGCATATGCCACATGTATCAGTTAGCTTTTGCTGTGTAACAAGTCGCCCCCAAAATGTAGCAGCTTAAAGCAGCAATCATTGTAATCGCTTACATATCTGTCTGTAGGCTGAGGATCAGCTGATCCAGGCTGGATTTGGCTCTAGGCTTTGGACTGGGTTCATATCTACTCGATGTGGCTCTCATTTTTTTGGACTAGTGGTCCTCTGGGAGTATTCTCCTCGTGGTGAAAGGCAGGAGTGTAAAAAGGCAGATCTAGCAATGCAAGAGCCTTTCTGTCCCCTGCCTGTCTGTCTGCTCATAACACATTGCAAAGCAGGTCCCACAGCCAAGCTCACGGTGAGGCTCAGGTGGCTGAATGGCTTCTTACCCACTTAGGTCAGGTCTGACTGAGGCACTGGGTGGAGTCTACAGCTGGGGGGTTGTATCAGCTAGCCCTTTGCCACACAATCCAAGGCAGGGGCTGTAACTTTACCTGCCTCAGGCTGGGACAGAGCTTCAGCAGTTTGTATTTTCCGGCTTAAGAAACACACCTCGTGGCTCTTTCTTTGAAAGGGGCCTGGAGCAGACTTTTGCAAAATAAGTTGCTTTTATAGATGACTCTAACTCTTCTGCATTTGAAAAATAAATGGGCACTAAAAGTAATTAACACGTGTTGGTTCATGAATAATACACTATTTTACAACTATTTGCTGAGCATAATGAGATAAGCTACTAAATTGACAATGAGTGCTCTATTATGTGATTGCCAACTGTTTTATAAGGTATTGAACATATTCATTTCTTCTGCCATCATGTGTATTATCAAGCTATTGCTTTTTAATAAATTAATTTTCCAGACATCTCTGGGGGGTCTTTGTTTGAAATCTGGCTGAGGGCAAAAATAAAACTGTGTGGTCTGCGTGGAACTACCAGTGTTTGCTGGATTACAAATAAGTGTTGCCATTGGCAGCCCCCAAAGAAAACACTGCGTGTGGCATGCAAGGGTGAAGGGAGATACCTCTTCCGCCAAGGACAGTGTGAAAAGATCTGATGGTGCTTCGAAAATAAGAGGTTTCTTCCCCCATGAAGGTCTTTGGGGGCTGGGCAGATATCTCTGAGCAGTTTCTTAAAATATTTAATGAAAGCAAAATTTAGCATTCAATCCTATTCTGTTTTGCATACTTATTTTAAAATCTGCTTGGGTACTGTTTTTGAAATGTCACTGTTACTTTGTTGAGGAGTTTTATTGGCATCCCATCCCTTCCAGTGAGGCAAAGCTGGGTCCTCTCTCCTCTGATCCCACAGTATCTGCACTTACCTTCATCAAAGCATTCATTGTGTGTACCTTCTTTATTGCACTGCCCCAGCTGCACAGCTCTGGGAGAAGACATCTACACTGGATCTCTGTAAACGGGACCCTTAGGGCCATTACATGAAGTCAAATGTGGTGTTGCCCCTGTAGTTGTGCAAGGGTCTTAGATGATCAATTTTTGGATCTGCTTCCAGTCCCTCGTTGGGCTCTAGGGCTAACACAATGTATTTCCCTCTCCATGTTTCAGGGTATTAAACAGGAACCAAGGTAGGAGGTGCTTAACAATGGTTTGTTGAGTGAATAAATGACCCATCCTATGAATTGATTTCCCATTATTTAGGCAAAGGTCCTTCTTCATTGCATGAAAACCCTACCTGGGTAGTTCATTAAGAATGGCCTGTCCTTGTGGTAACGCTTTTCCAACTGTTATTGAACTAGAGTATTATTTCTGGGATTTCTGCCATGTCTAATCCTATCAAATACAGGGGTCAGTGTGGAGGGAAAGCTTGGCTGCATGATCATCAAGAACGAATAACTACAGACACATTTATCTGGATATTTTGTTTTTTCATTTGTCTGATTTTTGCCAAACCTCACACATGGTCCTGTGCCATGGGTGCCAGGCAGGGAAGGCTTGAGCCCCAAACCTCCATCTGTTGATAAAATTGGGTTAAGATGTTTCTAAGAGCTTTCTCAGTTAACTCCTCCATGATCTAGACTGGATACTGGACAGTATCAGGACTCCAACTTGCTTTCTTTGTATATTAGGGATTTTGTCCAGTCCATTAAGGAACATTGAAATTCTGGAATATTACGCAGGTGTTACCAAAAGTAGAGTTAAGACCATGGAAATGTTCTTGTACAAAGTTTGTACACATGGAAGAGCTTAAGTGTTAGAGCAGGAAGCAAACGTGCTTATATTCCTATCTCCCCATATTCATGGCTCACCAACACAGACACTTTAATAGATCACAGTGCATTTTCTCTTTTTTAGGTGTGTACTGTCTACATAGTTATTTTAACACCATTATAATACTTTCTTTCCTCCTCTCTACTTTTTATAGTACGAGTACTCTTTTTATTGCCGGTTTGGAGTGAGCTAGTAGACAGAAAGACAGGCAGGTGGATGATGCCTGAGACACAACTGATAATACATAGACAGAAGTCACACTCGAATCAAATGGGCAAAGTCTTTTCCTTCTGTGCTGGGTGCTGAGGCCACTGTCTTCTGTCCCATGATGTAGGTCATTTAATTTCCACTTCTGTTGGCTTTCAGGACCTAGACTACACTCCCGTAGTGCTTCCTTCGGGTGCATATCTGATATTAGCTTAGAAAATAAACTTCAGCAAGAACTTACATCCTCTTTTCCCCTAGAAACCAGGTCAGAATACCAAAATGCTGCCATCTCCCACCCTCATCCTCACCCAGGTCATTAGTGTGCCTGAAAGTGTGGCCTTTGAAGGTGTCGATATCCTGTCCTAGAAGAGCCCACTGGCAAGGAGCAAGGCCTGGGGAGGGGGGGTGCCGTCTGGATCTCGCATCCGGGTGGGGACTGTGCCTCAGCTACTCCTGCTCTTCTGCCTGGGAGCTATTTGTCCCCATTTTCCCAGAGGTCAAACTAATGTGACTACACAAAAGAACATGGCATTTCTTATTTTAATTTGCTTTTTGGGTGACTTTTAAAATAGATATTTGAACCATACCAGCCTGACAGACTGCAGCCAGGTTTAGACAAGTGACAATTGCAAATTTGGGGCAAAGAAATATGATAGAATGCAGCCCTACCCATAGCGTTAGAAAAAGGCATCACTGAGGGGAAGTGGGGTCAGTAAAATGTGTTCACTTGACCCCCCCCCCCAAAAAAAAGGGCATCCAAGGATCTCAGGGGCCAATCTTGCTGTTAAATAAGTGCAATTTGTCCAGGAAAGTTGGGATATCATCTTAGAATATTAGCTTCAGAAAGGACACTCCACGATGGGAAACTGATACCCATTGCAAGCCTGTGTTAACCACTGTCCCAGGCTTGATTGATTCCTTCATCTCTAAAAGCAACCACATGTTTTCTTTCTGCCACTGCCGGTGGTACCCACAGAGGCAGCCCACCTTGGCCAGGCCAAAGGACAGAAGTCATGGCCAAATCAGGGCACCGCAAAGAGCTTCCCTTGTCGTCACCTCCTTCTGCATCCGTTCCTCAGAAAGGTTCTGTGCGATTCAATTCTAGATAGTGAACTGTATAAGGACCAGGGATGTTTCTTAAAGCAAACAGATGTTGTTTCTTCTCTACCAGTTCATTCAGGAAGCATAGGATTAAATGCTAACATTCTCACTAGGTGATTGATGTTTACCTCTTCAGAATGGAGGATTCGATGTCGTGTTTTTATTATAAATTTTTTTCCCATTAGCAACTGTCCTGCAAATGGATAACAGTCTCTTTAAATTAGGTGGTAGGGCTGTGTGCTTAACACTGCATGCAAAAGGTCTATAAAAACAGTGTAATGAGGTGGATAGACCTAGAGTCTGTCATACAGAGTGAAGTAAGTCAGAAAGAGAGAGACAAATACCGTATGCTAACACATATATATGGAATTTTAAAAAAAATGTCATGAAAAACCTAGGGGTGAAACAGGAATAAAGACACAGACTTACTAGAGAATGGACTTGAGGCTATGGGGAGGGGGAAGGGTAAACGGTGACAAAGCGATAAAGAGGCATGGACATATATACACTACGAAAAGTAAGGTAGCTAGCTAGTGGGAAGCAGCCGCATAGCACAGGGAGATCAGCTCGGTGCTTTGTGACCGCCTGGAGGGGTGGGATAGGGAGGGTGGGAGGGAGGGAGACGCAAGCGGGAAGAGATATGGGAATATATGTATATATATAACTGATTCATTTTGTTGTGAAGCTGAAACTAACATACCATTGTAAAGCAATTATACTCCAATAAAGATGTTAAAAACAAACAAACAAAACAAAAACAAAAAAAAAAAAACAGAGTGAAATGAACACGCAGGCTGTCTCTAGCTCAGGCATGGAAATCACCTCCTTCCAGGAGAAAGTGAATTGAGGGCCTGTCTCACCACAAGTTAAAGACAAAACCCAGTACCTTTCACTGTGAAGTGGAGTGATGGAGTCCCCTTGGCCCCGCTGGCCACTCTTCTGATAGCTCAATTAGCATACCCCAGGGCTCCAGCAACCAGCTGTCCTCACTACCCTGTCCACGGACGGATGGAGGTACCAACCGGCCTACACGCTGCCCCATTGGTCCCCTCCTCACTGCCCAGCACAGAACACTGGGCCCCCGGCCGTGGGCTGTTCATAATTTCCTGATGCTGTGCTGGCTTCTGTGCTCTCCGCACTTTGAGGGGGCAGGCAGCACCCTCAAAGTGCGGAGCAAATTCCACAGACAACGGAAAGGCATCTCTAACTGTAGCTGTAGGGATGGGGCAGCTCTTTAAAAGACCATCAGGGAGACACCCTGCAAAATACCTGTCCTCTGAGTGGGCGCTGGGTGCCCACAAAACTGTCCCCTGACAGTTGCGTTACTGTCACTGCTGTTTTCGTGGTTCCGTCAAACCCTGTTTCCCGGGGGCAGGAGTGTCTAGAGGGGAGGGATTTAAAGTGACCCTTACTAAACTGCTGTGGCCCGGGTCCTGAAGGCGGCCTTTACGCTGGCCGTGTGACCCGTGTGCTGTAGCTCCGAGAGGGTAAGTGATGCAGCAGGGTCGCGCAGCTCGGTGGGTGAGGAAGGGCACAGAATACGCCTGGTTGGGCTTCTTCTGTTGCGCTGTATTCTTTCTCCAAGAACATTTTGTTCCTGATTCCTCTGTTTCGATGAACGCCCACCTCGGCATTACTCACCCTGCGCCATCTCAGATCCAGCATTGATGTTGCTGGAAGGAGAAATCGGGTCCACTTTGCACACATCCAGGGGGCACCGTTCTGATTGGAGTCTGTGTAAATGATCTTCCTCTTCCAAGTGCCATAAAAGTGGTGGAAGGGGCCACGGAGAGGGCCCTCCAAGTGCCCGCCCCGCCTGCACGACTACGTTTGTCTCCCACGGCAAACTTCCGCGTAACTCAGCCTAAGTGGAACCATAAGAGGAAAATGTACATGTTCAACCATAGCAAATACGGGCAGAGGGCCCTTCTCTTCTCCCTCTGAAACCTATCTTGGTTTATGTGTTAAAAAGTTAATGATCGAAGATGCCAACCACAGAAAACGGGAATGAGCCACTGAAGAACCCTGGCAGGGTCTCAGGACTCACGAAAGCCAGTCTGAAAACGTATAATCGCAGAAACGCGCTCAGGCCAGGTTGTGAGGATTCAGTCTCCAGAGTGTTGAGAATTATCAGTGCGTCTTCCTGTCCTGGAAGTCAAGGTCAGAGCAAGATCTGGTGAAGCCATTTCCCCTCAGTTTTATTGATGAAGCTTTTGCTGCTGGTATCAGGGGATCACACCGATCTTGTTCTTATTTAGACCGATAGTGGGTGGATGAATTAGTTTGATATTTTTCTAGGTTATTCATATTTTCTTTCTAGATGCTGTACTTTGTATTCTTTCCTCCCAAATAGAAAGTAACAAAACAGTATTTTTAAAAATTGAAGTGTAGTTGATTTACAGTGTTGTGTTAATCTCAGGTATGCAGCAGAGTGATTCAGTTATATGTATATATAATGTATATATATTCTCTTTCATATTCTTTTCCATTATAGGTTATTATAAGATATTGAATATAGTTCCCTTGCTGTTTATCTGTTTTACATACAGTAGTGTGTATCTGTTAATACCAAACTCCGAATTTCTCTCTCCCCCACTTTGCCCTGTGGTACCATAAGTTTGTTTTCTATGTCTGTGACTCTATTTCTGTTTTGTAAATAAGTTCATTTGTATCATTTTTTTAGATTCCACATATAAGCGTTATCATATGCTATTTGTCTTTTGTCAGACTTATTTCACTTAGTATGATAATCTCTAGGTCCGTCCATGTTGCTGCAAATGGCATTATTTCATTCTTGTTTATGGCTGAGTAGTATTCCATTGTGTATATGCACCCCATCTTCTTTATCCATTCCTTTGTTGATGAACATTTAGGTTGCTTCCAGGTCTTGGCTATTGTAACTAGTGCTGCAATGAACATTAGGGTTCATCTGTTCAAATTAGAGTTTTCTCTGGGTATATGCCCGGGAATGGGACTGCAGGATCATATGGTAACTCTATTTTTAGTTTTTGGAAGAACCTCCATACTGTTCAGTATAGCGGCTGCACCAATTTACATTCCCACCAACAGTGTAGGAGGGTTCCCTTTTCTCCACACCCTCTCCAGCATTTATTATTTGTAAACTTCTTGATGATGGCCATTCTCACTGGTGTGAGGTGATACCTCATTTTATAGTTTTAATTTGCATTTCTCTAATAATTAGCGATGTTTAGCATCTTTTCATGTGCCTGTTGGCCTTCTGTATTTCTTCTTTGGAGATATGTCTATTAGGTCTTCTGCCCAGTTTTTGATTGGGTTGCTTGGGGTTTTTTTGATATTGAGCTGTATAAGCTGTTTGTATATTTTGGAAGTTAGTGCCTTGTCAGTTGCATCGCTTGCAAGTATTTTCTGCCATTCTGTAGGTTGTCTTTTTGTTTTGTTGATGGTTTGCTTTCCTTTGCAAAAGCTTTTAAGTTTGATTACGTCCCATTTGTTTATTTTTGCTTTTATTTCCACTACTCAAAGAGACAGATCCAAAAAAATATTGCTATGATTTATGTCTAAGAGTGTTCTGCATATGCCTTCCTCTAGAATTTTTATAGTATCTGGTCTTACATTTTGGTCTTTAATCCATTTTGAATTTATTTTTGTATATGGTGTTAGAGGATGTTCTCATTTCATGTTTTTACCTGTAGCTGTCCAGTTTTCCTAGCACCACTTATTGAAGAGACTTTCTTTTCTCCATTGTATATTCTTGTCTCGTTTGTAGTAGATTAATTGACCATAAGCGCGTGGGTTTGTTTCTGAGCTTTCTGTCCTGTTTCATTTGTCTATGTATCTATTTTTGTGTCAGTGCCATACTGTTTTGATTACTGTAGCTTTGTAGTATAGTCTGAAGTCAGGCAGCCCGATTCCTTCAGCTCTGTTCTTTCTCAAGATTGTTTTGGCTATTCGGGGTCTTCTGTGTCTCCATACAAATTAAAAAATTTCTTGTTCTAGTTCTGTGGGAAATACCATTGGTAATTTGATAGGGATTGCACTGAATCTGTAGATTGCCTTGGGTAGTATGATCATTTTAACAACATTGGTTCTTCCAATCCGAGAACACAGTATATCTTTCCATCCGTTTATGTCATCTTCAGTTTCTTTCATCAGCGTCTTATAGTTTTCAGAGTACAGGTCTTTTGCCTCTTTTGGTAGGTTTATGCCTAGGTATTTTATTATTTTTGATGTGATGGTAAATGGGATTGTTTCCTTAATTTCTCTTTCTGATGTTTCATTGTTAGTGTATAGAAATGCAACTGATCTCTGTGTATTAACTTCGTACTGCATTTGTTGATGAGCTCTAGTAGTTTTCTGGTAGAGTCTTTAGAATTTTCTATGTATAGCATCATGTCATCTGCAAACAGTGACAGTTTTACTTCTTCTCTTCCAATCTGGATTCCTTTTATTTCTTTTTCTTCTCTGATTGTTGTGGCTAGGACTTCCAAAGCTATGTTGAACAAAAGCGGCAAGAGTGGGCATCCTTGCCTTGTTCCTGATCTTAGAGGAAATACTTTCAGCTTTTCACCATTGCGTATGATGGTTTGTCATATATGGCCTTTATTATGTTGAGGTATGTTCCCTCTATGCCCAATTTCTGAAGAGTTTTTATCATAAATGGATGTTGAATTTTATCAAAAGCTTTTTCTGCATCTATTGAGATGATCATACAGTTTTCATTCTTTAGTTTTTTAATGTGGTATATCACATTGATTGATTTACAGATATTGAAAAATCCTTGCATCCCTGAAATATGATCCTTTTAATGTATTGTTGGAGTTGGTTTGCTAGTATTTTGTTGAGGATTTTTGCATCTATGACCATCTGTGATATTGGCATGTAATTTTCTTTTGTTTGTCACATCTTTGTCTGGTTTTGGTCAGGGTGGCCTCAGAGAATGAGTTCGGAAGTGTTCCTCCGCAGTTTTTTGGAATAGTTTCAGAAGGATAGGTGTTAACTCATCTCTAAACGTTTGGTAGAATTCACCTGTGAAACCTTCTGGTCCTGGACTTTTGTTTGTTGGGAGTTTTTAAATTACTGATTCAATTTCAGTACTGGTAATTGGTCTGTTCATATTTTCTATTTCTTTCTGGTCAGTCTTGGGAGATTGTGCCTTTCTAAGAATTCGTCCATTTCTTCTACGTTGTCCATTTTACTGGCATAGAGTTGCTTGTAGTAGTCTCTTATGATCCTTTGTACTTCTGTGGTGTTGGTTGTAACTTCTCCTTTTTCATTTCTAATTTTATTGATTTGAGTCCTCTCCCTTTTTTTCTTGATGACTCTGGCTAAAGATTTCTCAATTTTGTTTATCTTTTCAAAGAGCCAGCTTTTAGTTTCACTGGTCTTTGCTATTGTTAGTGTCTATTTCATTTGTTTCTGCTCTGATCTTTATCATTTCTTTCCTTCTACTAACTTTGGGTTTTGTTTGTTCTTCTTTCTCTAGTTGCTTTAGGTGTAAGCTTAGGTTGTGTACTTGAGCTTTTTTTTGTTTCCTGAGGTAAGCTTGTATTGGTATAAACTTCCCTCTTAGAACTGCTTTTGCTGCTAGGGGAAAAAAAAATTTAAGTCCAAAGTAATCAGGTACCATCCCGATTCCCAAGAAAGAAGTTGTCTTCTGCACCCAGGATTTCTCTCTACTTAGTAGTTACAGTAATGCTGCTGATATTATGTTGTGTAAATGTTTCTTTTCCAAAAAATTTTTATTGGAGTGTGGTTGATTTACAATGTTGTGTTAGTTTCTGCTGTACAGGAAAGTGAATCGGTTATACATATACATGTATCCACTCTTTTAGATTCTTTTCCCGTATAGGTCACTACAGAGTATTGAGTAGAGTTCCCCGTGCTATATAGTGGGTCCTTATTAGTTCTCTATTTTATATATAGTAGTGTGTATATGTCAATCCCAATCTCCCAATTTATCCCTCCACCTATTTCCCCTCTGGTAACTGTAAGTTTATTTTCTACATCTGTGACTCTATTTCTGTTTTGTAAATAAGTTCATTTGTATCATGGTTTTAGATTACACATATAAGCGTTATATGCTATTTGTCTTTCTCTGAGTTACTTCACTCAGTATGATAATCTCTAGGCCCATCCACGTTGCTGCAAATGTCATTATTTCCTTCTTTTTTATGGTGAGTAATACTCCATTGTATATCTGTACCACATCTTCTTTATCTATTCCTCTCTTGACAGACATTTAGGTTGCTTCCATGTCTTGGCTATTGTAAATAGTGCTGCTATGAACATTGGGGCACATGTATCTTTTCGAATTAGAGTTTTCTCTAGATATATGCCCGGGAGTGAGACTGCTGGATCATATGGTAGTTCTAGTTTTAGTTTTTTAAGGAACCTCCTTACTGTTCTCCATAATGGTTGTACCAATTTACATTCCCATCTACAGTGTAGGAGGGTTCCTTTTACTCCACACCTTCTGTAGCATTTATTGTTTGTAACCTTTTTGGTGATGGCCATTCTGACTGGTGTGAGGTGATACCTCATTGTAATTTTGATTTGCATTTCTCTGATAATTAGTCATGTCGAGCGTCTTTTCACGTGCTTTTTGGTGATCTGTATGTCTTCTTTGGACATGTAAATATTTCTTTTAAGGTTTTTTGATGAGTATATTTATTTAGAATAGCATAAGACATATAACTTTACTTTTCTAACAATATGTTTTCTTAAAACTTTACATTAGCAGAGGTCAAGTAGATAAACAAAATCAATACTTCCATTTATCATTTGGTTCAAACTTTTAGCAAGCAGTAATAAAACAAAAAGTGGAAAGGGACTTGGCGTCCATCCATGGTCTGGGTTCTGCACGAGCTGGGTGTGAGTGCTCAAGGTTAATAGGAGGGCACTGAGGTGGGCAGGTAAGAGTTATTCCGACCTTGGCAACACGTCAAACTGCCGCGGAGGAAAGGCTCTTGTGGAAAACTCACCTGGCCCAAGCCACGGGGAGGTGGTGTTTGTACACACACCGCAATGGAAGGTGTAATTCACACAACCGCCCAGTTACCTAAAACTATCCACTGACCCCATATAATCTCCCTGCTTTTATTTTTCAAGTGTACTTTACTTTGTGAGATGCTGCCCTCAAATTCCCCACTCTGTTCCCATGGAACTTGAAAGCCATTTCGTTGGTGTCAGTGTGTCAGCCCAAGAGAACCTTTTGGAGGATCGATTACTGGACTCGAGTCAGCCCACAGCTGTACAAGAATGCTTACAGAGGCAGCTGGGCACGTTTTATAAGCGTTGGCGTGTTCTGTCTTTGTTTTTATAACTTTTATTTTTTAGAATGTAATATGGCATACTTCCATTGTAGAAAATGCGGGAAATATGGATAGGCATAAAGAAAAAAAGGCAACTCCATTTCCCCTGCCCAGAGATCACCATTATTAACACCTTACAGTTCTTTCTCTCAGTACATAATTTACATGCACAGAAACACGAATATATATTCGTTTAACAAAACAGGATCATACCCTACAGACTCTTTTGTAACCTACATTTTTCACCTAGTATGTTAAAAACATCATTTCTTCCACAGCATCATGGTAGTCAGAAAGTCCTGACCCCAGCTGTTGGACATTTAAATTGATATCAGGTTATTATTGATATTATTATTATGAATTATCATGGCTTTAAGAAAAATATTTCACTTTGTCTTGGAGGACAATACCACTTCTGTTAACAAACAGGTATCTTAAAAGAAACAGTGGCCTGTGTTCAAAGGGTTTGAAATGAAACCCAGTTAAATAGTTTGTTTTTAATAACAATACTTCTCTGATCCATTAGTATGTTAATGGAGTTTTTGAATTCCAAAACTCCTGACATGTCTATGCACACACACATATACACAGTCACATACAATCTTATCATCTTTGCAGGCTGGGAGAAATGCCCTGCTTTAGAGTTCTAAAATTTATAACTTGAATTTCTAAGTCCAGGTGTCTGGTTTGTATTATTAATCATGTCATTGTGATTTTATTTATGTTAATATTTTATTTAAAATAGTACTAATAATACCATTGTTACATTGAGATTTTATATATATGTGTGTATGTATATATGTGTGTGTATCTATGTATATGTATGTTGGGTTTGTCCATGTCATGTACTTTTATGTTTTGACTGAAGCTGTGAAGGCTTTGGGAATATTTAGGGAGATTTAGGCAGGCTTCTAGAAGGTTCTGGAATCTAGCTCAGGAAACAGGATGGTCTGACTGAAATTTTTCCTAAATCATCTGGAAAGGAACTGCTCAGCCTCTCTCCCTGAAATGAGCTTGAAAGCAGCCACTAATAAGAGTGAAAAGCAAGGGCTTCATCATCAGGTCCTTCAAATCTAGGCCACACCAGGTAAAATTCCCCAAGACCAAGTCTAAGGGCCAGCCCTGCCTCAGCAAACCGGGCCGAGAATTCGGAACATTTACCATCGTGGCCAAGAAGGTCTTCAGACTTTCTCAGTAGGTTCCGAGGCAGCTGAACAATGAACGCTATAGCATCTTCAAAGGCTGGCAAAACCAGCTGACCCAAAGTTTAGCTTGATTCTTTCGCATTCAGCCCTTTTTTATTTCGCTGACACAAGGCTCCTGCCCTCTTCTGTCTTGGTTCCAGAGGGAAAGAGTTTTCTATACCCGGGAACTTGCATAGGCAGCCCTGAGATTAATGCTGCCAGACACCGGATGGGCAGAGTATCTGGGGAAAATAAGCGGGTCCGCAGCAAGTGGGTAAAAACACACCTGCTCTTCTCCAAGAATACTCTTGGCAGGTATGAAAACTAGCCACGTGGGCAGCCCAGAAAAGGTTTCTTGACAGTAGGTACCCAGAGCCTTAAAAATTCCCATATTGTTTGACCTTACATCCTCTTCGGAATCCATGTTAAGAAAATAATTAAACTAGTCTCCCCCGATCTTACACAATTATATTTATTAAAGCATTATACTAATGAAAATACAGTAATGGGGGAACCCTAACTGTCCAATAACAGTAAAGGTTACTGTGGTATACCTGTTTACTGAATGCAGGATCATAAAGGTATTAAAAGATGTATCAAGAATGTATTCAATTTAAAATATATAAAACTGTGTATAATCACAGCTATATAAAACTGAAGCTGAAAAGATGCAAGTAAATTTTAAAATGCATTTATAAAAAGTGTGAAAGGTAATATATCAGAACATTTACAGTGGTTGTCTCTGAGGGGTGGGACTTTGGGAATATTTGTTTTTCTGATGTTTTCCCCCAAGTTTAAATGCTGAGCATACATTTTAACTTTCTAATAAAAACAGCAAACAGCAATACATTTTGTAGAATAGAAAATTATTCAGCAATTATTTCTAAGATCAACTGTATTTAAATACAATGATAGACTTTTTTTCCCCTGAAGCAATCTCATAAGTCATCTTCAAAGGATATAGAGAAAGAATAAAACTATATTCGGGTAGATTACTAACGAACTCACACTTGTTTAGCTTAGAGGAATCTAACCAACTGTGTATATAGAAAGTAAAACAAGGGAGAGATGAAGTTGGAGGGGTAAGAGAAACCACGAATGTATCGTGGGGTTGGGACATAGGAGCTCAGAGAGGTTAAGTTACTGGGACAACATCACACAGGAAGTGGCGGCCCCAGGATTGAAATATTTTCCTCACTGGTAAAAAGGGGACAGTGACATTTAATTCAAAACTCGTGAGATTTAAATGACCAAAAACAGCATTTCAGTTAAGTGTTTTGCACAAAGTATTGGTAAGGACTCAGGACATGATACTTTACCGAAGTGGACTTTCTCACCTAAGGTCCCCGGCATCAGACGAGAAACTGTCATGATTCCAGAGTGAAAGAACGAGCCCCTCATGAACCTCAAATAAAACCAGGAACGTTGGAGGAAGGCACGGAGCCTCTTTAATCTGAATGAATGATGGAGAGCCTCTATTTGCATGGACCTATTTCAGAAATTAAAAGAAACTTTTATTCTCTTACACCTAAGATACAGCAGGGCATGGCCTTGTGAACAGATCAGTTTAGAAGGAAGACAGTCTTTCTGAGTGGCGTGGCACACCTCATAAAAGCAGACAGCACTTCAGCTAGGGGGGTGAGTACATAAGCCAGAATGAACCAGAGGGACTTAGGTGTTGGTTTTGGCCTTTGCCTGGCATTCACATGGGGTCCATGTTGTGCTACAGTTGGTGACTGAAAAGGTAAAAAAAAGGCAGGACACTTACTGATTGAGTAATGCGGTAAAGATGTAGTGACATGGCTGAACGGATTTTTTCTACCCAAACCGAATGCAGACTCACCTTGGAATTTCCATTCTAATTAAAACTGTGCACTTGGTCCAGTGGGAAAATGAGAGACAAAATGCTTATACTTTAAATAAGGAGACTGGCTGCTCGGGGGCATTTTATAGAAATAGTTATAGATTGTGACAATAGGAAGTTAAAATGTTAAAAAAAAAAAATTAAATAGCAACACCCAATGCTGATGAGGTTGTAAAAAACCGAACCAAAAAAAAAAACCCAGAAATATATACCTTCTGCTTCCCTTCCAGATCACACATGGAAGTATGAAGCAAAAGTCAAAGAAGAACTCTTGGATTTAAGAGTTTCAGGGATGCAGATGTATGCTGGGGAGGAAAATTAATAGAAGGAAAAAGCTGTGTGCATGAAGATGCTAATTGAGCTGTTAGTTCTAACAGCAAAAACTAGACATTACCTGAATATCCCAGAGTAGGAGTTTCCAAACGATGGCCCACCAGCAGGACTATATATGAGGCATCCATTAAAATAACTGAAAACTGAGAAAGGAGATAATTGGGGGGGGGAGATAAAAAGAAGGGCATGAAACCAAATAGTATGAAGCCCTGAAAGGTAATGAACAGAGATGAAAACCTCTGTTAGGATAGTGGTATTTGAGCCTGTCGTTTTCCTTTTTAAAATTCACCTTTATCGTGAGTGTAGCATCTCGTCAAGTAGACAGAATTCAGAGAAGTTTTTTCAGTCATCGTGTGGATCATATTATGTGATATTATTTATTATTCTAAAATGAATTCCAACGAGTTTGGATATGCGGAAAGGCACAAAAAGTTAACAGGGTGAAAGAAATATTGCTCTTTTAGGTGCTTTTTAAAAAAATGTGAACGTCTCCAAATGGTACCTGCTGGGGACCCGAACGGGCAGCCATTTTGCGAGCCAAGGCTTTCCGGCCCAGCGCTGACCTTAATGAAAGTAATCGGGCCTCCTTCATGGAAGTTCAAAACAAAACCACCCATCACCCCATTTTAAAGAGCAAAACCACAAGCCACAGCTTCAGTCATTGCCGGGGACGCTTCAGTTTCCTGTTTCCTATTGAAAAGTGGTAGAAAGGTCTCCCTTCATCAGCCGTGAAAGTGGAAAGCGGCAGCCTTTGGGCTTTAAAGACACAGGGAAAATGACGGTAGAAACTCTGGCTCCCTCTTCCTGTCCTGAGTGGATTCTGTGGCCCTGGGGCAGTGGTGGAGGACTCTGGACATTGAGTCCATCAGAGGCTAATAAACCCAGGGGAAAGAAGGCCAGGTGCAGACCTGTTTACAACCAGGAGAAAAGGTCTACGGGGCTGAAGCCAATATTGCTGGGTAAACAGCATGGACAGAATTCGTAGAGTTTATACCAGACGTGAGGCACCAGGAGTCGAAGCAGATCCCAGGCTTGGATAGGAAGCCTAAGAGTCTTCTTTCGTGAATAATTCACCCATTGTTTACATTTATTTATATGTACTGGTGGTCTACAGGCCGTCCTTTAAACAGTGGGATGCAGTGGGAGGCACGTGGACCTGGAGGCGATGGCCCTGGATTCAGGTGCTGACTCTGCTGCTTACCAGCTAGGGGACCACGGAAAGGTCACTTATTTTATGCTTATCATCTGAGCATAAAATAAGAAGGTGGGTGTGATTTGCCCAGACTGGCAACTGGCACATAGTAGATGCTCAATAAATAGTACCTGCAAGTAGTGGTAGTGATGATGGAGAACTAGGCATATATTACATATATATTACGTGTGTGTGTGTGTGTGTGTGTGTGTGTGTGTGTATATATATATATATATACACACACTATATATATGTATATCATGACAGATGGTGAGCAGTAGTCCTGGATTTAGAATAAGCTAACAAAGGAATGAGGCTTTTTATGCTACCCACCTGCTCACCTGTCCAGGAATTGCCCCACAGAATCAGCTGAAGAAGTAAGATGCATCTGGCAGGAGCAATGCACCACAGGGACTGGCGCCGTCTGACTGGGTGGATTCAGGGCATAACGGGTAAGAGGAGGCCTGGTTTTTGTTCTGGGGTTTCTGTTTATCAAGTAACCTGGAGAAGTATTGGTAAAGTTGATTAGGACCTGTGTACTGTGAAGACTCCTATTGACCCAGGATATACATTTTTTTTTATAGCTCTAACTATGGTAGGGGTGTTACCCTAAACTTTGAATTTCCATAATGTGGCACTCCGTGTATGTTTGTTGGATGAATAACTGTATGAAGACTTAGTCTGACTTAGGGACGGACTTTTTTTTTTTTTTTAATTGAAGTACAGTTACTTTATAATGTTGTGTTTGTTTTCGGTGTACAGCAAGCTGATGCAGATCTATGTATTCTTTTTCATATTCTTTTCCATTACAGTTTATTACAAGACATTGAATATAGTTCCCTGTGCTATACAGTAGGACCTTGTTGTTTATCTCTTTTATATATAGTAGTTTCTATATGCTAATCCCAAACTCCTAATTTATCTCTCCTACCCCCTCCTCTTTTTCCCTTTGGTAACCATAAGTTTGGTTTCTCTGTGAGTCTGTTTTGTAGGTAAGTTCATTTGTATCATATTTTAGATTCCACGTGTAAGTGATATCATAGGATATTTGCCTTTCTCTGTTTGGCTTACTGCACTTAGTGTGATAATCTCTAGTTGCATCCATGTTGCTGCAAATGGCATTACTTCGTTCTTGTTTATGGCTGAGTAATATTCCATTGTGTATATGTACCCCATCTTCTTTATGTTGATGGACATTTAGGTTCCTTCCATGTCTCGGCTATTGTGAATAGTGCTTCAGTGAACACTGGGGTGCCTGTATCTTTCCGAATCACGGTTTTGTCTGGATATATGCCCAGGATATATGCTGGATCATATGGCAAGTCTATTTTTAGTTTTTTGAGGAACCTCCATGCTGTTCTCCATAGTGGCTGCACCAGTCTACATTCCACCAACAGCGTGGGAAGGTTTAGGGGAGCTTCTTGATTGAGGCGAATGCTTCCCTCCCCTGGTCAAGTTCCCTCACGCATCATCTTACCTCCTGATGCAGGATTCATATGGGCATCAGCACAGAGGCCTTAACGGTGCAAGGAGGCAGCAGGAGATGCTCCCCTGGTTCTCTGATATTTTGAACATAACCTTGCCTGATGAGACTCCGACATCTTTTGTGCCGTGGCTTGACTCCCCCTTCACCAAATTCCTGATGCTGAGCTACACTCAGACCCGTAATGTCCCTTCTCTGCTCAGCCTGAGATGTTAAGATGGTGCCTCCTGTTGGAAAGGACGTTCTCAGCTTCTTGAAGGATCGGTGGCCTTGGTGCAGGGAAATGTGTGACTTTGAAAAGAAACAGGCCTGGGTGTGAACAGCAGCTCTATCACTTATGAGCTCTGTGGACAGGGGCAAGTTATGAAACCTCTTGGCCTCAGATTCTTTATCCGTAAGACGGGAAGAGGAGGCTGCCTGGGAGGACCTTGGTCACATTAGACGTAATTTTGCAGCCCGCCCGGCACAGTGGGTGGCTTGTGTGCATTCTCACAAGGATGGGAATTATTTTCGTGGACGTAATGCTCAGTCACCAAGAATCGTCTTTTCCTTCAAAGGTCATTTATTAAGCACCTTCTGTATAACAGGAATAGTTCAAGGCACGGGGGCCACAGTTGTGAACAAAACAGACAAATCTCAGGGAGTTCATATTATAGAAGGTGGAGGGAGAAAATAGTAAATAGACAGACATATAACTTGTCCAAGAGTATTAAGCGGTGTGGAGAAAAATAAAGGGGAGGGGTGGGCAGATGGGGTGCCACTGTGAATGCAGTGGCCAGAATGTCACCTCATCAGAAAGGGAGAAAGCAGAATGCAGTGCGGGAAGAAGCCATGCAGGTCTCTGGCAGGAAGGCAGTTCAGCAGAGGCAACAGCAAGTATAAAGTCCTTGAGTAGGGAGGTTGCTTGGCTTATTTCAGGAGAACAAGAAGGCTAGCGTGGCTAAATGTAGTGAGTGAAGAGAAGATGCTAGAACATGAAATCAGAAAGTCTGCTGTGGACCAGATTATGGGAGAATTCCTTGACTATGGTAAAAAAAAAAAAATTTGGACTTCAGTCAGTGGATGAGCAGTTGTATCGGTTAGTGTTTGCTGTGTAACAAGTAATCCTGAAGCTTTGTGGGTTAACATGACAAACATACTTTTTGCAGTTCTCTGGGTGGACTGGGGTATTTCTTCTCATCTGGGTTGGCTCAGCTGGGGCTACATGGTCTGGGATGGCCTCGCTCGCACGTCTAATGAATGGGTAGTCTGCTGTCGGTTTGGGGAGCGTCCATGTGGCTCTCATTGTCCAGCCGGTTAACCCAGGCCCATTCATAGGATGGTGGTTGCAGGATTCCGAAGAGCAACAAGAAAGGGCAAGCCCAGCGCACAAGCACATCTTAAATTGGCCAAAGCAAGTCATGTGGCCAAGGCCAGAGTTAGAGGACCACCCAAGGTGTGGAGACTGGGAGGAGAATTACAATGGCCACGTTTGTAAATAGTCTACCGCAGAAGCACTGGAGGGTTTGGACCAGAAAAGTGACATTATCTGATGCATAGTTTGAAAGGCGCTGTGACGGTAAGGATTTTGTGAAGGGCGAATATAGCCAGATGGGAGGACGTAGCCAGGCTGTGGACCACTGGAAAGCACTGGTGTTTGACCACAGAGCCAGAGGCCCAGAAATTCATGACGTTGTCTGGGCTGAAGCTGCCACTGTCAAGAGGAGGAACAGTGACACACACCCCTCCCCCCCCTTCCTGGTATTTCAGCAAAAGCTTTCTCTCCACCTTGCCAAAGTGGCCTTTCTTACATCCCTGCAGGAATGGCCTGGAAACCACAGTGTAAGTGATAACAGGATGAGTGGGGAAGAGCCTCCAAACCGCCCCCCTATTCTCCTAAGTAGGGATGGTTTCTAATCACCAAGAACTTGGTAGTTACAGGGGGAACAAACCATCGAGGGACTGAAATGATCCACGATCCATGATAACAAAACCTCTTAAGGGGAAATTAAGTGATAGTCATTTTTCTTTTTCTTTCTCTCTTCAACAGAAAATATGATGCTGGCATGCTAATTGCGTGAGACAACTCGGCCCGCAGACAGCCACAAAGCACAAAAACAAAACAAAACTCAGAGAAGAAACGAGAATGGTGTTTTCCTGGCGTCTACAAGAAGCGCTTTATTTTTCCTCTAGATTGCTTTTCTAAAAAAACAAAACGACAAAAAACAAAACTGAAACATTTAAAGGAACAAGACAAAAAACTTCAGGTGATACTATTCAAGCATGTTCTTTTATTAAGTGTAGGATGAGAGGAACAAGAGGACACGGAAGCAGGATGCTGAACACTGAGGGGCTGTGAACCTCCGCAATGGCGTTGTTTCCCAAAACTGTGAGTGAAGAATGGAGGGAACATCTTTTTATCCCCCATCCCCAAAATATCCTGTAATGGCGCAAGACTTCCTTTCCTGCCTGTCAAGGTATCTAGGGAATGATTTACAAAATGTGTTTGTTATAATCGCTAAAGAATCTTTTGTATAGCTTTGGCCGGGGAGTTGGTGGACCAGTAGTTGGTGGACCAGTACTTGGCGACCCAGTAATTGTGTCTATCCCACCCACTTCTAAGTGTCACCTCCGTCTCGGCTGGAACAAGGTTCAGAGGGTCCTCTCTCCAGTAGTTGACAAGGCCACTCCGACTTGATCAGGCTGAAGTTATCTCCTGGATCAGTGCAGTGAAGGATAAACACTGGCCTTTTTCTTCCCTAAATAAGAAAAAGGCAGCTCCTGGCTACAGTGTGGCCGTGGAGGCTGTGCCTGGGGCCGGGGAGTGGGGCACCAGGCTGTCCTACACCGTGAGAATTGCTCGTGCTTCTACCGTGAGACCAAGAACCTACCGAGCAGCTAAGCTTCACTTTCAAACAGGCCATCACCAGGGGAGCAGAGGGACCCAGGCCTGCCCCAGCCCCAGAAAAGACGTATTATCCCTTTACCCCCAGAACTCCCTGCTTCCCAGTGGTACCTAACATTTTTCGCTCTGTTGTGACGACTCTTATATCCTTGACTCTAGCGGATCTGGGTCGGAGGGACATGGAAGCCCTGGCATGATAAGTCGGAAGGGGGCCAGCGCTGGCAGTCACGCCCGAGCGCTCGCGCGTGGTGGGCGTGTGCGCTGATCCTTGCCGAGCGCCCACTTAGCCGGACGGGCTGCCAAGTCCTTCCTGGATCAGCCTCTCGCTGAGCGCCCACAGGGCCCGGGCCGTGTCTTCGCTCTGGGCTTCCGTCGAGGGCATGCAGCGGCAGCAGCTGTTGAAGTACATCCCTCCCAGACCCTCCAGTTCTGGAGCGGCAGCACAGTAGACGGTGGTGGCGGCTCCTTGTTGCTGGAAAGCAAAGAACAAAGACCACGGCACGTTATTTTTCTAAGAAAAGAGGTGATGGAATGATTTTCTTCTAACTGGGAATGAGCAAGAGTCTCTCCCCGCCTGGTTCAGATGCATCTGGATCTCAGCACGGCCGAGGGTACCGAACTCAAAGCACGTGACTGTAAAGGTACGATGGGACCATCCAGGGAAAACGAGTTCATAAACTCCGCTCGTAAAGCTAATGTGACTTTCTACACCTCATCTAGGAAAAGGCTTTGAACACAGACTACACGGCTATCAGTTAATCACATCAGATGTCTCTTCTGAGCAACGAGAAGATGGGATCCTTCTGACCACGCAAGAACCAATTCATCCGACTCCCTCACTTCTCAACGCATAATGTCATTTGACACTGAGAAGTTTCTAGAAACTTCTCTCTGAACTAAAGCAACCACTCTAATCATGGCCCATCAGGTAGAAAACCAAGCGGGACTGGTGCCAGATTGTTCCTTATTCGTTGCCCACGGGGCTGCTAGAGGAAGGGTTTGTGATACTGTGTTAAAATGTTTGAGACGCACGTAAACACATGTCCCCCACCATCACGCATGCCTCAGGCAGACACAAGACACGTTTGTGAATTTATCCTTATCCTGGAAACCTTTTCAGAAGTATTGTAGTCAGCCCATACTTGCAGTGGGACAGTGGCTTGGGGGGGCCATGTCCTCCCAGCCCCCTTCAAAATGCAAGTTGCAATGAGTGCAATTGATCACTTCCGATTGACCTTTTGAGTAGCAGTTGGCGCTGTGGCTAGGGACGTGTGTGCCAATGGGGCACCGTATCATCCGGGCTGACAGAATACTGTCAGGGATGCTGGAAAGAGGGCAGGAAATCACTTTGCTTTGCGAAAGCCATAATTAAAAATAATAGGCTGGTGTTCATAGGGGGACACCGTGGGCACGGCTCTCCTTTGAAACCAATACAGTTTATCTGGCGTCTTATGATTATTTATGTGCATCACAGCCCTTGCTGCATCAACTAATTATCAGTTGACAGAGAAGGGGGGCTGGGAGGCAGAGGAGAATGGAGAAAGATAACTGGGGATAAGGTCAACGTTAGGAAAACATTAAGGACGTCTAATTGCGAGGGAAATGAGTTTCCATCCCCACCCAAAAGCTTACTCTCTTTCTCCCCCTACAGGGTTTAAAGTGGTGCCCAAGCAGAGAGCTTACTGGAGAGCATCCCCCCCATAGGGTTTGGTTTGCATTCACAGTGGTTGTTTCGTACAACCCTCGGGAGCCAAGGTCATTCTGAGAATCAAGGTCTCAAGGTATTATGATTGTAGGGAAGTTCTATAAAGTAGACTTGGGGTTTTTGTTGCAGGGGGGCGGGGGGACGTTTATTGCATTTGTCTGAAAACCATATGGTCAAATACATTGAAGTGACATGCTTGTGCAGAGGAGGGTGGCGTGGCATGGGAGTGGGATACCTGAGTTCTGATAATAATGGGCTGCTTGACTGTATTGGACAAGGCCCTCTGGTCCAAAAATTGTACCCCTGACGTGACTTCTCTTTAACGAAATAGTAATCGGTGTGTGATTTCCCCAGCCCTGTCACCCACGCCCACTCCCCAAACAGCCAATTGTTTATTTTCTTGGGTTCACCTGTTTCTTTTCAAATCAATTTGTTGGCTCAGGTCTAATGGACATGAGCCCATGTCATCCAAATTTCCTTTCACTGAATTATTATTCCCAATAACCCTTAGCTTAGCACATTTATCTAACGAAGTTCCAGTGGCTTATCTGACGCCCCTGCATCCCATGTGGGGAAAAAAGGCAAGCAAAGCACCTCTAAAGACAAATGGAAGGATAGAGATGCTCATCTCGCCAACCCAAGCAAATATCATCTTGGCCTCAATTCTTAGCAGATGTCAGGTGGAGATGGTGTTTTTGAATAATTTTCTGGATATCCATTGTACTTTGCAACTGCCCAAACCACCAAAGAGTGGTCAGGGCCCTTGGCATCAGCTCTCAAGTGGTGGGAGAAGCCAGTCAGCTCATCCCTAAATCCAGACTCCCTCAACCCCGCCCCAGAGCGGCTATAGTATCAGCATTCATACATCACAACAAACTGGCCCCTCACAGCTCCACCAATCCTGAGAAAAGATCAAAGTTGGCCACTTGGGAAAGCAACAAACGGAATTCTTCCAAACCCAGTGTAATCTTTTGCCACTCTGACATTCTAAAATGATACCATGCTGCACTCTCTTGCATTGCTGGAATGGTATTTTTGCAGAGAAATTCTGCGCTTACGTTGCTTCAGAATCGAGTTGATGAGGGAGCCGGGGGGCATGCATTTTCCCTCCACGGAATGTGAAAGCAATCGCAATCGACCTCATTTCATGTAAACCGCCACTTGGCTACCACGCTGACAACCGTAAAGTTGAGTAAAGCCCAATCTTTTATCAAGAGCTGGCTTTGATGCCTTTGCCGCCAGGCTCAGGGTGATGCACAATTTAAATCTCATCACCAGCGGTGCTGACTCTGTAGAACACATACAGCAGGACACCTGAAAGCAAAGACCACCTTTTTCCGCTCCGAAGATCAACTGTGCACATTTGGCAAAGAGAGACTGGACGGTGAAGTAGTGACAGCATCTTTTCGTCCCAAGCCCACGACCCTTTCGGCTTCTCAGGGAATGCTCTTTTCAGCTGCACCCATGGCGGCCTCTGAGTGACATCTTTATATGATCGGATGGGATGACGGTTTAATAACAAGGTCTAATTTGGGGTCATCAGCTTTCGGCCTATCACCAGGGCGAGATGGAGCTGCATGAGGAAGTCTCATTAGTAAAGAAGCTGGTTCTGCTGATACAAGAGAAAACATTTTTAAACTGATAGAAGAAAAATTTTTAAAGAGCGCTTTCATCGCCATCAAATGACTTTCATGCCACTCTGGTAGGGGGGCATCAGTCCGTAATCCAGAAAAAAATGAAAGAGCCCTATCGAGGAAATGATGTTACCAACTCTGATACAAAATATCTGCCTCGCTGGTTGGCACCGCTGCTTACTGATCCGTCGTGGTACGATAACAGCCGTATCTTGACATATATAAACACTAGCAGGAGCTGTGGGTTCCCCTCAGTGATTTTTTTAAGAACAAATTCACGGGAAGCCTGGAGGTTGCATGCCGTTGCTGATCACGGGAACCGGGGTGGCGACTCTGTCCTGTAGCAGCGGCAGTGGGTGAGGGCGTGGATCGCACGGGGCTGAGGAGTTCTGGGAAGCCCAGTAGAATCTTGAATCACGCCTGAATGCCATTTCTGATTTAGTCAAACATTTGCGAGCTGCCAAAGGAGAACTACGCCATCAATCTTTATAGCGTCTGTACAATTACCCAGGATTCGTGTTTGGGATTAAGTTAAGAGCATCTGGGTAATAAGGGGGTTCATCATTCTCTTTCAGAAATCATTGGTCGGACGAGCGGCACAGTCTTCAACTACAGAAAGGTGGGAGTTAGAGAGCAGTTACTGTTCACTTATCGTTGGGGCCCTGAGGTCTAAATCATCCATCCTTCCAAAGCCCTCGGTTGGGATGAAACAGTGACGTAGCCACGTTTCAACAACATTTACTTGATAACCGCTGGCCCTCAATGTGCAGCTGTCCACACAGACTCCAAATGAATATTCACTCTTTGCAAGAGAAAGGTACAGGGGTTTCTGATCAACAATCTAGGCTTAAGGAAAAATCCACCCACATGTTAATATTTGTAATGCACTGGTAGGTACGCTAATATAACTTACGTTTTAATAAGGACACATGTTACACAATTACGTTTAGTTTTCAGGTTTCTCTACTTTTAAAATGCATGCTTCGTTAAAAAAGAAAGGATAAATTCCTGTCTTAAAATACATTTGACTCTGAGACACCTAAAAAAGTAGCCACACTACCATGGGATATCTGTATAGTCAATGATTTTGAGAGTAGCAGATGTTCTAAGATTGCTTTCCTACAGACACGTCGGTATCAGGACACCGCGCAGCAAATGTTGAGTGAATCAATCTATGCAGAAAGTGGAGCTGAGAAAGGGAAGGCAGCACAGAACTTACACTGGACTTGGAACCCCAAGGGCAGGGAAGGAGAACTTCCCTTCTGGAAGCGGGCAGTGACGACTGTGCTGAATTCCCGGGACAAAGAAGTTGGCAGGTGTCACAGGAAGAGAAGACAGGTGCCTCTTCGAACCCTCAAAGCTTTCCCTGTTACTCATCTGGGGTCTGTGAGGCAAAGCAAATGCAGAACTGATGCAACGCCCCGGTGAGTAGAGCAGAATCATTTATCCCGGAGCCTTGGTGGAGATGGGGCAGTGAATGCAGGTGCCTGCCATAGGTGGGACAGATGGCCGCCCTCTCAGTCTCTTCATGTCTCCCAATAACCCTCCCCAAAGAGAGTTTTCAGCTACCCTACTGGAAACGTGCGACGCGGTGTCTTGGAGCACAGCTGTTCCTCAGCAATAGGACGGTTTAAATCTCTGATTTGAGAGAAAAACACAAAGGTTATGTGTTCCCTCCTCACCATCTGAGAACAATCTTGTTTTTTTTTTTGCGGTACGAGGGCCTCTCACCGTTGTGGCCTCTCCCGTCGCAGAGCACAGGCCCCGGACACGCAGGCTCAGCAGCCATGGCTCACGGGCCCAGCCGCTCTGCGGCATGTGGGATCCCCCCGGACCGGGGCGCGAACCCGCGTCCCCTGCATCGGCAGGCGGACTCTCAACCACTGCGCCACCAGGGAAGCCCTGAGAACAATCTTTGAAGCCGACAGGTGAGCCACATATTCTGTTAGTTGATAGAGCGACGCAGCTTATGCAGGCGTGAGACTCAAGGGCCTCCCTGCTCGTGTGACCACAACCGACCCCTGGCCCTCCCGCCTGGGTGTGGAATGAGTGCAAATCAATAACGTACCAACTTCCGCCAAAATGATGTGAGACAGGAGACGACAGAGAACGTGCCTTGAAAGGACCCTTTTCCTCCACACTGTCGAGCTTTTCTAGTGAGTCGTTGCACATGGGGGCTGCTAAAGTGGTAACGATGGCCAGCATCTGCTGGGAGCTAGCCATTCCTCTGCCACTGTGCGGAAAGCTTCGTAAGCACCGTATTCTAACCCGCACACAGCTCTACCAGCCAGGGACAGTCATCATCCCCATCTACAGGGAAGCCTACTTAGCACTAGAGCTCAACAGCAACTCGTCCAAAGCCACACAGATCATCCCACAGATGGACCCTCCGGAATCCATGCCCGATGCAGTACCAAACCTCCTTCCCAAGCTCCCGACACAAATTTGCAGGCTGCCCGTTCCCTGTGTCTCCCGTCTGGCTGAAGCTACCTTAGGAGGAGTCCTCTTTCCCTTCTCAGCCAGGCCAGGTCTGGCCGAAAATTAAATGGATGGGCTGTACGTTTAATTTTTAAAAAACGGGCTGTCATGTGCTCACCTGAGAAATGTTGGGAGGAGATTTTCCCATTGTTGATTTAGGGAGTGAACTAAATGGAAATTATATCCATTTGGATTAACAAAAATGAAGACCCAGCGCCACCTCAAAAGATCCAATGGCAAGTCTTAACAAAGCCATCACCTGGTTCAAAATGCCACCTCCAGGTGCCAGATGTGACCAGCTGTGAACCTACTACTCTTGGACGATCGACTTGTTTTCAAAGCGTGAACGGAACCGCATCAAAACCAGTGAAACCCCAAGCGATCTCCATCTTTATAACCTCACACACGTGTACAAGGAATATGGTCTTTTGGAGGATAGTATCTGACATGTCACAGCAGGTTTGCACAGGAAAATGACCCACCTGCCTCTCCTGCCCTCCCCCAGTTAATTCCTGCAAATTCCTAAGAAGTGATTCCTACCAAGGCGCTGAACAATATAGGCTTAGGTACCTGCAAATACTTCTTGTAGATATCGTAATATAACTTTCTTCCTAGCCCTCGGGAGTTTTGCTAACTCACGGGCTGTTCTTAGCATTTATTACAGAAGGGAAAGCCACTCAATTTCCCAAGTAGAAAAAGTGAAGAGGGTCAGGAAAGCGGGTATTTGTGTCTAACTGAGGAGGCTGGAGAGCCTTCGAGAGTGTTCTGGAGAATCCATTTGGATCACATGCAGATCTTACAGCCTGACGTAAGAGAATGTGTACCTACCACCGTGGGTTAGGACATTTACCTCCTGCCTCAGGGCAAGAGTTTCTTTGCTAAAGAGGATCCCAAACGTGGAAAGCCTCAGAGGTTCCTTTTCAGCTGACTGTCCCGTGGCAGGTAAAGGAGTACCATTCCCTGGGTGACCCTGGGACACAGGGTTCAATGGCAGCTGCTCTGAAGGAGAGCCACGCCATGGGCTATGCCAGCACATCACCATCAGCAGCGCGGTGGGTCCTGGCACAGGGCACAGCCCCACAAAGTAGACGGCAGTTTGAGTGCCACGTGTTCGAGGGGCACACGTGGGACAGCTTTCACATAGCAGACGTGCACACGTCTTCGTTGGGAATCACGATGACATGGAGGCTTTCTTATTTGCAATTGAGGCGCCCCAAATATCATGCCCCCGAATCCACATCAGGCTACAAAGACCACGCTAGTCTCCTTGACAAAAGCCACGAATCTCTAGCAAGACCATTAAGCAGTTTGACTTGAAGACCAGGGCAGAATGAGTTGGAAGGTCAGGAGGACGGTGGCTGTGATGCTCTGAGAAATCTTTGCAGGAACAAGCCCAGGGACCAGGAGGTTCAGGATGGAAAGCTGGAAAGGACTTTTAAAGGCAGAAGAGCAGATTTGTCTTTGCTGGCCTTAGGTTTGGGGGAGGGGTGGGCAGACACCCCCCTACCGTCCAAAGAGGTCCAGAGCCGTGTTTGTTCTGGACAGCAAGGCTCCAGAGGATTTTTGCTTACGCTCATCGGCAGCACTTCAGGGCAGCGTGGCCCTGGGAGGCTTTCAGGACTGTGTTTTCAATTGGCTGACCTGTTCTGAACTTTCCCTTGACATGAATGCGGCCCTTTTCATACCCCCTTTGTGATCCAGAATTCTTGCCATAAACATGGCAGGGGTTCCGTGACAGACTGATGGCTGGTCTCAAAAGAGTGAAGGTGGAACATTTAGCATGATTCCATCGTCCTGAGACCTGCTGTTATTTCTAGACGTGCTCTGGTGGAGTGGGGGGGGGGGGTCCTCCAAAGGAGGGAAGGAAAAAGGAATGGCTAAGTACAGTCCAGGTGGGTGACATTATTCATGCCTGTTCTACCTTCCTTTTGTGCCAAAGATGTTCTAGAACTGATTGGGCTGGAGAGACGGTCTCATTAAAAATAAGAGAGGATGTTGTTACACCTGTAACAACATCTCTGTTAGATCCATGAAAGCATTCCCTGGGCATTCTGTGCTGATGCTGCCTGGGGTGCCCACATTGCTTTTCAAGTAGGGAGTTGCCTTGCTGGGCTGGAAAACTGCACTGGGGTATCCACTCTTCCACCGGTTAGTTTGCAATGGCTCAGCAGAAGGATCTTAGAAATGTGCCACGAACATAAGCATCATCCTTCCACCTGCGACAAAGCCCATTCCTGAAATATTCCAACCTGGCCACCTGGACACTCGTGCCGAAGGACTACTGAGTGTCCCTAAGAGCTCAAAGAAGGCGTTTAGCTTGTGTTAACGTTTCACTTCTTTAACCTTGGTTCTAGCTAGCTCTGTATACTGTACATAAATGTATGCCTCTGTATTTGCCATGTATACTGAAATAAACCTTTAAAGTTATCGCCAGGCAGAATGAATGGGTTCAGTTCTAATATAATGGCGCAAAGCATATCGTCACAGTACAAGTGAAACAGACAGCTTCCCCCCTTCCCTTCTTCTGCACAGAATCGCACCACCGAGTTGGCCTGCCACGCTGGCTCTTTTAGAAAACCATAGAGCCGACCGTTTTTGTGAGCAGGCGAACCCCAGACAGACAGACAAGCTGTTTGTTGCCACTGTTAAGGCTGACGGTTCCTTTACACCTAGGACACAGAGTCTACGACCTAGTACCGAAAAGGCATTGGTGATGGGGGGATAACACCCACAGGGTCTTCTCTGATGAGGCCACATGGCCTCGTTGTAAGATATTCACGAACTCTTAACTCTTCCAGCAGTGAATTAAGAGAACGGAGTCTGCAACAATCAGATCTCACAGGCAGGCCGCCCTCCACGTCCAGCCACACTGTTTCAAGTCAAGCACGTCTGCGTTAGGTTTGTGCCTTTTCATAGAGGGCTCTCTGCGACGGATCATTTCTCAGGCTCAAAGACGCTGGCCTTGTTGATATTTCATTTAGAACATACTGCGGAAAGCGTCTCATTTATATTACTTCCCTAATTAATGGGGAGACCTTAGGCACTACCTTTGCACAGACAGATCTCGTCACAGTGGTCGACGGGGTAGAGGAGAAACAGTAGGTATTTCATTCACCAGCAGCGTGTCGCTAGTTAGTGGGAAATGGTCACGTACGCTGTTGCTTTAATTGCCAGGGTAAATAATTCTGCCTCGGTGTAAGGGAACATTTTAAAGCACTTGGTGCAAATAGACTAGAAACAAAACACACACACACACACACAATTACCTTGATTATGCAACACCTTAGCATAGAAAGTTACAAAGGTATGTCTTTCTTTTTTTAAAATCGCATTCTATCGTGCAGATATTCTCTAAGTATGCATGTGCTGAGTACTCATCATCGACTGTATTTTAGGAAATACAATTAGGCCGCCTTTCTCTTCTCCCGTGTAGACTGTAAATACCTGTAGATCTTTCTCTTGCTTCCTTATGTAAATATATGTAAATACTAACACGCTCTGCATGCTAATATTCTAGGCAATTTCAGGTACTTTTATAATCTGAAGGCATGTACTTGAAGTGGTTTGTTAAAAGGAAAAAAAAAAAAAACCCCACCTCTCTCAAACTCTTGAAAGCTGAATAGAAATTAAAGATTTCTTCCTAGACTGTTGTGGTTTCTTTTGTTTGCCTTCTCCTCTCTCAACAGGGTCCCCCCACTTAGGCTCCCTCACCTACTGCCAGGAAAGAGGCACCTACCTGGGCATCCACCGGACCCAGGAACAGTGGCTCAACTATGTGGTTTGGGTTTTTACGCACTTTCCTTTGGTTTCTCTAAACGAGTTCTAGAATCTTCAGGTAGGCGTCTTTGGGTTTTTCTATCGAAAGAATCGGGAGTAAAAATACTAATTCGTATCTATTGTTCCCCTACTACGTACCAAGCACAGGGCTCGAGGCCTGACGTCCCCACAACCCTAAGAAAGGACCCTGTCAGTCATTCCCATTGCAAAGATGCAGAAACTGAGTCACAGCAAGATGAGCACGTGCCTAAAGTGACAAAACCATTAAATGCCTCTCAAAGGCCAATTCCTTCCTGTACACCAAGGGCAAACTTTTTCTGCCAAGGGTGACAGAGGAAATATTTTAGGCTCTGTAGGCCCTATGGTCTCCGTCACAACTACTCAGACCTGCCGCTGTTGTTCTGAAAACAGCCATAGACAACACATACCCCAGTGAACATGGCCGTGTTCCAATAAAACTTGATTTACAAACAAACACCTCTTCCCTACACCCAAAGCTCAGTCACTCTTCAACAGACCATTGCCCTTTCCCTTTCGAATACGTTTATGTGTTTGACGGGGAACTCATCTGATCACCTGAAAAGTCTCCATCTCTTCCTTGTATGTAGCAACGCTATTTGCAGAAGCCGTGAAGTATTAGGGGAGCAAAAATGAAGACCCCGAGCTTATGAATCAAACTCTTCCTCAGACAGATCTCACTGCCAGGTTTCAATTTAGTTATCTTTCGTTTTCATAAATGGGGATGGAGGGAAAAAGTATGAAAGACTAAGGTAAAAAGAAAGAAATCAGGCGACACTCACTCTTCAATGAGGGGAAGGGGGCCATTACCTCAGGTATCTATGGAAACCAAGCTGCACGTAAACTCTTTAATGGTTGGAAAACAGCGTTGGCTTTTGAAGGTGTTTTTCCCAAGTATGATGCTTCGGTGTAAATGCGTTAATTGACAGTTTCCTTCGGGACTTTTTTATTGAAGTTTCCAAACTAAATTTCATGGCACAAGGAACCCTCTGGGGCCCTTGAAGAATGCTGCAAAGTTAGGGCGTTAGAAGACTGAGCCAGCTCTGGCATCCCATACAAATCCAAGCCGATTCCCCTGTAGAGCGAGTGAAACAGCAGCCCTCACTGCCTGTAGTTTTCCCTTTTTAAAAGGCCCCCTGCAGTCACCTGGGGATGGGAGAGAACCTCTCTAACCTCATCTGAACAAGAATCAGTATCATCCCTTGAGTCGTGAAGAGAAATGAGGATAAGCAGTGGGGAGACGGAAGCTCTGGGTATTTTTGCAGATCGGGTGGCAGTGTGGGATGGTGGTAGAAGCCCAGGAACCGAAGTCTGAGATACATGAATTCGAGTCCCGGCTTTGCCACCTGGCAGCTCTGTGACAAGGCACTGAGCCTCGGTCTCCCCATCTATGAAATGGACATCATAACAGCCCCTTCACCGGCTTCTTGGGAAGATGGTTGTAACAGCTGCAGATTTCCTGAGTACACCATAGATAGTACTTCCATCCTGGCTACAGGTCCGTTTGTTAACAATTTGAAGGAGGAAGCATACAGATCAAAATAGCTCACCTGTCCTTCATCTGAGGGACTTAAAAGTAGGGGGGTGGACATTCCTACCTTCTGAGCAAGAAATTCAAGAGGCGGTCACTTTTCTCAACAACCTTTACCCAGCATCTCTGGGTACCAGCCCAGCCATAGATTCCACTGGTCTTCTGCTCCCCCGACCACAGCAGCCAGAACGAAGTTCACATCCATGAAACCGGGGCACTGACATCTCCACGACAGCCACAGTCATGTATTAAGCACTGTAAAATTCCAGCCCCTGCCCCCTTCCCTGGCCCCTTATACATATCTACTCTAAATCTCCCAATATCCCTGGGCAATGATTCCTAGAAAAGGGGATGGACAGAATGATAAGGGAGCAGGTGCAGTTGTTTTTTTAAAGTGCAGTATTCCTTAAAAAACTAAAAACAGAGCTACCATATAATCCAGCAATCCCACTCCTGGGCATATATCTGGAGAAAACGATAATTCAAAAAGATATAAGCACCCCAACGTTCCACAATAGCCAAGACATGGAAACAACCTAAATGTCCATCGACAGACAAATGGATAAAGAAGATGTGGTACATATATACAATGAAATACTACTCCGCCATGAAAAAGAATGAAATAATGCCATTGGCAGCAACATGGATGCAACTAGAGATTATCATACTAAGTGAAGTAAGACAGAGAAAGCCAAATACCACGTGCTATCATTTATATGTGGCATCTAAAAAAAATGATACAAACTTATCCACAAAACAGAAACAGACTCACAGAGTTCGGAAACAAACTTACGGTCACAAAAGGGGAAATGTGAGGGGAAGGGGTAAATTAGGAGTTTGGAATTAACAGATACATATCACTATATATAAAATAGATCATCAACAAGGACCTACTGTATAGCACAGGGAACTCAATATTCTGTAATAACCTATATGGGAAAAGATTCTGAAAAAATGTTTATATGACTATGTATAACTGAATCAATTAGCTGTACACCTGAAACTAACACAACATTGTGAATCAACTATTCTCCAATATAAAATAAAAATTCGATTTTAAAAAAGTGCAGTAAAAATGTAGAATCTAGGTGTTGGGAAGATGGGTGGTTGCCACATTATTCTTTCAAATTTTCGATTTGAAAACTTTTATAATAAAATGTTAGAAAAATACATGGATCCATCCCTGTGGGGTATTAGCCCCATTTTACAGAGGAGCAGACTGAGGCACAGAAGTGGTCTGGACTGGCCTAATGTCCTCCACCTGGTAAGTGGTGACATCCTCTTTGAAATCCATGCCCAGCTGGCTCCAGTGCTGCTTCTATGATGGGCCCCTATGCATCTCTGTTGTACCTTCTAGGGTCAATTAACCCTGTCTCTCTTATACCACTGGTTGGATTTTTGCCTCAAAGCATGAAAACTGGTTTTCTCACACTCTTCCCACCAGGCAGGCAGATCTTGGGGCCTTCAACTCAGAGCCCAGAAGTCAATTAGCTCAACAGCAAAAACGACCCGTGTATGAATGGATGTAAATTTGTATCCATTCACCTGGTGGCTATTTAATTTGGCTTTTGATTCTAATGCAGCTCCTGAAGACGTAGGGTTATTCTCACTCACTGAAAACGTGCCACCAGGTTCAGAAATACTGATGCCCCCCCGCCCCCAGCACGTTGACAGTGCCTGTGATTTGGACGCAAAACTCAGAGGGAGGGGGACGGGCAGGCTGCGTGGGAGACATGCGCAGTGAGAATCAACCAGCTGCCTGTGCTTGGATGCGGTCACAGGCAAGAGGCAAGGGCTGCTGGCGTCTGGGCTGCAGGAGATGGTTGGATGGGAAACTCTCTGGCCTGACCTGTCTTCCAGCTCAGACTCCCCGCTTCTAGCTGTGGCAAGTTCCACATTCTGAATTGTAGCAGTTAAAAGACAACTTCAGCCCAATCCCGACGATTTCGCAAGGGAGCCCAGGCGGCCCATTCAGCAACCCCAGGCTGTTTCCTAAATCCAGGTGTAAACTTTCCTATTGGTCAGAAATTCTCCTCCTAGCCGACCCACCTCTCCCGCTCTCCCTTCAACCCCCGGGAGAGACGAAACCTGCACATCATCCTCCTTTCGGCCATCCCTCTAGAAACTCGCCAGTCACCTGCCCCAGCGCCTCCCCTTTAGCCATTGCCCAACCTAGGTACAGTCACATCAGTCATCTTCCAGCCCCTTAATCACCTCCCTGCCAAACCCCTCCTGAGTTCTTCATGTCTTGGCCAGGTGAGTATGAGACCTGACAGCCGCCTTAGGGAGGGTTAGTCCGGCCCCGACCGACGACAGCAACAAAGCGGTACTGATCATGGTAACGGCTGCTGCTTACCGAGAGCCTGCTCCGTGCCAAGGGCCCATTATTACTCCTGACGCTCACGACCACCTCACCAGGCGGCTGTTACTGTCGAGGCTATAAGGGAGGTGAGGTCACTCACAGCCGCGTGCCTGGGAAATGATGGAGCCAAGATCCAAACTGAGTCTGTCTTGGTTCAAAGCCCCTGTTCTCGTTCATGGCTAATGCCCGCTCTGACCCCATACCCCGTTCACGGCACGGCATCCTGGGATTATGTGTAAACATGCAAACGTAGCCCCATCAGGCTAGGTACATATTCCCTCCCTGGCCACGTCCCTGTCCACAGAGCCTCGGGGACCTTCTTCCTCGTCTCCGAGCTCCATGTCTTGGTCCTCTGACCCCTGGCTGCTGGTCCAGCGTCCTCTGGGGGCACCATTTCTGCCTGCATGTGGTTTGGGACAATACCTGGGCCCGACGCCCCTCCCCTGCCCTGTTCCTCTTCTGCAAATTGCTTCTCACGCAAAGGGGAGTTCTTGGAAGCCGGCAGGGCTCGGGGTTTATGGTTGGGCGTTTGCGGGCTGTCTGGCTGCATCCCACCAGGGCGGGCTCACCACCAGCCAACTGCAGTTAAACTCTCCTGCCCTCGCAGTTGACCTCAGGACGAGGGGGAACACCGAGGGACACCTTAGTCTGCTTCCCCCCGCCCCCCGCCCCGGCTGCCACACCTGATGGGATTCCTCCTCTCACAATTGCCTGGCTTGTAAAAAGGAAGATGCATAAATAAGTTAGTAGCTACTAAGCCAGGTGTCAGCGGGGATACAGCCAGTCGTGTAGCTGGCCGTCAAACTGTCGAGGTGAATGAAAAGCCTGTCCTCTACCATCTGTGCCCTGTGGATTCCTAATCGAATGACTTTACCAGGCAGTCCCCTGATGTATGAATCCCATACGGGGCACAGATACCTTCTATCGCCCTTTCTAGGCGCTGAGCCCTACAGTTTTTGCTGAATTCTTGCCAGAGCCCTGTGGAGGCATCATTATCCCCATTTTCCTTATAGGGAAACTGAGGCTCGAGCAAGTGAAATGACTTAGGAACAGATCATTCCTGTTCATTAAATTCTGATTGTGAGGGGCATCCCTCAAGCTAAGGGACGCATGTGCCTCGAATGCTCCCAGGGAGCGTCCACACTTTGCATCCACACTCCCCAATTACAGGGAGGGTCCTGAAGCCCACGGAGGCAAAGGTCAAGGGGCAAAGTGGCAGAGTCAGAGGCTGAGCCCCATCACTTGGACTCCAGGCCCTACTCTGAGCACTGGCTCCGGGATACATGGGGATATGTTGACAACCCAAGGGCCACGGGAGTATCCTTGCACATCTGTAGGTCAAGATTTTGCACAATCATCATAGGAGATCTTTCCACAACAAGACGTAGCTAATGTAGTGCCAGGATCCAAACCCAGATCGGCCTGACTCCGGACCTAACGATTTCCCTGGCTCCCTGGGAACTGTGCTCCCTGTGAGTTCAGCATCCTTGAAAACAGCACCCTTGTTGCCTTAGATCCTTCGTACAACAAGTGGAATCCATATGTGATGACAGAGAGACCCATCTACCCTCAAGCTGTCTCTCATTTAGGGACACAGGATCTGGGACCCTCCAGGGCTGTGGGTGGGAATAAGAGGACACAGGAAGAGGGAATGGAGACCAGGTAGGTAGGGTACCACGGAGAAGAGAATCCCACTCCTGGGCACATATCCGGACAAAACTCTAATCCAAAAAGATACATGCACCCCTACGTTCAAAGCAGCACTAGTTACAATAGCCAAGACATGGGAAGCAACCTAAATGTCCATCGACAGAGGAATGAATAAAGAAGATGTGGTACGTTTACACAATGGAATACTACTCAGCCATAAAAAGGAATGAAAGTATGCCACTTGCAGCAACACGGATGCAACTGGAGATTATCATACTAAGTGAAGTCAGAAAGAAAGACAAATACCATATGATATCACTTATATGTGGAATCTGAAATACGACACAGGGACTGCCCTGGTGGCGCAGTGGTTAAGAATCCACCTGCCAATGCAGGGGACACTGGTTCGAGCCCTGGTCCAGGAAGATGCCACATACCGCGGAGCCCGTGCGCCACAACTACTAAGGCTGCACGCTAGAGCCCACGAGCCACAACTACTGAGCCCGTGTGCCACAACTACTGAAGCCCACACGCCTAGAGCCCGTGCTCCACAACAAGAGAAGCCACCATAGTGAGAAGCCCGTGCACCACAACAAAGACCCAACACAGCCAAAGATAAATTAATTGATTAATTAAAAGAAAGAAAATAGAATATGACACAGATGAACCCATCTACGAAACAGAAACATGGACATAGAGAACGAACTGGTGGTTGTCAAGGGGGAGGGGGTTGGGGAGGGATGGAGCGGGAGGTTGGGGGGAGCAGATGTGAGCTTTTATATACAGAATGGATGAACAACAAGGTCCTACTGTACAGCACAGAGAACTATATTCAGTATCCTATGATAAACCATAATGGAAAAGAATATAAAAAAAGAATATATATATGTATAACTGAGTCACTTTGCTGTACAGCAGAAATTAACACAACATTGTAAATCAACTATACTTCAATTAAAAAAAAAAAAAAAAGAGGATATGGGAGGAGGGAATGGAGACCGGGTAGGTAGGGTGCCAGGGAGAAGAGGGGACAGGGCCCCTCATGGGACTGGACGTCTCAGGACAGTGAATTGTTATTTTTCAGGTGTTAATGGAAGCTGGGCTTATACACGCTCAGAACTGACTTCTCTGGTGCAGTATCACAAGCCTGGCGAGCGGAGAAAACCCTCTGGTTATCCCGAACACAGAGTTAGGGCATGTGTTCTTAAGCTGAGGACGGTCCCTTGGTTCGGTCTGGTCACCGACAGGAGAGGGCGCAGAGAAGAGAATGGTGTGCACTCCTCTGACTATAGCGAAGGTGCCAAACCTCCAGACTGCTTTTGGTTTTGTCACTTCCTCAAATGGACGCACAAACAGGTCCCTAACGATTACACTGCCCGAGAAGAATCTGTCCTAGAACTTAGTGATGTCACTGTCCCCTCGTTCAAAGAGAATATTTTAAACAAAGATAGCTTTACCATGCGCGTTAACCAAACCTTTTCCCTATGGGAGGAATAGCATTTTCAAATAAGAAACGGAAACCAGTGATGTAAGGAAAGGAAAAAGAATGAAATTTTCTTTTCCTTCTCAACTGAAATACCTGACGCAGGTGTATCTAGAATATCAGATGAACCCCACCAACTGGTTTTGCTCCAGGAGTCCGTGTACCACCACCTGGATGGTTTCCCAGGACACTCCTCCGATCAGACGTAACTAGTATCCCCTCTCAGGGCCGGCTCCTTCGTGAGGTCCAAGTTCCTACCTTAGACGAGCTGACCTGCCTTTCTAGCTTTCTCTTCTCCCTGCCCTCTGTCCTGCACCCCGCTTACATGAACGGACTCTAAAGTGAGAGAGATGTGGCTTCCAAGTCGGCCTGTGACACTGTAGTGGATCCTCTGGTGTGCTACCCAGAAGCCCATGCTCAGCCGGGAGGCACTCATTTCCCCAGTGGCTGGGCTGCTGTTTGCTGACGGCAGGATCCCTTCTTAGGAAGTGTCTTCAGCTAGAGGGAGCTGCCTTGCCCAAGGATGCATCCAACCCGGAAGGCAGCCACATTAATGACCGCCTGGTCCCTTTGTCCCAGTTCAGGACACCTCTGCAGGGTCACCCTGGCTTTAGTCTCCTCGGCACTGGCGAAGCGTCTGTTGCTCCTACATCACAGCTCAATCCTCCCCCTGCCCCACCTTGCTGGCCACGCTGCTCCCCTCCAGGCGTGGATCCCCGGAGCACAACCTGACGGGCCTCACGCCTATCTCGGCTGTGGAGGTGGCCTCCTGGGGCACCCAAACTACAAGAAACAACAGCTGGGTGACTTGGAGACGTAAACTTAACCACTCTGAGCCCACTTCCTCATCTGTAAACTTGGGCTGCTGGTATACAGATAGCATAATTTCGATAACTAAGTCAGACTGTGTACGTAGCATATCTACACGGAGCTGGCATGCAACGCTCAGCAGATAAAGGCAGGGTGGGTGTAGTGGAAGTAGTGGCACCTGTCACGAACGCTCTCTGCCTGCGTGATCCCTGCTCATCCTTCAGTGTCGGGGATACGTCATGGTCCAAAAAGCATAGATTGGTGGGGGTGGGGGCGCCTGTGTAGACGTGGTAGATTCAACTCAGGCATTTTTATCGGCCCTCCCTCCAGAAACTCGATTACCAGTATACTAAAGGGAAAAAAGTGTTTAATTCAGTGATCGAGAAACATCAACAACAACGAAAAAACTGGAAGATGGGAAGCAGATGGAGAAGCGTGAACTCCTGACTCAGCAGAGTGATGCGTACGGAACAGGAAGGCACCGAGCAATGCGCCAGCTCCCAGCACGGAACTCGGGAGCCACGAGGATGGGGCAGAGGTTGGGAATGGGAGGAGGGGAACTGGGAAGGCTGGGGCCACCGTACGTGATGTCTGAGCAGAGTTCTCATACGGGGCAGGCGACAACTCCCATCTTTACCAAGTTCAGGGTCACCTCCGATGTGAGTTTCTACCAGACACCTCTACTGACCTTAACTCTCTGTCCCGAATCCTATTACGTAGCTGGGTGAGTGCTGTCAGACTCCGACCTCATTGACGTGGGTCCCTGGCCCAACCCAGTGCCTGGCACACAGCAGGTAGCTAACAAAATATTTCTAAAGAGCTGAATGGGTATCTGATCGAATATCCTTTGCAGGGCAGAGGAAAAGGAAATCAACAAAACTCAGTTGCTACATACAATGAGTGGTCAAATTATTTCCTTTCCAAATTATTGTTGGTATGGTTTCAATACCGTTGTTCTCTGCAAGTTATGACTCACGGGAAAGCTACATTTATATTTTGCTTACAACTTGCCAGACACCAACCTAAGCTTGCTCTGTTTCAACACACACACACACACACACACACACACACACACACACACATTTAGTCCTCGCAAAAACCCTGTGAAAGAGGGGCTTCCCTGGTGGTGCAATGGTTAAGAATCCGCCTGCCAATGCAGGGGACACGGGTTTGAGACCTGGTCTGGGAAGATCTCACATGCAGTGGAGCAACTAAGCCCGTGCGCCACAACTACTGAGCCCGGGCACCACAACTACTGAAGCCCGCGCGCCTAGAGCCCATGCTCCGCAACAAAAGAAGCCACCGCAACAAGAAGCCCGCGCACCGCAACGAAAAGCAGCCCCCACGCGCCGCAACTAGAGAAAGCCCGCGTGCAGCAGCAAAGACCCAATGCGACCAAGATAAAGAAAGAAAGAAAGCCTGTGAAACAGATTTGTGACTATGCACCCCATTTACAGAAAACGGAAGCACGGAGGGATTAAGAAACCTGCTCGGGTAGACACAATTAGGAAGTGGCAGAGCTGGGGTTCAAACACATGCCCTGTTACCCCAGGGGCCATTCGAGCACAGGAGGCAAGAAGGAGCTACAGAGGACGCTTCTGCAGGTCCCGGGGAGCTTTCTCTCGCCCCTGAACATGCTTTCCAGGTGCAGATGGCTGCGAGGCTCCTGGCCCATGGGGTTAGTTAGCTGTCGCCTGCAGACGTTTTTGGGGTGAAGGAGAAATAGGCTTGACAGCTGCCTCTGGACTCCTGTGTCTCTACAGCTGGAGAACTGTCCAGAGTCTGACGCCAGAAGGAGAGGAGACACAGTCTCATGGAAGCCCTTGGCATCTTGATGTCACCTCTTACCCCTGGCAAACGGGTGATGCCGAAGGGCTGTACCCTCTACTAAGCAGAGGGCGTGGCTTGAGGAAATCAGCAGAGCCTGGTCCTGGGTAAGGGGACTCCTTTGGGAGAGAACTGACAGGTGCCACATCCACAGGGATTTTGTGGTAGGTTGTAGATGAGGTGCAAGAGTGAGCTCAGGTCCAGGTATTTAGAAGTTCAGCCACACAACTCCAGCTTCCCCCCAGATTCCAGCCCTTTGAAAAGGGGCTGGGCTTTGTAATCTCACAACTACGAGTTCTTACAACCCTCCCAGGCACTAACTCTTACCTCCCCTTTACAGGGCCCCCGTGGGTAGGCAATGGGTATGTGGGGGTACTAGAACTTGGCTGTGACCTTTGCTCTATCCCATTCTAGAGCCTGTGCTTTCTAGTCTGTATTTTGAGATTCCAGCAGAAAGCACCAGAAGAAGAAATGGAGAGCGTCTGCCTTGACTCTGTATCAGAGAGGCTTGAGACGGCAGAAAAGTCGCAACCCTTGAGTGATTCCCAGCCACGGAGACCAACTTCTGTCCACCATTCATGAGCCAAAGTCACAGAAAGATATGAAGGTCAAGGAGTAAATGGTGACCTTTCCTTAATTCACCTTCTCCCCAGTCACTGAATCCTTCACCTCAGTCCTGCAGCCACATGAGGAAATTGGAGCTCAGAGAGGTTAAGCAACTTGCCCAAGGACACACAGCTAGTAAGTGGCAGATTGGAATTCAAATGTGAAAAGGGATAGATGGGTTCTTCTCACTGTTCCGTCTCTCTCATAGTGAGAATTAAGCAAATGGGGTGGACCCCACACAGGAAATCAAAAGTATACGAAACAGGAGTGAGAGGAAGGCTGCCCTCATAAACAGAGAGCCACGTGGATCAGCTCTGGTGGTGCTTCTGAATCGCTGTGCTACCTCAAAAGAAATCCTGCCACCCTAAACCTTCCCTTGCTCAACAGAGACCTTACCAGATATGACCTCACGTCTCTTTCAGCTGTCAAATCATTTCTTGCATGATATAGATGAGGCCACAAATTCCAACAGACGATAAGCTCCTTGCAATTGAGATTTTAAACACACACGTCTCTCCAGCATTTAGCACTGGACCTGGCATATAGATGTACTTAGTAACTATGCAATGAATAAATGAATGAATGAATAACTGAACTAATAACTGAACAGCTGTTTGGGGGGGACTTTTTGCCCCATTGTACCCCAAAAGCAGGCGGATTGTAGAAATGACTCACCAGTGGCTACCCAGACTTGAAAAATACACATAGTCCTTATTAAAACTGGCAGGAACAATCTCGGTCCTTAGAGCAGAGCTCCCAGCCCAGCTAATATTACACGAGGTGTTAACTACATTATCTGGAAATAACCGATGACTAATTCCCCACCCCTTATCTTGAGGAGAAGAAAATTGTCTTGAGCACGAATGCCCCAGATTCCTGGTCAGTTTATGTAAGGCATTTCAAGTGATTGCAGTATTTTAAGCCATTTTTAGCTTAAATCACCTGATGTGTGGTGAGCCCAGAAAACCTGATCTTTTGCTCCCTGAAACTCCCTGTTTTCCCACTGATTTTGTTTAAACGACTTACTGCACCCTAAGTACTTTTCCACTGAAGGCTGGGCTTAGAAGTACACATCCCCAGGACTATGTGATTTTTTAAAGAGACGATTTATTTCGTGGATTTTCCAGCATCATCTCTCTCCCGCAGCTAGAAGCTCTATTACATTCCCACATTCACCCAGGTCAAGGGTGGGTGGTATTTATTCTTTATCATGGCCTATTTGGTGGTTTTGCCGATTGAAAACTTTTCTGCCCAGTTTAAATAGGATTTGACTGAAACCGTCTGCCAAGGATGTCTCAAATGATCCTCGGTGATTGAGCAAGGAAGGAACTTCCCAAAGACCTCCATCTAGCTAGGAAGTATAAACACTGGGCTTTTATCAAGTAGCTGGAGAGGAAAGGAGATCCTTTTCTTTGCGCGGTGATAGCTACTTTTAAATAAACAGAAATATGCACAGAAAAGTCAGGGCGTTCTGATTTCCACCTGCAGTCCTGACAGCCTTTTCTTCTCATCAACAGAGGTGCCGATTTGTTTGCCACCCTCCCCCTCGCCCCGCCCCGAGGATCTTATTAGAGACACATCACCTTCGGTGTATCTACTCCCTTGTTCCAACACGTAGGCAAGTGAGAGACGGAGCCACCATTCAAAAAATTTAGGTAACACCAACTAGTTCATCTTCTTACTCAAGGGTCCTACAACTGTCTTTATCCAAGGGCAGGTAGTATTTGGGGCTCGCAACACTGCAAGGTTACAGCTATTCAGCAGCCCTGCTCTTGCAGGGCCAGAGCAGCCAGGGACAATGTATCAACAAACAGGCATGGCCGTGAGCCAATAAAACTTTATTGACAAAAACAGACAGCTGGCAGGATTTGGCCTGAGGCCATGATTTGCCCTCCCATTTCTACGGACGACTTAATCATCGCAGTAATCCCAACGAGTTTATCTTCTAAATGATTTCCCTCTTGACAAAATGGACTTGATGTGTGACTGAACTTTCATGCTAGTTTAATCCAGGAAATGTGTTGCTAAGCCCCTTGCCCGAGGCCTGAATATCCAGACACATCAATAAGTCCTGTGGTCTTTGGAATTCAAATCCAGACCTCAGTCAGGAATCCCTGCCTCATGGTTCCACATTAACTCTTGTGCGTTTTTCCCGTTAAAAAAAAAAAAAAAACTTGCTATGAAATCATTTCCATGGAAAGATAATAGAATGAAGCAATCAAATGCCTCCTAAGGGATACATCTTTATCCTTTGTCACCTCACCCGGGGTCTGTGTCCTAAAGCTACAGAGAGAAAAAGACCACTTGGACACTTTTAAAGAGGTCAATTTCTGAGAAAAATCACTCAGGTCTTATCAGTTGCAAAATGCCAAAGAATCATCCCCCCACCCCCCGGCGGGGGCGAGCACGTAACAATTTTCTGCGCCTAAAATGTCAGCACAGCCAAGCAAATCAGAACAGCAGGATCAAAGTCCTTTTCTCACATTCTTCATCTCTCCTTTTAACATCTGTTGTAAAAGGAGAACGGCGATCCCCTTAGATTGGAACACGAATTAGTCTGACTAATTATTCCTGGAGAAACAGGCTTTCCTGAGAGATGCCTTTTCAGTATGCTCCGTTTTTCAGAAAGTTAATGCTATCTTGGAAGAGTATGAACTACGCTGGCCACAGAAAGCCTGGTGCTCTGGTCCCATCTCTTGCCCTATGTTTATATAGAGAAAATTTTCTCTCCGAAAACTTTCCACTACGTGTCATGATATAGATTTGGATGCAATAAAGACTACCATTATTGAGCATTTATGAGAAATAGTATTCTCCCTCTGGTGCAGGCTGGCTCGGCCGTTCACACACAGGTGTGAATCCTAATGCCTCCGGCTCACCTTGGCACTGGCAAAGGAACAACAGAGGTGAAAAGTGAGAGCGCTGAGCGTGACCCGGGAAAAGCAAATACTGATCCCTGTCCGGTGTCTCTAGAGAGCCGTGTGGATTTGGAGGAGAATCTGGAAATAAAGGTGGCAATTCACTTGCAGGATTGAAACATCATGCCTTTGTGCTAAGAGGCTTAGAAGACCCAACCCGGCACATTGCAGCCAGGAGTTCTACGCTCCTGCCCGGCAACAGATGGCTTCGGAAGGCTGAATTGCTATATAAACATTGAACGGCAAGTTTAATTTCACAAGTGTGGAAATGAGGCAAAACAAAAGAAGAACAATTCTCTGAGGCACTTCGATTAGGAATTTGGAGTTTCTCGACAAAACGGTGCTTAGCTCGGTACCCACCCGAATAGGCTGTGAGAAAGGAAGGTGGGAAATCTTCAAAAAGAAATCCAGAGCAACTGGGAGGACTTGCACAATTACTACAGAAGAGAGTGAGCATTTACCAGGCTGTGTCTGAAACCACACACCCGGGGCCAGCCTGAACGCCTGCCCCCTTTGGACATTTCTCCCGGGGACTGAGGGCAAAAGTGGGTGTTTCCATTTTAACTGCAGGAGATCTCACTGCCCCCATCTCATCCCTTCTCCCCCTTTTCTGCTTGTCAAGCTCAAAACTTGGGTTTCCCCTCCTACACTGTTGGTGGGAATGTACGTTGGTGCAGCCACTGTGGAAAACAGTATGGAGGTTCCTCAGAAAACTAAAAATAAAATTACCATATGATCCAGCAATCCCACTCCTGGGTATATATCTAGAGAAAACAATAATTTAAAAAGATACATGCACTCTTACGTTCATTGCAGCACTATTCACAATAGCCAAGATGTGGAAACAACCTAAATGTTCATCGACAGATGAATGGATAAAGAAGATGTGCTACATAGATACAATGGAATACTACTCAGCCATAAAAAAGAATGCAAATAATGCCATTTGCAGCAACATGGATGGACCTAGAGATTATCATACTAAGTGAAGTAAGGCAGAAAGATAAATACCACACGATATCACTTATATGTGGAATCTAAAATATAACACAAATGAACCTATCTACGAAACAGAAATAGAATCACGGACATAGAGACCAGACTGCTGGTTGCCAAGGCAGGGGGAGGGGTTGGGGGAGGGATGGAGTGGGAGGTTGGGGTGAGCAGATGTGAGCTTTCATATACAGAATGGATAAACAAGGTCCTACTGTATAGCACAGAGAACTATATTCACTATCCTATGACAAACCATAATGGAAAAGAATATAAACAAAAAAAGAATGTATATATATGTATAACTGAGTCACTTTGCTGTACAGCACAAATTAACACAACATTGTAAATCAACTATACTTCAAAAAAATTGATTAAAACCAAACCAAAACAAAAAAACTTGGGTTTCCATCTGAGGCACACTCCAGGAAGGAGAGGAGGAAAAAAGTGACCCCACACGAGCACTGTCAACAATGAGCAGCTTTGGGGAGGAAAGGGCAGAATTACACAGTAAGTAGGAAAAGGGATTTGTGTCTGAAGAGCACAGCCTGCCTCCCTATGTGTGGAAGAGATAGTGGCCAATTAGAGATAAAAAGGAACATGATCAATTATGCTTTGCTGCACCCATGGCTGATGCACAGAGGGGACTCACAGCTCAAAAGAATTCATTTGAAATTTTTTGTTGTTGTTTTCAAAATTACAAGACAAAGGAGTAGATTTTGAGTACTTTGCCCACTGCAGGTATATGATAAAAGGCTTGTTAAATCCCTGTTTGGGGGGCAGTAAAATATTATTTCTAGCAATAATAACTATAATAAATAAGTTCATTTAGCTTTCATGAAAACTTGATGGGGTAAGAACTGTTATGAACCCATTTCACAGATGGATACATAGAGGCACATCAAGCATTTCACCAACTTGCCGAATTCATTCAACTGGTAAGTGGTAGAGCCGGGATGTGAACCCAGGATGTCCAGCTCAGAGTCTGTGACTTTCTAACCACTACCCTAAGAATCACAACCTTCCAAGGGCTGTTTTCGCTCCTGTTCTGAACATTTAGAATGTAGACTTCTACTGCACAGTGTATACTGTTCTGATTTCAGAAATTCTGTCACATGGTGATGCTGGGATACTTGTCAGACTCCATGTCAACTTTTGGGCTCTGGAACAAACGTGTGCCACTGTGAACTCGCAGGGAACAACCAGTATATAGAAAAACTGGCTTGGGGAACAGGAGAAAAGAAGGAAAGATAAGAAATGTGGATCAAAGCATCCCTTTCAATTTCCTCCTTTCTTAAAAGGCTGAGGTGAGGATAAGAGAAAAAGCTGCTAGCAAAATGCCTAAAGTACAGGAGAAGCTCCAGGAATGACAACTGTACTGTTAATATTAGTAATATTATTATTACTTGTTATATGTTGAGTTGTGCCCCGCCCAAATACACACTGAAGTCCTAACCTCCGATGCCTCAGAATGTGACCTTATTTGCAAACAGACATTAGAGATGTAATTAGTTAAGAGGAGGTCATGCTGGAGTAGGGTGGGCCCTGAATCCAATATGGTTAGTGTCCTTTTTATTTTTTTATTTTTTTTAATTTTTGCAGTACGCAGGCCTCTCACTGTTGTGGCCTCTCCCGTTGCGGAGCACAGGCTCCGGACGCGCAGGCTCAGCGGCCATGGCTCACGGACCTAGCCGCTCCGCGGCATGTGGGATCTTCCCGGACCGGGGCACGAACCATGTCCCCTGCATCGGCAGGCGGACTCTCAACCACTGCGCCACCAGGGAAGCCCCTCCTTTTTATTTTTTAACTTTTTTATTTTTTTGGCTGCGCCGCACGGCATGTGGGATCTTAGTTCCCTGCAGGGATCAAACCCGTGCCCCCTGCAGTGGACGTGTGAAGTCCTAACCATTGGACCGCCAGGGAAGCCCCTAGTGTCCTTTTTAAAGGAGGAGACACAGAGGGAAAACGCATGTAAGGATGGGGGGCAGAGACGAGAGAGTCACAGCTACAGGCCAAGGAACATCAAGTACTGCCAGTAAACCACCAGAGGCTGGAAGAGGCAAGGAAGATTTATCTCCAGAGTCTGCAGAGGCCCGTGGACACCGTGATTTCAGACTTCTGGCCTCTAGAACTTCAAGACAATAAGTTTATGTTGTTTAAAGACAGCCAGTTTGCACACTTTAATACAGCAGCCTTGGGAAATAATACTTTATTATCACTATTATCATGCAGCTCAGGTCCCTTTTTATCAACCCCAAGTAAGTCAGTACAGTCCTCAGCATCTACAGGCAGACCTCGGAGATATCGTATGTTCAGTTCCAGACACCACGATACGGCAAATATCACTGAAAAGTGAATTACATGAATTTTTTGATTTCCCAGTGCATATAAAAGTTATGTTTACACTATACTGTAGTCTTTCTTTTTTTTTAAAGGAAGGAAATTCTTTTTTTTTTTTTTTTTAGTTTTTATTTATTGTTTTACTTTTGGCCGCGTTGGGTCTTTGTTGCTGCGCACGGGCTTTTCTCTAGTTGCGGAGACTGGGGACTGCTCTTCGTTGCAGTGCGTGGGCTTCTCATTGTGGTGGCTTCTCTTGCTGCGGAGCACGGGCTCTAGGCGCGCGGGCTGCAGTAGTTGTGGCACGTGGGCTCAGTAGTTGTGGCTTGCGGGCTCTAGAGCGCAGGCTCAGTAGTTGTGGCACATGGGCTTAGCTGCTCCACGGCATGTGGGATCTTCCCAGACCAGGGCTCGAACCCGTGTCCCGTGCATTGGCAGGCGGATTCTTAACCACTGCGCCACCAGGGAAGCCCTACTGTAGTTTTTTAAGTGTGCAATAGTATTATGTCTAGAAGAGCAATGGACACACCTTACTTAAAAAACACTTCATTGCGAAAACTTACTAACCATGATCTGAGCCTGTCGAACTAGTCATAATCTTTTTGCTGGTGGAGGGTTTGAAATATCTCGAGAATGACCAAAATGTGACAGACAGATGTGAAGTGTGCAAACGCTGTTGGAAGAATGGCACCCATAGACTTGCTCAACGCAGAGTTGCCACAAACCGCCAATTTGTAAAAAAGGCAATAGCTGTGAAGCTCAATAAAATGAGGTATGCCTGTCCTAGAAGAAAGCTCACACCCAGAGCCGCGGTGTGGAAAACACCTAACGTCAATTCATGACTGTACAGGCCATGTAAAAAAGAAACCAGAAAGCTTTCTGAATATACCTCGTCAAGGCCAGCAGATGTATTAATTATACACACACACGCACGCACGCACGGGGACATCTCTTCTAAATGTATGTCTTATCATGTTTTTCCTAATATCAGGCCTCAGGTGTCCAAGGACCAAATCTATCTACTTTATGCTACTTCTTCGAAAACAGGTGAGTCCCTCCTCCCGTGAGGCAGTGTGTGATGCAGTCCGCTTGGTGATATGCACGCGATCCCATGTATCCTCACCCTCATGTCTCTCTTGATTCCTTTTACCTGCCACCTTCTCTGCTCCCGAGACAACACAAAAGGAGATCTATGATGGGTTCCAGAATGGCATTTGCCAAATATTTATCGGCAGGTGTTTGACAAAACACATCCCTGTATCTTCTTGGCGACCCAAGCCATGGAAGATGGACGCCGAATCTTTGACACAAGATCTGCCACGCAGAGGCGACCTGGGCAACAGATGGGGCTTGGCTGATGGGGCAATCACAGCCCCTTTAACTAACGAGGAACTTGAATTAAAAAAAATTTTTTTTAAGGGGAAAGTTCTCCTGGTTTGAAAACATGGTGAAAAGCACTTAACACTGTTAACATGTTTTCCTTCAAACTGTCCATAAGTAGGCGCGAGAAAGCAGAGTGCAGGGCTGGAATGTGGTCACCGCTGAGATCCCCTCTGCATCGGATGGGGGGGTTCCGCCTCTGGTTCAGGGGCCCCACGTGACGGTGGCCGTATTTCTGACTCTGATTCTAAATCCAAATATTCAGAATTTAGGAAAATAACCAGTTGTTTCCCTAGATTCACAGACAGGAGTGTCCCCCCTTCCCCAGCTATGCTGTTTAATAATTCAATAAAATTCATCCACGCTTTTCTTATCTCCGCGTCTCTAGAATCACAAAAGGACCAGAAGGTGGGAGTGAGTCAAATTATTTTTGTGTTCCCTGATTTTTATAAACAGCATAAATGTTTAATCATCAGTGCTAGGGACAGATCAACCTCACAACGCTTTAAAGTTTGAAGTTTAAAGGAAAGCCCCTAGAGCCAAAGAGGTATCCAAAAATGTAACAAACTTTTGATCCTTTCTTGATGGATAGCTTTTCATCACCTTCCTCGGGAGTTGACTGTATCGTGGCCAGGAACACGGGGAATTCAGAATTAAATTAGCTGGAGGAATTAGCAACCCCAATTGCCATTCATGCCTCCTCTTCTAACCCCTATCTTTGTTATTTGTCTTTCTAGACTCCTACTCTCCTGTGAAAGCTTTTCTGGGAAAGGCAGAACATTCTCCGGGTCAGATATGAATCACCGAGGTGCCGGGAGCTTGAGCCAACGCTGTGCACCATCTCGAGCCCTGGGGGGCGCGTGGAGGGGGGAGGCAGGAACAGGCTGGCACTGCTGGGCAGGGCACGGCGGGGGTGGGCGTGGGGTGGAGAGCTTGCAGAACGGGTGCAGAACACCAGAGAGGCGTGGTCGGGGAAAGATGCTAAAATCCAAGTGGACAACAAGCTTGGCTGAGGTCCTCTGGTCTGGATAACTTTCAGCCGGTACTGTTTATTCCAGGCTCGCCCCTTCGGACATTCTTTGTTCCTACACACCCTGCCACGGCGGTGGTGGGTATTTAAAAGCATTTGTTGAATAAATGAATGGGAGGCTCCTTGTCCAAAAGAATGGTTGACTCTTCTGTCTAGACTATTCAGACTAACTGCGTTTGACTCAATGAATTGAAATTATTCAAGTCAAAGGCCAATTCTGAAGGATTTGGGGGGAGGCCTTAATTCACCAGGCTATTCAGAGGAAGATATTAAGTGGTTGGGCTGGTGACTGTCACCACTTCGCCTCCTGTTTTAAGTCCCCTTGACAATGTCCATGTTTGCCGCCTCCAGCGAAAGCACAGACAAGAGAAGTATCACAAAGACACAGTCTGTGTGATGAAGAGAGTGGACCACATGACAGGTCCCATCAAAGCATGTTTTGTTCTGGAACTCTCTGAATGTCAGGTCTCAAAATTCTGGGGATCGAGACCAGAGCAGTGAGGGAAGGACTGTCTGATGGATTCCGTATGACACAGAGGATAGAATATGGATTTGGGAGTCACAGAGACCCTGGTTCAAATCCCAGATCCACTGCTTATTAGCTGTGTTATCTTGGGAAACCTGCCAAATCCCAACTCTGCGTCTAACCAGCTGTGGGATCCAGGGCTGGCTACTTAACTTTTTGTACCTCAGTTTTCTCATCTGTGGAGTGGGTACCATAATAGAACCTACCACATTGGGCTGTTATGAATATTACATAAATGAAGTAGCACATAGTTATTTATACATGTTTGTTTTAATAATGATTATGATCACTGCTTACTATGTGATCATGTGTAAGATGTATCAGTGATGTCCTCACAGCACTGGAAAGGGAGGATAATAGTATAGTAGGTACCCACATCGAATGTAAGATGCATGCCACTTTCAGAAATATGTATGAAATAAAATGTCCATCCTCTGAGAGAGGAAATAATAATAAATAATAGGTCTTCAACCTCTCTGAGCCTGGGCTTCTGTGCTCACAGGGAAGTTGTGAATTTCACGTGGGCTAACGTTTCTTAGCACAGTGACTGACGCAACGCATCTTGTTTTCTCTTATTTTTCCTTCCTCCAATTTTCTCCTTCTGGAAGGCCAAGGACTCGGTGCTTGAAGGCATTACCGACGCCTCGCCAGGTGACCTTGATCTCGGGCCTCCACTAGGATCATGAAAAGGAAGGGAGTCCAGCAGGACTTTCCCAGGGGGTGGGGCCGGCCCAGGCTCCCTCATGGGTCCTGGCTCCTGTTCTCAGCAGCCCCCTTTCCCCGGAGGCAGGGGTGCTCCTGCTTTGACCCCGCTGGCAGCCTGGCCAACAGAAGCGCGTGATCAGATAAGGGATGCTACTGTGCCGCCTGGCCTACTACATGTGTCCTGACCTTCTTAATCCTTCTGCCCTAAGAGTTTCCCAGACTGCTTCCTGGTTATCCTCACCAGCCCAGAAGATTTGTGTCCAGTATCCCTTTGCCTAGTAGGGATTCTGGAAAACACACACATACACACTAACACACATGCACACACAATCCTTGTTCTGTATCCAGCACTAAATGACTCAGAAATAGTGACGCATTTACTCCTCATGTCAAAACTATGCCGTAGGAACCGTAATTGTCCCACATTTATAGTAAAATAAAGGCATAAAGAGGTTAATAACTCGCCCAAGGTCATGAGCTTCTAAAAGGAGGTGTCAGAATTTGAACCTAGGTCTTCTGGCTTCAGAATCCCAGCTTTTAACCACCACTGTCTTTCTATTTGAGAAACAACCCCCCTCAAGCCCCATTATAATCGCCCTGCTAGTCACCTCCCCTCCTTCCAGCCCTTTCCAATCCCGGTTGAGAATCACTGCATTATTGCACAGGTCTTATGGAAAAACCCCATACACCAAGACGGTACATATTTAAACAAAGCATATAAAAGAGGATTAGGAAACATACAGATTTGAGGATATGATTGGGATCAAGGGATGGAGTGTGAGAAAGGGAAGCTGGGAACACAGGAAGGCATCTGTTGTCACGGTGACTGGTGTGATGCTGGTACACAGTGAGCAGAGCCGGGGACCCAAACCCCCTGCGGGACTGTCTCTCGCACCAAGAATTGTGCAGCCCCAATGCCAACGGCGCCCCATGGCAAAACACTAAGCACGATCTGAACGGAAGAATGAAGCAGAGAAGGAACAAAAGAGACCTCCCCTCATCTCCTAGAAGTCAAGCTCTCACGTCTCCAGCTGGGGGTGTGGGCAGAGATCATCTCTGGGGTGAGGGTGAGGTGGGAAGGAGGCTCCCCCCAGGTGCCCTGCAGCCCACGACGACGTGTCTGCTGCAGAATCCACAAGCTGCCCCGGGATTGTTACAAGGTCCTCTAATGCGCTGTGGTCAGGTGAGACGAAGCTTTCAGAAGACTGATGTTTGTAAAGTTATGTTAAAAACAACGCTCTCTTCCCCTCGGGGAATGGGATTATTCCGAGGGTTTATGCTGTGGTTTGTAAAGCGCTGTCTGTGGATGAAACGTGTAGCATAAACCTACAAGGGAACTGCTGCAACCTGCAATTTAAAAGCCCTCTCCTTGCGTCATGACCTTCGACCCAGTGATCCCACTTCTAGGACTCCGAGTAAATCACGGGGAGGGCCAAGACCCATGCAGAAAGATGTTCATCACAGCATTATTTATAAAAGCAAAGAGCTGGATGCCACTCAAAGGTTCGTTGATAGGGGAAATGGTAAGTAAACCTTGGTACGACTCTGTGATGGAGTATTTTGCAACCGATTTTTAAAAAATCCTTTACAAAGAGTTTTGTTAATGTAGGGAAATGCTTTTGTATATATAATGTGAGGTAAAAACACAGGATACCAGATTATGTCACCTGACCTTTAACCCAGAAATCCCAATGTTGGAATCTATCCAACAATATTAAAACCAGCAGGATATTAGATAATATGCATAAGATTATTTACCGCTAGATTATTTACGCTATAAATACCGTAGTATTTATAATGGATAAAACAAGAATAATAACAAAACTGAAAAGAACTGGAGTGTCCATCAGTAAGAGAATGCTTGATTAAATTGGGGCTCTTCCATAGCACAGAGCTGTATGCAATCATTTAAAAAAACTGTTTCATGTATACACGTTCCAAATATTGTTAACTGAACAAGGCAAGTTTCTAAATAATGGGCAAAGTACTATCATATTAAAACACACACACATAAACTCCACCCCTACAAATGCATATATACTCCGCATATTTACATAGGCACAAAAGGTCCACAGTAACCACTTGGCCAAAGGGACAGGGTTGAGTGAAGATTTTTAGCTTTTTTTCATATCTCCATATTGTTTGACTTGTTTCGACAAGCACGTACCAACTCAGTAATGCAAAAAAATCTAACATGTTGAAAAAAATCAGGATGCACAACATTATCTCCACTGTATTAAAATGTATATGCCTGGGAGAGGGGAAAAGACTAGAGAGAAATGTTCTCATATGCACCAACTGCTACTACGTAGTGTGCGGGAATTAGGAGTGATTTCTACTTTATTAAGTTCTTTTTGTTGATTTTCTAAATTTTCCATCTTGGGTATCTATATTACTTTCCTAATCCGAGTGAATAAATGGACGATAGATGGATGAATACACACAGACAGAAGATAGGAAAGAAGGGAGGGAGGGATGAAGAGAGGAAGAAAGAAGTAGATGGAGCAATTCAATGAATGGACAGCCTCCATTTTTCCTTGCATTTTCTTCTCCAAGGAAATCAGGGGTTCTGAGGTTCCCGTCTGCCCCACGCCCATCTGCTGTCCCACGTCAAGGACCCACGTGGAGGCTCGTGCAGATGTGCAGCTGAACCTGATTACAGAGGCAGCAACATCTGCACGGTATGGTTCATGTCAATTCTATAATGGGCGAAACCCTCTGGAATTAATATCTGATGAAGAAATAAACCTGTTAACGGGACAGATTTATGGTATTCAAATTACTATTGATCCATCCAGTACACAACTCATAAAAACCTTCCTTGCGTGACCTTCCACCTTGCGCACGCTTAAGCAAATTATCTCTAATAAACAAGTACTATGAGGACCCAAGGAAAATGTCAACCTATAAATTACTGAGCTTCCCTCTCTCTCCTTTCTCTCTCTCTCTCTCCCTCTCTGAATGGAGATGGATGTTAGGCACCAGCATCTGGTTTATGAACCTTGTGATCAAGCCTAGAGATTCCCCCAAAGTCTTGTAACACATCAGAGATTCTTCCCTGTTGAACTGGGTACAACAGCACAAGAGCATCCTGCCTCTCAGTAAGCAATTCAGTGAACACCACCAGACAGCAAGCATCTCCTAAGAGCTAATGGAAATAAAGAAACGTAGTCTAGGAGCCAAGAAATATGGATTTGTATCTCGGACCTGCACTTCTTTACCTGTGTGACCTTGGGCAGGTCACTTTACCTCTATGCTGCGATTCCAACGCAAATCAAAACATAATCAAATAAAACAGTGTACTTAACCTCACGTGGTTAAGTTCCATGCTACTTACTGAAATGTCTGCAGACAGCTTACACACAATGGACGGCAATGGACCCAAGGTCGGGGCTCTCCCAGCATCTCCCCATTCAGACAGGTACTGGATTCACGGGGCCTGGCCATACCCAATTCCCCCAAGCGCTAGAGAAGGGCTGGGTAATAGATTTGTAATGGCTCCAATACAACGGAAGGGTAGGTCTGTCCCTCACAGCCATTCAGGGGAACAAACAGGAAGAGGCTCTTTCATCTTAGATTCTAAGATCGCCCTGAGTGTCATCTTCATTCTAGCTAGACCGAAAGGAAAAAACCAAGCAAATGTGGAGGATTGCACATTTGGAGGGTTTCCATTGGTCCAGATTGGAGCTGCTGGGCATCACTTTGCATGAATTGCATTCAGTCACTTGGCCAGGTATTACTGCCAGGGAGGGTGGGAAGGAGTGCCAAGGTGTGTGCCCAGGAATAAGCAGGGGTTATCTAACATTGTCTGTCACACTCAGCATTAGTGAAAATATAAATACGGAGAAATGTTGTCATGGGTTCATGTACTTAATTCACCAGCCTAGTCCAAACCATCGCTTCCCTGGCCTTTGGACAAGTTTTTAATTTCATATCTCTGAGCTTAACCTTGTGCTTTTGGAATACAAAACTCTTAATATGTTCCCCACAGTTTTCTTATGAGGTTTAAGTGGGATTATGACTTTCTGGTCATCATCTGAAGCTCAGTGGAGCCTGACCCTAAGAGGTGAGCGGAAGTGTGTAAAAGGCTTGCCTTTGGGATAAATGCATATCAAAACCCACCCGCGCAGGGAGAGCTTCTGCACACGGACCACCAGGATCACAGAATATTGGCAAGGCAGTGGCAGATTTGGGGCACTGATTCTTTTCACCACTGCATTTACCTCTCAGAGATATGACAAAGCCTCATTTTCCAAGAAGGTCTTGTGTAAAAAACGGGAAATGTTAATATTGAAGTTTCTGAACAGTTCTGTGAGACACCATGAAATTATTTTTTTAAATGAAGCACTTAAAGATATATTAAACAAAAATGTGAAGTTCCTATCATTCAACAGAAAGAGAAGAGGGTTTCCCTGGTGGCGCAGTGGTTGAGAGTCCGCCTGCCGATGCAGGAGACACGGGTTCGTGCCCCGGTCTGGGAGGATCCCACATGCCGCGGAGTGGCTGGGCCCGTGAGCCATGGACGCTGGGCCTGCGCGTCCGGAGCCTGTGCTCCGTGACTAGAGAGGCCACAGCAGAGAGGCCCGCGTACCGCCCCCCTCAAAACAAAAGAAAAAAAGAAAAGAGAAGAAAATAGAACTGGAAACTAAAAGTCAGTGGGCCAAATTTTCTTGGTAATAATAATCTGTCAACCAAGCAGAGCATCAGATATGAAAGCACCCTGTCTTTGGAACACTCGAGTTACTTTGAAGTAGACTAGGAATTCTTAGAAGACGCACCAGAAGGATTGGACAGATGGAGTTTTCCATATCTAAAAACGGGTTGGCAAACTATAGCCCATGAGTCAAATCCAGCCCACTGCCTGTTTTTGTAAATAAAGTTTTATTGGAAAACAGCCACACCCGTTTAGTTACATAGTGCCTGTGTGTGTGTGTGTGTGTGTGTGTGTGTGTGTGTGTTCTCACGTGCGTGCACGCACAGGTGCAAGTTACAACAGCAGAGTTGAGTATTTGTAAGGAGACCGTTTGGCCTGCAAAACCTAAAATATTTACTATCTATCTCTTTGCCAACCCCTGTTCTAAAATAAAAATTGCGCTGAGATTGCTCAATCTGACTCAAATTTAAGTGCCAAGGATGAGCCGCAACCCAAACCTAGTTGGATGAAGCTTGGTCCAAATGAAGGACGTCTGCAGCTGGTTGTCTCTCCTCTCCCACTCCATTGCCCACTTTCAGAGAAAAGAGCTGGTGAATTGACGGGCAGCCACAGAATTTTTGGGAGCTGGAAGAAGAGGGATTTAAGGGTGCTGTAATGACACCATAAAAGCTTTGTTGGGTTGCTTTTATGGGCCCGAGGAAGCTCACAGGAGCCTGACCCTAAGAGGTGAGCGGAAGTGTGTAAAAGGCTTGCCTTTGGGATAAATGCATATCCCAACCTGTCCGCGGAGGGAGGGCACACACACAAAAAAGGGAAATAAATGACAAGTACAGTACTTTAACAGGGAAAATTTCCTCCGAAAGGAAGCAAGCAATGAGGCCAGGCGAGGAATAAATGGTGTAGAAGTGACAGTTGCGCTCTTCCGTGGGACCACAGCTGCACTCCAGGCTGACAAGATCCAGCCTGTGTCAGCTGCCGTGGCTCTCTTTCCACACTTCAATGTGAACTCTACAGTGAGAGGGGGACAGGAGCAGCGAAGGGGAAAACAGTGGCTCAGAAGGACTTGTGCACGGAGTGTGAAGCCATTTCAATTTTATATTCGAAAGGACTTTGTAGGTGATCCCACGAATGCAATTATACCCACCTAATAAAAGCAACATATGCTAAGACAATTAAAAGATTTTATTATACATCTATTCATTGTATTCCATTTAAGGCAGGAGGAGTGGAAACAGATGAGAGGGAAAGGATGTGTTTCCCAGGAAGGGGAGCCAGGGTCGGCCTGTATTATGCCAGTGGGGAAATGAATGGGTGACAGTCTATTTTTAACACAAAGATGGATGATTAGATTACCAGGGCCCTTTCCACCTTGCAAAACACCAAGTCTCTGGTTTCATGACTGTATTAGGAGAAAATATAGCTGAAGACATCACCCTGCTTTCTTCAGCACTTGGTGTTTTGGTGTTCAAGCATAAAATGAAGACTCCCACCTCCCTACCCCAAGCAATGCCAGAAACAAAAAACTACGTCACTGGATTCAAAGTTTAATGACACGACGGCACATGGAAATCAAGCTAATGTTTTCCTATCTCTTCATTCCACATATACTTATTGGGGACCAAAGAGGGGGCCCAAGCTTATGCCAGAGACTGGAGATTCTCAAGAGAAGACAGTCTGTACCCTTAAGTAGCTCACTGTGACGGACTGCCAGCTTCCCACCCCAAACCCATTTGCATTTCTTCCTCAGCAAAGAGCTAGATTACGTTTGCCAGCCTACCTTGCACTTAGATGGCCACGTGGTTAGCTCTTATCAGTGGGATTGTCTGAGGGCAGTAAGTGGTATCAGCCAGCTGGTTGCGGATAGCCACCGGGAGAACGGAAACACGAGGTGGCTGGAGCCTGGGTCCCTGAATCACTTTGTGGAACGTATCTGCCACTGGCCAGGAACACCCACTTCTGCTGTTTCTCAGGTGAGAAGTACAGCTTTTGGGACATGAGCTATTATGCCTTTGGGGGGCTATTTGTTATTGCAGCCCAGCTTATCCTAACCAATAAGCTATGATACAGATGTGCAAACAGTCCACATAAATGTCATTTCCAGACTATGTAACAGATGCTCTCTGCGTACCTTGAGGTATGGGTACACAAGGGAAGAACCTATAGCTGAACTCTGGGGTCTAGGAAACTTTCAGAGAGAAAGTAACATTTCAGCTGAAACTCAAAGGCGTAAAGCATAAGGGATGTGACAGGCAAGGACAGAGGGAGGAAGGGAACTCAGGTAGAGGTTAGAATATGACCGGAAGCTCAGAGATGGGAAAGGATGTGGCCAGTGAGTGGAATGGTGAGTAATCAGAGGAGTGGGGGGGCAGGATGAGTGGGCGGAGGGGGTGAGAATGAATGGGTACATTAGGACCACACAGTAGAGGGGCTCACAGAAGAATGGGGGAATCATACGATTAACTCTGTGAAACCATCTTTTTGTTACGAATCAGTCCCAGGACATAGAGCAGGCACACGAGTTGCCTATAACGCTACCCTCCTTGATCAGAATCAGAGCAAGTCCTCGCTGGGCCGTGGCCATCGCTGCGTTAGATTCAGCCCACGGAAGGCCATGAGTCCCGTGAACTAGAGTTTCCACTCCCTGAGATGCCTTAGCCCAGGAACAAAGAGTCAATCAAGGTGAAGTGAAAAATCTACCTAGTCATATCCATAGAGCTAGAAACAGACACAAGTGGTCCCCATGGTTTGTGCTGCAGGGAACCAGAATGACCAGACGCACAGCTATGTGGCTGACCTGGTGGTCACGTGGAAATATAGACAAATCCCAACCAAAACAGACGTGAACCTGCACAGGGAATTCTTAAGACAGTGTACAATAAGCGAAAGCGATGGTTTCCTGGCTTCAGAGGAACTAGGTTTTGTCAGAGCCAACAAGGTGAATTTCAAATTTTCCTGGAAAATCTAATTGCTGAGCAGTTTCCGAATGTCTTCCATGCATTCAAGGAATCAGTAGGGCATGTTAAACATGAGAGCTGTAAAGCCAGAGTTGACCGACCTTTAGTCTAGCTTGGTTTGGGGTTTTAGCTGGAGTCCACATAGTTTGCTCTGAAGCCCAAACACTAGAGACGTGGGATGCACGGTGCACGTGTAGGTTTTGGACAAGACTGGGAGGAGGTCGGAAGGGGTTAGAGTTAATAAGAACGAATCTGCTGAGGGAGAAGCAGACACATCAGTGTGAGACGGATCCAGGCAAGAATACCAATTCTTCAGGATTATGGCTAATAACAAATGGGATAAACTGGGCAGGATAAGAAGCATTTATGCAAAATGGCACCTAGAAGAGACTCAACGAAAGCTAGTTTACTCAGCCTCCTCTTTTATTCTTCTTCATGACTCGGTGGGAACGTTTCTGCTAATGTTATCAAATGAATTACTCAACAGCTTCTGAAATTTAATCATGAGTCCTTCTGGTTAATTTCCTAAAAGAACACACCTGTGTTTCATTCTGCCTCAGTCCTTTGGCTGGAAGTTGAAATTCACCGGATATCAGTACACTCTTAATCTGGAAGGATTTGTCATGACCACCCAGCCCGGGCATTAACTATTGTATTTTGGGGAAAAGACCATTTTTCAATAACTGCCTGACAGTTAAGGCAACAGAGACAAGTGCACAGCACTGACGACCCAGAGGCGTTTCATCCTGACGTTTAGTGCTCAGCTGAGTAATGCGTGCTTTCCCCAAGGACCACAGTGCCTGTATCGGCGTTGCTATTAACCTGCCCCTCAGAACTTTCCGCTCTACAAAGCCAAGGGACTGAAACTTCACAAGACCAAGTTCAAGTAAATAGTCTGGCTAGACGTGAGGGCTACTTATAAATGCTTATCTCGAAAATACAATATCCAGCCGTTCACAAGTTTCCACAAGATTTTACTGGTGACACATTTTAAATCAGACTTTTTTCAAATCATAATGGTTAAACTTTTAACATTCTGAAAAGTGAAAGAAGTACCCAGGTAGAGAGTACATTTCTCTCTCTCCTCTCCTCCTGTTCATCCTTCTTTAATATACTTCTAGCCAGAGACTACATTCCACTTGGAACTCCACCTTTGTCATTAAAACTTCTATGATGAGTATTTTCCCCAACTGTCGTTTGATTTCAGTGGCGGTCTAACATTCTGCTAAATAGATCTACCATGATTTACGGAATCATTCCCCAGCTGCTGAACCTCTAAGTCGATTCACAGGTTTTACTGGGTGGGTTAGTTATTTTTTGTTTGTTTTTTGCTTTGTTTTGTTGGTTTATCCCCAAGATAAACTGGGGAGCTTTATCTTGCCTTGACTATTGGTGTCTGTGAGCTGTGGTCTCTTTTTGTGTCTTTGAAGACTAAGGGAAGCAGGTTATGAAGCCTCCAGGGCTGACCAGTTCAAGTATTTGCCTGGAACACGCTGAGCTTCTGATCCCAGGCTTTGTCTGTTAACTCATTTGGGTCCTGCATGCGGGTGAGTGAAAGAGACCCACGTGGACCGTCCCAATAATCAAATATCTGAACCGATGACTTCATTGTGCCCGAAACACACCAGGCTTTTGTATGCTTCCAAGACGGCTCATGGATGGTTCCCTCCATCTGGAGTGTGCCCTTCCCATGCCTCTCAGGAAGCCCAGGAGGGGAGCCGATGAGATGAACCGATAGGGTCCACTCAGCAGTGACATACATGCATACGGACACGGGCCTGGAGACGTGCACACACGTGCGTTTCAAACGTGACGATCAACATGGCTTTTATGCTGGAGAAGACTTTTCTGGGGAGAATCCTGGATCTCTCTCCAACACAATGAGATGAATTCACCACGGCATTCAAGTCATAATTTTACACTTCAATGGCCTTTTCACACACACACACACACACACACACACACACACACACACACACACACACACACACACACACACACACACACACCCCACAGAGAAAGAAGCCAACCATGTCTCACAGTCTATTTTTGCCATTGGTAGTGAGATTGCCCAATTCCTGGAGAAGGCAAACACATCCCTAAAGAAGTTCCAGAAGTTCTGTCTTAGGGTAGAAATCCTGGGCATGACTCAAATGGATACATCTACTCAATGAAGAGCAGACACGTGCTGAGGGCCTGCTCTGAGCCAGGTACTGAGGGGGGCTCTGGGTACGCAGATGGGGGGTGGCCGCCCTCCAAGAGTTTGTAGCCCAAGCAGAAACACAAGGCCTTGTGGGGTCTTAGCCACAGGTTAAGGAGGGCTATGCACTCCAGGGTACATGTCTCTTTGCCTGATTCTGGAACCTGTGCTTTCTGCACGAGAGCAGCTGCATCTATTACACACCTCTTCTGTGCCAAGTACCGTGCATGGCACTGGGATACACACGGTTCCTGCTCCTAGAATCTCAGTGTCAAGTGGGGAAATAGCAAACTAAGGACATCATCAGGGCAATGAGAAAAGTTCGCGGAGTATACAGCCAACCACAAGGACCCTAAGCCATCGCAGCCCCTGGCCTCAGCCTGCTACCTGGTAGCAGATCACAGCCACAAACTCACACAGGGGACAGTCCCATCCCTGCCCTCCGTCCACAGGCTCTGCAGAAGCTCCGCGCCCCTAAGAGCTGGGATGACCTGCCTGACTCGTGGCAAACTGCCAACTGCATTTGTAACCCAAGCCTGTGTGGATACAAAAATGCAGGAAGTCATCTTAAAAGGACGCACTAATTAGCTTCCTGGGATTTCAGATTTTAAAAGCTTTTGTGATCGAATTTGTTTCGGTCATTTTTTTGGAAAGGATGCTGAAGATTGGTTCTGCTGTCAAGACATCAAAAAACAAACAGGAAAAAAATGAGATAAACTTCCTGGTTTCCACACGGAACGCTTTCAACTGGAAAGGAAGGAAAGCATTCGCCGATGTGTTGATAAAAAGCAAGATGGCATTAAAAGGCCACGATGCACAGTGCAGGACCAGCCTCTCTTGGGAGGCTTGATCTGACATTGAGTTGCCCTTGAAAAGCATTGGTAAGCCCCCTGCGAAATCAGCACCCACTGTCAGAAGACCTGAGGGGTACCGTTTTCATTTATATAAAAGATTAGGAAAAATGCAAGCAAACAAAAAAAGAATTTTTAAGTTCTGAGTAGAAAAATGATGTGAAGGATCACAGAAGAACTATTCTTATCAGCCACCCCCCACTATTTTCACTAGGAATAAGGACAGCTAATAGCAGAAAGGGTGTGTATAATAATTATATTTGCTCAGTGTGCAGCAATAAATAATAACTAGAATACTACACTATTACAGAAGTACACAATCATATTATTCGATGGGTCCTATAATTGAAAGTCACTATCGAAACACTTCCTTATAGAGTTAATCCCTTCCTCTGTGCAGCCCCTGAACCTTGTCTGTGTTTTTCCTGGGGTGCACACACCCCATGTTGTAATGATCTATCAGCACACCTGTCTTCCAAGCTAGCCCGTGACCCTCCAAGGCCACTGCATGAATTCCATCCATCTCACATTCTGTGTGCCTAGCACCAGACCACCAGCAAAGAATCACGATGGAATTGAACGTAGGCCGTTTCTTCTTCAAGTTCACTTCTCTAGGCTGGCTAACCCTTTGGTCTATTCTTGGAAACATTTCCCAACATGTCACATTTTTCTTAAACTGGGGAGTGTGGGGAATATGGAGATAAGTCAATGTATTTACCATTTGCAGGCAAGGCGCTAATCATCATCAACCCATAGGAATCTGCAAAGACGTGGCCAAAGTCAGGAAAGAATCATGAGCTATTATCACCCTCAAACCTGGAAAGGCCTCATCTCCTGCTTACATTTCTTTTTTTTTTCCAAAAAAGGATGACCTCGCAAATTACAGCCTTATAAATTTAACTTCTAAATTTGGAAAGATACTAAAGAGGAAAAAAAAGTCATGAAATGAGCTTGCAAAATCTTAAAGAGGGCATTTTACTATAAAGGAGGAAGTAGCTCTTGATTGTAAAAAGTAAGTTCTGTTTTTTCTGTTTTGGTTTTTTTTTTTAAGTAAAATTTTTATCTTCCACAGTGGGATCATGCAATCATTTGCTCCTAGGTAAGTAATTCATAGTCAGATTTAATTTTCTTAATCAGCCATTACTTTACAGCATGAATAAAACTCATTGACTTATGAGACTGGTACCATCTTTATCCAAAGATAAAATTAAGTGGCGATATCAGTTTGGTTGTAAGTTGCTCCTTACAAGAAAAAGCATTAGGAAGCAGAGGAGGAGAAGGCTTTTGGAGTCAGACCTGCGTCAAATTCCAACTTTACTACTTGCTAGCTGGGTGACCTTGGGCAAATCACTTCATCTCTCTGATCCCCTCTTTCCTCAACTATAAATTGGAGATGACGACAATACCGTCAGGATAGTAGTGAGGATTAAATGAGATGATGTTTGTAAAAAGAAACATAGGGCATTCAAGAGAGAACTGTTTCCCCTGAGAAAACATGGGTAGATTGGATGATTGAAGGGCATTACAGAAACTTCTACCAAGATGGAGGCAAATATAAGAGATCCCAACTTGTCTGATCTGGTTTGTGCTCATGTAAAATCTCCTTTTGGGAGGGGTAGTGAGGACGTCCTTAAAATTGTGATGCCCTTTATCCCGAGAAAGCTCTAATTCGAAAAGATACATGCACCCCAATGTTCATAGCAGCACTATTTACAATAGCCAAGACCTGAAAGCAACCTAAATGTCCATCAACAGATAAATAAAGAAGATGTGGTACATATACACAATGGAATATTTCTCAGCCATAAAAGGAATGAAATAATGCCATTTGCAGCAACATGGATGGACCTAGAGACTTTCATACTAAGTGAAGTAAGTCAGATTGAGAAAGACAAAATGTCATATGATATCACTTACATGTGGAATCTAAAATATGATACAGATGAACTTATTTACAAAACAGAAACCGACTCACAGACATAGAAAACAAACTTATGGTTTCCAAAGGGGAAAGGGGGTGGGGGAGGGATAAATTAGGAGTTTGGAATTAGCAGATGCAAACTACTATATATAAAATAGGCAAACTACGAGGTCCTACTGTATAGCACAGGGAACTATATGCAATATCCTGAAATAAACTATAATGGAAAAGAATCTGAAAAAGAACATATATATGTAAAACTGAACCACTTTGCTTGTACATCAGAACCTAACGCAACATGGTAAATCAACTATACCTCAATAAAAAAAAAATCTTAAAAATAAAATAAAATGATTTAAACACACACACACACACACACACACACACACACACACACACACACACACACGACTGTGATGTCCTGCAAGCGAGCAGTGGGGTCTGGTCCGCAGAGCCAGTTCTGCTGAGCTACCTGGGATGGTTATTACCATAGGGTTTTTTATTTTTCCCATCTGTTTTTTTCCATCTTTATTTCTGGGTCCAAGATCCCTGTACCAGGCCTGCTCTAAGAACTTCCCTAACAGATAGCAATTTCATCTAGAACCCTCTCATTGTTGACACTCAGGAAAAGGGCGCAGGGAGGATAAGGGAAGTCCCCAGGGTCACAAAGGGAGTCCATAGCAGAGCTGGGCTAAAACCAGGCCTCTGACTCTTGATCTGGGGCTTTCCAGCCACCCTGCCCACCACCGGTTTAGCAGGCCCAGTCTGACCGCTGTGTGTCTTGATCACTCTCCTTCCTAGTTGTTGGCTGGGACTCGTGCAGCTGTTTCTGGCTTTAGCTATTGGTGTGAAGCGGGAAGGAGAAGCGGAAATTCCCTTCCCGGTCCTGGATTCTGGGCTGTGAGGGCTTTCCCTGGCTTCGGAAAGGCAGCGGGGTGACGGAGATACCGAGGAGGCCTGCCAGTCCGGTTTTTAAGAATTCCAAGAATGGGGCTCGGGGAGACCCTCTCCTCTCTGGCCACGGCCACGCAGCCTTTCTACACGTTCCTCCAGCTTGCAAATGGAGAAGTCAAGTGTCACCTGGCAAGGTCACTGCAGTTTATGCATTAATGGTGTTTTCTGGCCTCGGTCTTGTGATCTCTTTTTGTGCTCTCTGACCCATAATAGGCCTCAGACACGTGACAGGATAAAAATAAGCGACAGTCCAGAGTCAGGAAAATCGAGAGCCACAAGCTACTGTCTCCAAAATGGGAGGCTTTGGACACATTTGATGTCTCCGGGTCTCAGTGCATCTCTTCCATGGGCAAAATCTACTGACTTTTCCGAATCGTGAAATGAAGGTCTCAGTGGGCTTGTGTTTCTAAAACAGCTATAGCATGTGCCTTGCACACGTGAGTTCATATATATATAGACTCTCCAGAACCTTCTCTCTAAAGAAGCTCTGGGATCAAGATGTTTTACTGTAGGCCAGTTTTCAAAATGGAAGAGATCACATGATGAAAAACCTTTCACATTTTTTTTTTTTTTGGCAGTACGCGGGCCTCTCACTGTTGTGGCCTCTCCCGTTGTGGAGCACAGGCTCCGGACGCACAGGCTCAGCGGCCACAGCTCACGGGCCCAGCCGCTCCGCGGCATGTGGGATCCTCCCGGACCGGGGCACGAACCCGTGTCCCCTGCATCGGCAGGCGGACTCTCAACCACTGCACCACCAGGGAAGCCCATATTTTAACGTTTTGTTCCCAGACATCTTTAGTTTTCTAAACTGTGAAGGAGTTAGAAGCCACAGCAGCCGACGGGGGTGGGGAGAGACCCAATTCCGATCTCCGCTCGGATGCAAACAAGCTCTGTGATGCTGGGCAGGCTGACTGACTTCTCCAGGACTCAGTCTCCGTCTGAGTTTGTGTAGGTTTGTGGTTGGACTTCTTCTCCTTCCCTGAGGGGCGCTGAAGAGTGACCTGTGGGATGACGGTGCCCGGGGTTCTAGTCGGCCTTTGGAAGGCTTACTGATCACTCACTGCCTTCCTCTGTGCTTATAGGCCACCCATCCTCCACTCTTGGGTAACAGGGAGCTTGAACGGGGTGGGAAAGTCGGGGAGAGAGACTAAAATAACAGGGACTGAATGCCTCCTGGCTATTCCAGCTGCACATGCGCCAGCTAAGTCCCTGGGGGATGATTACAGTTGCCTGAGAAGATTCCTTAACTCTTTCTGTAGAAAGAGCTTAATGAACAGTCTAGTGCCTCAGAAGATGCTGAGAGGTATTAAGAGCAGGGATTTTCTGTAAAATGGGGCAGCCGCTCTGGAAACAGCTTGGCAGTTCCTCCAGAAGTTAAACATAGACCCAGCAAGCCCACCCCTAAGTTTATTCCCAAGGAAGATAAAAACCTATGTCCACACAGAAACCTGTGTTCACACCAGCATGCGTCATAATAGCCAAAAGGCGGAAACAACCCTATTGTCCAACGAAGGATGAGTGCGTAAACACAATGTGGTATATCCATCCAGTGGAATATTATTCAGCCATTTAAAAAAGAATAAAGGACTAAGTGAAGCAAGTCAGAGAGCAAAAGACAAATACTGTATGATATCACTTACATGTGGAATCTAAAATATGACACAAATGAACTTATCTACGAAACAGAAACAGACTCATGGACGTAGAGAACAGACTGGTGGTTGCCAAGGGGGGGGGGGTTGGGGGAGGGATGGAGCGGGAGGTTGGGGGGAGCAGATGTGAGCTTTTTATACAGAATGGATGAACGACAAGGTGCTACTGTACAGCACAGAGAACTATATTCAGTATCCTATGATAAACCATAATGGAAAATATAAAAGAATGTATATATATGTAAAACCGAATCACTTTGCTGTACAGCAGAAATTAACACAACATTGTAAATCAACTCTACTTCAATAAAAAATATTGATTATAAAAATAAAGTACTGACACAGGCTACAAGTGAGATGAACTCAAGAACGTTATGCAAAGTGAAAGAAGCCAGACACAAAAGGTCACATATTATATGACTGTTTTTATATGAAATCTCCAGAAGAGGCAAATCCAGAGATCAGAAGCAGATTTGTGGGCAGGGAGGAACAGGGAGTGACTCCTTAGTGGGTACGGGGTGTTTTTCTGGGATGATGAGAGAGTTTTGAAACTACAAGAGGTGGTGGTTGTACAACATCACAAATTTACTAAACGCCACTGAATTGTATAGTTTGTTTTATTTTTTCTTGAGATACGAACTGTAGATTTTAAATGGTTAATTTTACGTTATGAGAATTTCACAACTTTTAAAATGTTTGTAGAAAAAAGTAAAAAAGAGCAGAAGTCATTGTGGCCTGAGTTTGAATCTCAGCTCTGCCTCCTTTGATTTGTGTAACCTTGGGTAAGGGAGCCAGGCATTCTGGGCCACGGTTTTACTGTCTTTGAGTTGGAGAGAATGAGAAGACCCAGGACCCGTGAAGAATTCCATGAGATGCTAGACAGCAGCAAAGCACCTAGTTCAGGCCCAGGGCACGGTGGGTACACGTAGGAGTTGGTTCCCTCCCTTCTGCTCTATCCCCTTATGTCTGACTTGCCTAAAAGGCACAGGCCAACCCAGATCTTCATGTCATTAGGTGCATGTTTTGGGACGGACCTAGAGATTATCAAACTAAATGAAGTAAGTCAGACAGAGAAAGGCAAATATCATATGATATCACTTACATGTGGAATCTTAAAAAATGATATAAGTGAACTGATTTGCAAAACAGAAACAGACTCACAGACATAGAGAACAAACTTATGGGGGGGTACCAAAGGGGAAAGGCTAGGGGAGACTAAATTAGGAGGTTGGGATTAACAGATACACAACACTATATATAAGATAATCAACAAGGACTTACTGTATAGCACAGGGAACTCTACTCAATACTCCGTAATAACCTATAAGGGAAAAGAATCTGGAAAACAATAGATATATGTATATGTAATAACTGAATCACTTTGCTGTGCACCTGAAACTAACATAACGTTGTAACTCAACTATACTCCAGTATAAAATAAAAATTTTTTTAAAAAGTATGAAAAAAGCACTAGGAACCATATGACAACCACACTTATTCCCACTATTCACCAGTGCAACTGTTAGCATTTTGTCATATTTGCTTCATTGCTTTCCCCCTTTAAAAAAAAAATAATGGAATAAAACATTTCAGATGAAGCTCAAATTGATGCTGTCCTCCATACTCAGCTCAGTATCTCTTTTGAGCAAATAAGCAAGTCCATTAATGGGTTAATACGTGGAGAGATAACTGATTCATTCAACTGGGCTTTATTCAGGGCCTACTATGAGCAAGATATGACCTACAGGATGCAGACACAGCCTTACGGGGCTTTGTTTTAATTAATAACTTGAGCATGCAGGGGAGGTGGCAGTTCAGAGATACTAAAAGACAGCGGCCACCATGTGCCCTGGTTAGCTCACGGTATTAAATAAAATCAGTGGTTTGTCTTCTGTACTTAGATTGCCGTTAACCAGCACAACTCAAAAGAACAGTCCATCTCACATCTTTAAGACACTCGCTACCCAGCAATTGTGCTGTTAGGAAATTTCAAAATAGGGGCTATTGCCCAAATGGTGTGATTCTGCGCTCTCATAGATCTGCTATGGGAATCAAATTAGCTAACCTGAAAAAACATTTGGAAAATAGAACGCTAGACAATCATCCCCAGCGGCTCTAGAACAAAGGAGGATATGAAGTGAGATGGGGTGAAGAGGAGACAAAAAGGGGACCAATCTGAAAACTAATAAGAATTTAAAATACAACCTCTGAGGGGAATAATGCAATTTCATCCTCCTGTGTCTCAGGAACTGAAGCCTGGAAAAGCCTGGTTGAAACGCCCAGCTTGCTGAGTTGGGAGGAGGGGTGAAAAGTAGGGAGAAGACTCGGCGCTGGGCTTTCAGAAGTGACTCAAGTAAGTACCTTTGTAATTTCATGTTTCCCTCAAAACCAGATGATTTGTTTGCACCATAAAAAAAAAAAAAAAGTCAAGAATGGACTATGGCAATACCCCGCCTTGCGTGAACATTATGTGGGAGAGAAAGCTAGTTCATGCTGCTGGGGATACAGTTTTTTCAAAGGAGATCACTGTACCTGAAATGTAGGTAGTTATAAAAATGGCATTAATTTGCTTAGACCGAGCGATTTTCACAGGAGAGCAACTAGCAGAAAACATTATGAAAATGTCCGAGAGGACTGGTAATTGAGTTGATTAGTATGACCTTGGTTATGAAGGTAATAGAAGAGGGACCGGTGCTCAGACTGAGTTATAACCCTGTTCCCGGTTCAGCGACAGAGTGAGGGATGTAATTTGCTCAGGCTGACTCGGAGTAGCCAAGCCTGCCTGTGACAAAGTAATACAGTGACTAGCCGAGCTTGGCCTGCGCCTTTACCCTGACAGGGTAAACAGGACAGGGTCAAATAAGAAATGATGGACTGGGCTCGTGCGCCGCTGCTCTGCTTCTCTCAGCTACTGGCAGCATCTTCTGGACACTAAGCCCCAGGAAGCCCTGAATTACCAAAGAAGGAAAAGAACACGACTGCTCCCCAGGTGAAACAAAACAAAGCAAGACACCAACATAAACAAAGAATAAACATCCCACGAAGGTCTACACTGAATTCACTCCGGCTCTGTTTTCCGTATTTTTTAAAGGCATTTATGAAGCAATATGCCACTGCCTGTGGTGGGAAATTTAGCTGCGTTAATCACGAGAAAGCATCCTGGGTCTGGCTCCAAAGCCCATGTTCTTTCTACTACACCTTCTTGAAAAAGGCAAACTTCTCCCAGTAACACACACACACACACACACACACACACACACACACACACACACACACTCACAGCATCTAATCAAGCCCACACATACACTCACGCTCTCAGGTGCGCGCGCACACACACACACACACACACACACACACACACACACACACACACACACACACACACACACACACACACACACGAAGTTAACTCCGCAATCATAGATTCACTGTTGTTGACTGGATAGGGTCAGTGGATACCAAAGCGCTTACACTAAGTATAGAGTCACTAGCACTGTAACTGTTGTACAGCAGTTCTATCCACTTTCATAGCTGTCATCACCTTCTTTACCAAGTTCACTGGAGGAGGAGATCTTAGAGGGAGCCTGGGATGACTGGTACTCCAGAAACAGCTACGACACCCACAGAGCCCCTCAAATATAGGTTAAAAGTCTGTACACATGGGTCTCGAGCATCTCACGCACTATTCCTAATGAACGCGTATCAGATTTGAACTAGAGAGTTTTACTGGGAGAATCACAGCAGGGTATCATCAGGCACATTGTTTTCCCTCTCTGGGGTGTGTGTGTTTGTGTGCACGCGTGTGTGCACGCGTGTGTATTTGTATGTTTTATGAGTCTCCGATTTCAGGGCTGTGGCTACATAAATGACAAAGGACCCAGAATCCCCTGTCTCCTTGCCTCTGTCACCATGCTTGCTGACCCTCTAGTGAAAAGGATTTGACCACCACATGCGAGTGGAATAAATTATCGCTGACACTCCAATATTTAATTATGCAGCTGTCAGAGCGGCCCTTTTGAAATTCATTTTAATAAAGTGGGAGCTTTCCCTTTCAAGGTTAGAGTGAGGGGAGCCACCTTTGGTGTCAGCTGGAGGTCTCCACCATGAGCTCTGCATTCTTGTTCCGTTCGCCTGTCACTTGGCCTGATAGAAGGGCCTGATAACAGCTCTGATGCCTGGTGGCCTCCCCCCGAGCCCCACCCCATCCCTGCCTGAATGAACATCCTTCATTTAAACCCACAATAATGAGGACCTCAAAGTCAGAGAGGCAGGCACAAGGGCAGCCTGGAGGGGGCAAAAATGGCTTCTTGTTATAAAATTCACTCCATGTGGAAGTGGCAATCTAAAAGCAATCATGGCCATCTCCCCGTTTTAACTGGTTAACCAGAAATATTTAACATGGTGGAAGGGGAAAAAAAAAACCCAACAAGCCCGGGGTAACGTGAGGGCACCCAGACACCGGCACTCCTCCGTTGCTTGGGCCCCAAACTCGTGAAAGAGAAATAAAAGTACTGATTTCTATTTTGCTCTGAGATAGAAAACAGTATTGTAGTTTTTGTAGTTTGGCTTCTGGGCCATGAAGTTGCACTGAGGAAATGCTTTTATTTGCCAAACGGAATGTGTGAATGGGGTGGAGTCTGCCTACTGTGTATGTACCTGAAGCCTGTGTTTAGCTCACGCTTCTCACCGTTTGCATGTAAACCCTGCCTACAAGGACCTAGAGAGGAAAGCGTGGGTCGGGCTAGAAAATGCACAAGGGACTCCCTCTAGACAGCCGGACTGGTGCCTTTCTTCTCTCTTCTCTTCAATCTCTCTTCTCTTTCCCTTTCTTTTGCTTTTCACACTACATTCTCTCCCTTACCTTCCTTTTCCTTTTCCTCTCTTCCCCCCCACTCCTCCCCTTCTTCCTCTCTCTTTAATAACATGATTAATATTTATTGATTACTGACTGTACGCTGGGCATTGTCCGAAGTTCTTTGTACGCTTATCTCTTGCAGGGCTCCAGGCAACCCTATAAGTTAGGTGCCTTAATGATTGTTCCCATTTTACAAAATTGTTCATTTTACGAACTGAAGCTCAGGGAGAGAGGAATGGTCTTTCTCGAGATCACCCAGACAGCGTCCAGCACAACTGAATCCAGACAGATGCCAAAGCATCTAAGATATTTCCCGGTCTGCTGTGTTGGTTTATTTTCTCTTCCTCTGGTCTCTTCCTTGCTAACTCTTTCTCTTACTTTCTTCCCTCCTCCTTCCTTCTCTCTCTCCCCCATCTCTCCTTCCCGGGTTTGTACACATGTGTCTCTCATGGAATATATAACAGCTCCAAGTGAATGCACACGGAGACCCGGCTCATACACACATACTGTAACGCTTGTCAACAAATACTGCTTTTGGAAAGAGGCCTCGTCCTGTGCACGTGTTTGGATAAATGCCTGAAAGAGGACGTGCATGTGACTGTTGAAAGGTGCTGTCTTTAAACCATAAGTAATAACCAAATCTGCCCATAAGCACTTTTTCTGGGAGAAAACATTCTTTTCCCGGAGGCTGGGAAGGTGGATCCTGAGATGAATTACAGAGAAACAGGAGGCAGAGAGCAATACCTGTGCCTTCACGCCACAGCTCTCTGAGGAGACCTGCTTTGCAGAAGGTCAAGGAAGGACCCCCAGACCCAGCCAGGGCTTAGAGCCAGCTCCCTCAGTACGGCCTCAAGTGCAGCTGATATGCAGGGTGCCCTTCTCCTGAACTCTTGAGTTTCTTAATGGGGACTCATGATAGCTGAGGATACAAGGCCTTGGCATGGCCTGGAGAAATTACAAGGGCGAACTTCACCCCTCCCTAGGCCTGCTCTTAACTGTGTCCTGTGTTCCAGGATCTCAACCCCAAGGGTATCCCTGTTTCACAAAGGCCAGTGATAACTGAGGCCATCCATGCCCTGCCATGTTTGCCATCCATGTTGCCCATTAGGGGGACACCAGTGCTACTGAGATAGCTTGAGAGTTAGTGTCCTATATATGGGCTCCAGAAGAAGGCCCTGAACTCGAGAGAAACAAGCAAGGGGGAAGGGGAGTAGTACAATCCGTGCACCTGTGCACGTTACTCTGCTCTGCATGGCATTGGCCCAAACTTACAAGACAGGAAACTGCACTTCCAGGAAGAAAGTTCCTCCCGGGAGCCCCTGCACCTGTCACATAGGAAGCCCTCCATGAGGGTTTATCGAATGTAACTCATACCAGCATTTCATCAACCCAACGACAAGTACAAAAACGCGTCTCAGTCCGTGCAAACAATTGTGTAAGATCAGACGCCCTGGTTAATAGGTAGGAACACTCAACAAGAGATCGGGATAGTTTGTGGGGTGAACCAGTGACCAGTTCAAATATCACTGATGACTTAAAGCTGCCCCCGCCCCCCAAAAAAGGACAAGTATAGGAGACAGGTGTCCTGCCTCTGGCCCTGGCTCCTGCCAACTTATTAAGACATTTTGTACAGGTCGAGTCACATCTCCAGGCTTTGGCTGGCCTTTCTGGGGCCTGGGAGGGAAAAGGAAGGCCCAGGGGATGCTACCTAAAGGGACAGTGGAAAGATAAGCCAGGGAGGTGGTAGAAGCAGCATCTGTGAAAGTGAAGAATCCAGATGTAACTTGCTTAGAAACTGTTTCATTTCTGTTTCTCTCCCTTTCACTCTCTCTCTCTCTGTTGAGCCGGTATTCGTTGGCTGTTTACTGTATGTGGCGAGATTATGCTCTGGGCTTCCCGTGTCATCCTTATAACAACCTTGAGTGGGAGGGGGGCGCTGTAATGACCTTCATCCTACAGATAAAGAAACTGAGGCTTAGCGAGCTAACCCATTCGTTCAAGGTCATTTAGCTTATACAGGATGGAGGGAGGATCTGAAGTGAGCGAGGCTTCTCCCCACCAGCAGGGCTCTTAAACTCCACGCCGTATTTCTACCTCTTTTCCTTGCATCCTGGAAGTGAGTCCAGAATTGCCTCTACCTACACTTGGCAAATCTGTTTAACGCGGTCTATGTTAAATAATACACAGATGTCTTTTGGAAGAGGGGGGAAGCGGTGCCCTTTACCTGCAATGCTGACACAATCATAGTAATAAAAATAGTAATGGCGGTGTAATGCCAGCAGCAGACACCTTTATCAAACTAGATTAGGTAACAGGCTATATTTGAACATGTACGTGTATTGTATATATTTTATGTACGCATATATATGTGTATCTACCCACACACATACATAGACGCACATACACATCTTTTTCTCTAATCTGCACTATTTTCATTCCCATTTCATTACTAAGGAAACCAAGGCTCAGAGAAGCTAACTATCTTGCTCAGGATCGTATGGGAGGAGCTGCAGAGCCAAGTCTGATACATCCATCTACCTGACCCAAAGCTATTGCTCTTGAAAGAAAAATATAATTAAAATAACCCCCCCCCAAAAAAAAACTTCCACAGTGCCTCTATGTCACTTTAGAATTTATATAACTGTTTCAAGTACACAGTTTCATTCGATCCTGACGACAACCTTGTGAGTAGCTATTACTGATATCAGTGTGGAGTATTCATCCGACCCCGATTTTACAGATGATGGAATCATGGGGCTGGAGGTGACGTGACTTGCCCAGGGAGGTGCAGCCAACAGCAGGGGGAACTGGGACCAAAAACCAGTCCTCAGACTTGTACTCATTGTGTCCCATTGTGTCCCCCTTGCTCGACGTGGAAGAGCTTGCCCCTGCCCGGTGGCTCTGCGAGCCGGGGACATCCATGCGTCAAGACACTCCTCCTGGGACTTCCCTGGTGGTCCGGTGGTTAGGAACCCGCCTTCCGATGCAGGAGACGTGGGTTCAACCTAAGCCCGTGCACTCTACAGCCCGCGTGCCTCAACTACGGAGCACGCGCACGCTGAAGCCCACGCGCTGCAACTAGAGAGCCTGAGCGCCTCAACGACTCAGCCCGCACACTCTAGAGCCCGCCTGCGTGCCGCAAGAAAGATCCCAAGTGCCGCAACTAAGACCCGACACAGCCAAATAAATAAATAAATACTGGGGGGAAAAAAAAAAAGACACTCCTCCCGCTGAGGTTCTCAGAACTGACAGCTTCCATCTTGAACAAATAGCCTAGCGCTCATTTGGATGTTCTTGGCCTCGGGTGTAGGGCCCCCACTCCAGCAACTCCTTTGCCAAGTGAATTTAGACAATGTTCTCAATGCCAGTTCTCTCGCTGCAAATGGGAAGAGACTTACAAAGCAGCTGGCAGCAGCCGCCTGTCACAGCTTCTGCAGTCAGAAATAATGACGGGTCAAAGCCAGCCCCACATCCCAGAGCTCCCCAGGTACGCATCCCGATGCTAGGAGTCCGAACGCCCCTCCTGAGCGGACCCTCTTCAAAGAGCAAGTGTAGCATCCACCCCCAAGATGACAAGCAAAGCCTGGAGGGCTGGGAGGGAGAAATAAATCCTGACTCAACGAGGAGAAGGATTAAAAAGTCACCTAGCATGAGAATTCGCACTCCACAAATTTTTCTCGACTGAGTAAATTTAAAGAAATAAAACTAGATTGAGCATGCGTTTAATACTGGCTGCTATCTTTTGCTTTGCTCTGCTCTGCTCAGTGGCTTGTTAAATATGAAAAGATTTGCCCTGCAAGGAGACACAGGGAGAGGCAATCTCTGAGGAACTCATCAGACACCCCGCCCCTCCTCTTTGTAACCTGGGTGAGACGGAGAGTCCTTTTTTTTTTTTTTTCCCCTTCCATCACCCGAGTGCCCCGGTCTTGTGTACAAGTCTCAAATACGATCATGGTATCACCACTGTCTCTTAATAAAAGGTGTGATATAAAAAGCTCATTCGAGATGCCAGGAGTTTCCCTTTCTGACCCTGGCTGCCTGAGAGGCAAATTGCATTAGAAAATGACATGCCATTCATCTCGTGAGTACTTGCAGGAACATTTAGCTAATTAAATGATTAATAAATTTAACACTGCTTTATAATTTCATTTAGCTGTGTTGGAAATCACACGGTAAGCTGCGTATGCACCGAATGAGATTAGGTGGGAGTGAGGGTTTCAGAGGCTGCCCTGGTAATTGAGATTAGTCTATTACTATGGTGACCTTTTTAACTTTTATATTCTCTTGTTAAAGCGAAATAAAATTTTATTCACTTTTAAGGAATATTTACTTAGAGAAATTTACATGAAATTAAAGAAACACGGAGCCCAGAAGCCTACTGGGGCCAGAATCCATGCACTGTTTCCTTTGTAATTTTCAGAGCCCCTTGAGGAAACTGTCCTTAAAAGCCGGAGGCAGAGTGAAGAACTGTCTTTAGGTAGATCATTCATTCACTCAATGAATGCTGAGTCCCTGCTTATATCCTGGGCACACTTCTAGGCCCTGGTACTATAGCAGCAAACATGCCCCAGGTCCCTGCTTTCCTAGAACTTAAACTGTACTAGAGAAATACAGACAAGAAGCAAATAAATAAACAACAAAATAACAGAGAGTCACAGTGATAAGCACAATGTAGAGAATTAGACAAGATGGCTTCTGTAGGCTGGGGAGCTAAAGAAAACCTCTCTTCAGAGGTGACAATTAAGCTGAGATCTGAATGAGAAAAAAGCCACCAGCCATAGAAAGCTCAGGGGGGACAGCACACCAGAACAGAGGAGACGGAGGGTGAAGGTCCCGAGGAGGGAACGCATGAATTTGGTGTATTCAGGGCACAGAAAGCACAGTGAGACTGGGAGCTGAGAAGCTGCAGGAGTTGGTGATGCAGCAGACGTAGGAAGGGTCAGACTAGGAGGGGCCTGCTGACCACGGAAAGGACTTCGGCCGTTTTTCAGTCGGCGTAGCGGGACGCCGTTAGAGGGTTACCAGCAGGGCACTGGTACCATCTGTCAAGTGATTCCATCGAAACTAAGGGCTTCCGCAGCCACAATTAAGAGCGGGACTGGGGCTACCTCCTAACTTTTTGAAGAACAAAAAGACTGACTTGCTTTCTCTCACCTTCAGCCTCTCTTTTTTTTCCCTTTTCTTTGCTTTGCTTTTTGGCCGCACTGCGCAGCTTGCAGGATCTTAGTCCCCCGACCAGGGATCGAACCTGTGCCTCCGGCAGTGAAAGCACAGAGTCCTAACCACTGGACCACCAGGGAATTCTCCAGCCTCCTTTCTAAGCTGTGTTTTTTTTTTTCAACTGAAAACTGTATTTGCTGGTCTGACTTCTCTGTTCTTTTCTCAATATGGTCAGCTCTCCGTATCTGTGGGTTCCACACCCGCAGATTCAACCAACAGTGGATCAAAAATATTTGGGAAAAAAAAAAAAAAGTCCCAGAAAGTTCCAAATAGCAGAACTTGAATTTGCTGCATGCTGGTAACTATTTACTTAGCATTTACATTGTATTTACAGCTACTTACACAGCATTTACGTTGTATGAGGTATTATACCTAATCTAGAAACGATTTGAAGTATACGGGAGGAGGTACATTGGTTACATACAAATTCTATGCCATTTTATATAAGGGACTTGAGCGTCTGAGGACTTGGGTATCCATGAGGGGGGTCCCAGAACCAGTCCCCATGGATACTGACTGGATGTGGTGCCTTGTGGTCCCAGGTGTTTTGAAAATGTTTCCGATTATCCCCTTCTTTACAGTTCTACTCATCCAATTTTCGCTCTCCTCATCCATAAAGTCCCAAAGTATATATATATATATATATAATTTCTTTCCTTCTTTCTTTTTTTTAAGATCTTTATTGGGGTATAATTGCTTTGCAATGGTGTGTTAGTTTCTGCTTTATAACAAAGTGAATCAGCTATACATATACATATATCCCCATATCTCCTCCCTCTTGCGTCTCCCTCCCTCCCACCCTCCCTATCCCACCCTTCTAGCTGGTCACAAAGCACCGAGCTGATCTCCCTGTGCTATGCGGCTGCTTCCCACTAGCTGTCTATTTTACGTTTGGTAGTGTATATATGTCCATGCCACTCTCTCGCTTCGTCCCAGCTCAAAGTATATATTTTTAAACTTCAGAAGTCTCTGCTTGGTCCTCTCCTGTATTAACCATGTCTTTAGTTTTTCTGTATTCTGATGCTTTGACACCTGAGCCTTGCTGACCTTGGAGGGACCACCCCTCCCAGAAGTAGTCAGTTCCTAGAGACAACAAACAGTTCACCTGAGCCTTTCAAATGTAAATCAACCAATCTTGAACCTAGACTCCAATCCCTTTCTTTCTTGGGCTCTCAATTCCTGGCCACTATCCCTCTGCCTTAATCACCCCAGGGCCAGGTACCAGACACCTAGGGGAAGGCCCTCCTGGCCAGAGCCTGCCGAATTTATTCAGACCAGCCAATCCTATGTCTGCTCACCCTGCCTCACCTGCTGCTTCCTAAAGAAACCACAATAAAGGCTCTTGTCCAGTTTCAATCTCTCCTGACTGACCCTGGTGCTTCCCCAAATGCCCTCCCCTCCATGGCACTGGGTGTCCTGTTCTCGAGATCTGTTGAGAATCGCAAACTGTTTTTGCAATGGCAGCTGTCTTCTGATATGTTGGTCGTACTGTACCTAAATGATAATAAAACCTACCTTTCAAAACATCTCCAGATACCCAGTCTTGCTGCTCATCAAATAATAAGACTTACTGAGGTCTTGCTATGTGCCACATGCTGTAGAGACAGGACTGACCTTAAGTGACTCTAATTTAATCCTCCCTCCTACAACCCTGAAAAGAGGACAGTTTGGAGCCATTTTATACATGAAGAAACTGAAACAGAGTTTATGAGACTTGCCCAAGGCCACGTGGCTCTAAGTGTTAGAGCTGGGAGTTAAACCCAGAATAGAGATGGTGTAGTTCATAAATTAAGAGAAAGAAAGATCAGTTTCCTTCCCGATGAAATGAACTAATTTAAAAAACTGCATCTTAACAGATGCTTGAATAATTCTGTTCTGTCTTGTTGGATCGTCCTGCCAAACTTGTTTGGAATCTGCTGCTGCAATTTGTTGCTCAATCCCTTTCTCTGCCTAGTTTCTCATCCAGGCACATGTATCTCGAATTCCACTTTTCCCCTAATTGCTTCCCTTCAGTTAATATAAATACTCAGAAAATGTCTAAAGAAATGTCCGGGGCCGTTTTACCAGGTGTCTCGTGCCATGCTTCCAGAATGAGGGCCAATTCCTCAGAATACCGCTCACAATCATCAAAGAATTTCACACTTCTGATGCTCTCACATTTTGCAAATCTACGTTTTCAGCGTTGAAAGTTTTTGCTGTTAGTTGTTGTTGATTTTTTTTTTCCCCTACCAGCCCGTAGAGAAGATGAAATAAAAGATCTTCCCTTCAGCAAGCGTTTAGAGTAGTTTCAATTTCAGGTAATTACGCATACATCCCTTGGATATTCTTAAGACTCTGAACACATACACACCCTTAACATTTGAAGCCCTGTGATACCTGCTGTAAACTCTCAAATTTGTGAGCAATTACCTTTGTAAGCAGTGTTTCTGGAAAGTAACATCTGCGTGTGATTCACACTTTTTTTTTTTAACTTGTTAATTGTCTGGTTGTTAACTCTACTAATCTTACGACGCTTAAGAATTCGTCATTCTTCTTCCAATGTCTTCTACTTAGCGTGCAAAATTTGGACACACCTGTGTAATTAAAATATTTTCTGCTTAAAAAAAAAATCCCAGTTGTTTGGCTTACAATCACATTAGCACCTGTTAGTAGTAACAGATGAAGTAATGAGTAGCAAGAACATGCATATTCTAGTTTTGAAGAAGTGGTGACCTGCCTGATTTTCTAGAAATTGCAAGCTCAATATTTTACTCTTTTATTTTTAATAATGATATGACCATGTGAGTTACAAGTGCTTAGATGCTTTAAGTATTTCCTTCATCTTCATTAGATGCTCAGACATCACCAGAGAGACTTGTGCCTAGATTTTTTTAAGCTGGAATTCTTCCTCCCTTCTTCCCTTTCTCCCTCTTTCTTTTTCAAATGTATTAGTCCACTATGAAACCTGACACCACACTAGGCACTGATGATAAGAGAAGAAAAAGAATTCTGCCTTCCTAGGAGTTTACGGTATAATCCTCTCTATTCAAAATGTGGCTCAGGGACCATCCTCATTAGCATCCCCTGCGAGCTTGTTAGGGATGCAGAATCCACATTCCATCCCAGACATCCTGAATCCAAATCTGTACTTTCAGGAGGACCCCTAAGTGATGCGTAAGCACGTTAGAGGTGGATAAGATCCTCTAGTTCAGGGACCTGTGATCTCTGACAAGGCGGCCAAATCTAGGCAGCCGTCTGGTTTTGCTGTTATTGTTGTTTACTTTTTACTGTCTATGATCTAGGAATGTTTTTGACATTTTAAATGGTTATATTTTAAATGGCTATATGACTACTTAACCTCTGCTTTGATAGCCTCCATTTTGTCTCTTGGACTGCAAACCCTAAACTCTTTACTTTGTGGCTTTTTAAGTGAAAGTCTGCTAACCCCTGTTCTCGAATTTAGATGAATGCAGAACCCAAGGTATGAATGAAGGCACGGATGAAGGTTATCTTTTGAAACAAACACGGCACTGAAAATATGTCAAACTGCCAAGTGTCAGACGTCAGAGGAACGACGAGATGTTTTTGTGTGTGTCTATTTTTTGTTGTTTGTTGGTTTTTACAAAAACTGTGACTTGTTTTCAACAGGAAGATTGGCACTGAAAGCCTGTATCTTGGAACAAACTTGAAAAAGCTACAAGTGTAACATGAATTTCACAGCCCACACTCAGAGATCCATCAGGTCCTGAAAAGGCAGTTCTCAGAATCAGAAGAACCCCAAAACATGAAAATGACTGCAACTGGTTCCATCAAAGTTCATACAAAAGTAACAAACAGCAAACTACAGATGGCAGTTCTACCGCACATATCCACCTGCAAAAGGGCTGTGTTTTTAGATGTTGCAAACTTTTAGTTTTTCCAAATTAAGAAGGCACAGAATTGCCATTTACTTTCTCCATCACTTCAGAACACAAGAGCGGTTACTGTCCTTTCGCTTGAGTTAACCTTTTCTGGCAAACAGTTTTATTTTTTAACATGTCCATATCCATATCTATCCTTTGGGGTGGATTAACTAAGCAAATATTAGTTCGGGGCCAGTGTTGAGGACGGATAAGGAGCAAAAAGAAGACGAGACAAGAACTGAAATCAGAGAGGAGAGACAGGAAGAAGCAAGAGCAGACAATCTTCAGAAAAAGAAACTCAAATAGGGAACAGGGGACAACATTTCCACAGGGTCAGTGACCTGATCACTTCCAGTTGACAATAAATAAATACTTGTTGCACTGGATTAAATTAAAAGGAGTGAAGTGGGTGTTAATTTGCAATGGCAAGACCCAAGGTGCCTACTTTTCATACCATGTAGGGCTTTGACATTAAACGAATGGGAGCCTGTTCTTTGAAGATCATCTGTGATACTTCAACTCAGCTGGTTAGAACAGGGGCCCAAGGGAACCAAAGTTCTCTGGATCGGGGCAGAACGCTTTGCTCTCTTTCCTCCCAAGCGCTACACGTTTGTGGAGCACAGTCACGGCTAGCATCAAGGATGACAGGACAACGGTGTGGACAGTCCAGCCTAGCCCATCAACAGGCCTGGAAAGAACTAGTCGAAGCTTAGGGGCTGTCACCTGGCCAAGAGCATCTCCCTTGAGTACAGATTACAACCTGATCTTTATTTGAATGCATCGCCCTGAAAGAGCAGAAACTTAAAACAAAACAAAACAAAACAAAAGCAGATGATATGAAAGTCTGCTTTAGCTGACTATGGTATTGGGGGGAATTAAGCAGTGTGCATGATGAGATTAAGGCCTTGTATGATTCCCAACTTATGATTAACGTAGTCACAGCAAAACGTAGAGGGTCTTTACTGCCTTTCAGCGAGGTAACTGACAGCGTGCAGGGATTATTAGTATTGCTACTTAGGCTAACACACAATCTGAATTTCCAGAAATGCCATTACTGTGGACTGCTCCCTAGGGATCTATGTATAATGGCAGAAGTTACTACCCAAGGACATCTCCCCAGCCCCTAAAGAAATACCCACAGACAGAGAAGGGCTCTGCATGGCTTCCCTCTCACTGAAAGGGCTGCTCAGAATGACTGATTAGACTCTTGACCTTCCAAAAAAATTGTACAGGGGCCTTTCCAAGCTGGAGACGGGAAGCCAGATGGGGCAGGGTTCAAATCCCAGCACCCGTACTTCTTAAGCCAGCCACTCTACTTTACTCTGTCTCTGTTTCCTTCTCCTCAAATGGGATTTTTAGGAGGTTAAATGAAAAATACAGCAACTTCCTGGCACATAGTGTGTGCTCAGTGGATTCTGGGTTTTTTCGTCTTGTGCTCATAGAAACCGGGCCTCTGTTCCTGGGGCGCATGCTGCCCCTCAGGCCTTTCCTGGCTTCATCTAGGAGCCTGTATTCACCTTTTTCCCAGTGTCATCTCCTCCAGGAAGCCTCCCCTGATGCTCTTGGGCCAGGAGCAGTCCCCACTTTCCACTGTCTCCTGGGCCTACTTCTATCCCTGCTTTTAACTCAAAGAATGGAACCCAGCCCCTCACGGTTCTATCTCCATGGAAGTGAGCTCAGAGGAGCTGTGTCCATCTTCACCCCAGTGCCAGCCCATCCCCGACACATGGAAGGTGCTGGAAGTCAGGTGAACTGGAGAACAGCAGCCTGTGCTCTGCATGCAATGAGCTGCAGTTCCAGTTTTCTGCTCTCGTGGGGCATGGCCGGGAGGGTGTTTTTAAAGCTCAAGTTTTTGCTGCATGGTTTTGCCCCAGACCACTCTTTTGCTCTTGATTCAGGAAGAAGCCTGTTCAGCCCAGACTTCTGCTTTGGTCCAGTCGGCCTGTGCCCTGCTCTGCCCCCTCCATCATCTGATCTGTCAGCATGGCTCAGCTAATCCTGCTCGTTGGGGCCTCTGGGCTCGCACAGGGGAGCGATGCAAGCAGAAGTTCCAAGGCAGTGCTGAGAGAAATGAAGTTCCTAACCAGCTCTCCTTTTATAGGAAAAGGTGGAAGACAAACGTCTCAATGGTACTGGAGGAAACAGCCCAAGGTGTATGGCAAGATCAAGGCCTTCTATGATACCCAACTCATGATTAATTTGGTGTCAACGAACCTAACTTTTCCCCCTTATCAAAGGGACAGTTTGTTGCCTTTTTAAGACTCAACCTAGATACCTTCTGCTAGTCACATGTGATATTTCACGGCTAAACCACCAGAAAAGATAAATAAAGGCAATTCCCAAATCACAGAGGAGAGAATTATAATCACATTAGAGTCAAAACTTGAAAATCAAGGCAGGAGGCCAGGCTTTTTCTTGCAGTTACAAGAACTCTGGGATCACACAGACCCATCAGATGGCTCTAATGGGTCAGGGGCCTGTCAGGGACCCTGCAGGGTGTTCTGAGACCAGCATGACCCCAACACCAAACATCATGGCAACTGACTTCCTTCCTTGAACCGCAGGCCTGGCCTCCACGTTCTGCCTTATTTCGGCGAGAAAGGCAGGCGGTCCACAAGCCGACAGTGAGCCCAGGCTGGCCCACTTCTAAATCTCACGATAATTACATCACTATTTGTAATGAGTCCGAAACCAGCCCTCAGATGTGCAAAGGCCACAAGCAAAAGCACGTCTTCAGCCTGGATGCTAATCACGCAGAAAGAGGGGTACTGGTTTCTGTCCTCTCCCTTCCCAAGCCCCCGCCAATGCTGCGGAGCACCTGGCCCACTGTAACCACAGAGAAGGTGCACGTGCTCCTACTGCCTAGAAGAAATGAGAACCTACAGACTGGGGAGACTTTACCCCGCACCTGCTTGATCTGTGTTTTTAATGACCTCTTGGTACTCACCGCAAAGGAGGACTCTTCACTAGGAAGAAACCCCAAAAGTAGTGACAAGTCAACAACTGCAGGGAAGAATGTTCCAGATTTCGAATGCTTAGTGGGACTGGGTATTTAGGACATAGTGCCCCTTTTACAGTTAACTCTATGATATAGAAAAAGCAGGGGACGCATTTCCCGGGGAAATTCGTCTTTCCTCTTTAACATGAAAGGGATAGATGTATACATTTAATAAATGTGCCAATCACAGGTTGACTTTTATAAAATGACTAACTTTAAAAAGGGGAAGTAATTATTTGTGGAATGTTGTATGAAGCCTTAAGTCGGGGGAAATGGAAAAGGGCTGAAAAGCGAGGGTGAAAAAGTCTTCTGTGTCAGTGATGGCACAGTGAGGTCCTGCAGGCTGGATCCGGCCTGTGGATGTATTTTGTTTGGCTCATGCAATGGATTCATTGCCAACACTTAAAAATTGGATGATTCTACATTTGCAGGTTCTCTGGAAAAACTGGAAGTTCTGGCAAAACTGGACTAATTTTTACTTGGCAGAATTCAGCTGGAGTTTAATAACGGCTGCCCCTATACACAGTGCATGGACACAACCCTTGACACTTTCTACTGTCTTCCATACACTGGGGGCAGTGCCATTTATCATGTTATACACGGACGACTTCATTCATTTATTCCACCCGCCTGGTACCTGTAGGCATCTGCATTTGCCCTATTCTACGCTATATAATTATTACTTATTAATAGGTTGTTTTATTAATTAATTTATTTGGTTGTACCGGGTCTTAGTTGCAGCAGGTGGGCTCCTTAGTTGTGGCTCACCGGCTCCTTAGGTGCGGTACATGGGCTCCACAGTTGCAGCTCGCTGGCTCTTTAGTTGTGGCATGCGAACTCTTAGTTGTGGGATCTAGTTTCCTGACTAGGGATCGAAACTGGGACCCCTGCGTTGGGAGAGCGGAGTCTTAACCACTTTTCATGTCCAAGTTCCTGATGCATAAATCAGAGATAAACCAACATGCCACATTTAGTGAGAATTTCCTCATCTAGAAAAGTGAAGGCACTGAAGCACAAAGTCCAAAGCTACTCTTTGGCACTTCCATAACTCTATGGTTTGGGAAAGGATCTCTTCCACCAGTAACAAGAGGAGTTTTCACTGTTAATCTCTTCAATCAGGTAGCCTGATGAGATTGTTGCACTTCAGCGAATCATGTCTGAGTGTTCTCAGCTGCCTTAAAATGAGAGGCCTAGGGCATCCCTGGTGGCGCAGTGGTTGAGAGTCCGCCTGCCAATACAGGGGACGCGGGTTCGTGCCCCTGTCCGGGAGGATCCCACGTGCCGCGGAGCGGCTGGGCCCGTGAGCCATGGCTGCTGAGCCTGTGCGTCTGGAGCCTGTGCTCCGCAACGGGAGAGGCCACAACGGTGAGAGGCCCGCGAACCGCAAAAAAACAACCAAAAAAAAAAATGAGAGGGCTAATCAGAGAGGAAAGTCCTTGATCAGGAAAGTATGTCCTTTTTGGGTTCCCATAACAAACATAAATGAGCCCTTCTTTTTGCCCATAGATGTGATGTTACTGGTAAATGGCAGGTGAAGATCCCTTTACCAGTGGTGTGGATGGGTTGATAAATGGACAGATGGATGGATCTGAACCTCTTATATGAATGCTATACTCAACACTTATTTTGCAAGATGGCAGATTGAGTGTAGAAGGGGCATCCATGCCAGTGGAACTGAGTGGTGTATACTAAGCAATGGGAGGCCAGGACTGGTCATCTAGCCTTCTGCCCTAACCCACTGGCTGTGGGCCTAAATGCAGTCTGTGGCTGAATGCCAGCTGAGGGAGAAGTACACACTAAAATATAGGCAGGCAGATTATTTTTAAGACTGAAAACTAAACGCTCACTGATTTCTATGCAATTCAGGCTGCGCTCCACAGTAGCTGATGGGTACCCAGTAGAGACCAGCCCATAAGCAGGGAGCTATGCTACTCTCACACCCTCCTAACCACAAAAATGGAACCCAGCCAACAGATATTTACTAAGTATCCTCTTCGTGTGAAGCACTGCACTGAGATGGATGTTTGCCGAATAAAAATCTGTGGACTGTTAACAAAACATTAGGAAACTCAATCCAACAATGCGCAAAATGTCTTATATGCTACGAGTGGGATTTATCCCAGGTATGTAAAGCTGGTGCAACGTTCAAAAACCAATCAATGTAATCCACCAAATCAATAACCTAAGAAGAAAACTCGTATCAGCTGAGACACAAAAAGCATGTGACAAAACTCAACACCCATTCATGATTAAAAACATAAAACAGAAACTCGTGGCAAATTAGGAATAGAGGAGAATCACCTCAACTTAATAAAGCAAACCTTAAAAAAACCTATAGGTGGCATCGCATCTCATGGTGACATAGTAAATGATTTTTTCCCCCTAAGATCAGGACCAGACCAGGATACCTTTTCTCATCACTGTTATTCAGTATAGTACAGGGGATTCTAGTCACTGCAATGAGGCAGGGAAAAGTAGTAAAAGGCACACGTATTGGAAAGGAAGAAATAAAACTCTCCATTTGCATTTGAAAAGACTGGCTACACAGAAAATCCCAAGGAATCTCAAAACAAAACAACACTCCTGGGAATTGCTGGGGAAGATGGCGGAAGAGTATAAGACGCGGAGATCACCTTGCTCCCCACAGATACACCAGAAATACATCTACACCTGGAGCAACTCCTGCAGAGCACCTACTGAACGCGGGCAGAAGACCTCAGACCACCCAAAAGGCAAGAAACCCCCCACGTACCTGTGTAGGGCAAAAGAAAAAATAAACAGAGACGAAAGGATAGGGACGGGACCTGCACCAGTGGGAGGGAGCCGTGAAGGAGGAAATGTTCCCACACACTAGGAAGCCCCTTCGCGGGCGGAGACTGCGGGTGGTGGGCGGGGTGGGGGGGAGCTTCGGAGCCGCGGAGGAGAGCACAGCAACAGGGGTGCGGAGGGCAAAGCAGAGAGATTCCCGCACAGAGGGTCGGTGCCGACCGGCACTCACCAGGCCGAGAGGCTTGTCTGCTCACCTGCCGGGGCGGGCGGGGCTGGGAGCTGAGGCTCCGGCTTCGGTCGGAGCGCAGGGAGAGGACTGGGGTTGGCGGCGTGAACACAGCCTGCAGGGGGTTAGTGCACCACAGCTAGCCGGGAGGGAGTCCGGGGAAATGTCTGGACCTGCCGAAGAGGCAAGAGACTTTTTCTTACCTCTTTGTTTCCTGGTGCGCGAGGAGAGGGGATTAAGAGCGCTGCTTAAAGGAGCTCCAGAGATGGGCGCGAGCCGCGGCTAAAAGCGCGGACCCCAGAGACGGGGATGGGACGCTAAGGCCGCTGCTGTCGCCACCAAGAAGCCTGTGTGCGAGCACAGGTCACTCTCCACACCCTACTTACGGGGAGCCTGCGCAGCCCGCCACTGCCAGAGACGCGGGATCCACGGACAACTTCCCCGGAAGAACGCTCGGCGCGCCTCACGCTGCTGCAACGTCACGCTGGCCTCCGCCGCCGCAGGCCCGCCCCACACTACGTGCCCCTCCCTCCCCCCCGGCCTGAGTGAGCAAGAGCCCTCGAATCAGCAGCTCCTTTAACCCCATCCTGTCTGAGCGAAGAACAGACGCCCTCCCACGACCTACACGCAGAGGCGGGGCCAAATCCAAAGCTGAGCCCCGGCAGCTGTGCGAACAAAGAAGAGAAAGGGAAATCTCTCCCAGCAGCCTCAGGAGCAGCGGATTAAATCTCCACAATCAACTTGATGTACCTGCATCTGTGGAATACCTGAAGAGACAACGAGTCATCCCAAATTGAGGAGGTGGACTCTGAGAGGAAGATTTATGATTTTTTTCCCCATTTCCTCTTTTTGTGAGTGTGTATGTGTACGCTTCTGTGTAAGATTTTGTCTGTATAGCTTTGCTTCCACCATTTGTCCTAGGGTTCTATCCGTCCGTTTTTTAATTTTTTTCTCTTAAAAATTATTTTTTTATTTTAATAACTTTATTATATTTTATCTTAATTTTATTTCACTTCATCTTCTTTCTTTTTTTTTTCCTTCCCTCCTTCCTTCCTTCCTTCCTCCCTCGGTTCTTTCTTTCTTTCTCTCTTTCTTTGTTTCTTTCTTTCTATCTATCTTTCTTTCTTTCTACTTCTACTAATTCTTTCTTTCCACTTTATCTCCCTTTTATTCTGAGCCAAGTGGATGAAAGCCTCTTGGTGCTGCAGCCAGGAGTCAGTGCTGTGCCTCTGAGGTGGGAGAGCCAACTTGAGGACACTGGTCCACAAGAGACCTCCCAGCTCCACGTAATATCAAACAGCGAAAATCTCCCAGAGATCTCCATCTCAACACCAGCACCCAGCTTCACTCAATGAGCAGCAAGCTATAGTGCTGGACATCCTATGCCAAACAACTAGCAAGACAGGAACACAACCCCACCCATTAGCAGAGAGGCTGCCTAAAATCATAATAAGTCCACAGACACCCCAAAACACACCAGCAGACGTGGACCTGCCCACCAGAGAGACAAGATCCAGCCTCATCCACCAGAACACAGGCACTAGTCCCCTCCACCAGGAAGCCTACACAACCCACTGAACCAACCTTAGCCACTGGGAACAGACACCAAAAACAATGGGAACTACGAACCTGCAGCCTGCAAAAAGGAGACCCCAAACACAGTAAGATAAGCAAAATGACAAGACAGAAAAACACACAGCAGATGAAGGAGCAAGATAAAAACCCACCAGACCTAACAAATGAAGAGGAAATAGGCAGTCTACCTGAAAAAGAATTCAGAATAATGATAGTAAAGATGATCCAGAATCTTGGAAATAGAATAGACAAAGTGCAAGAAACATTTAACAAGGACCTAGAAGAACTAAAGATGAAACAAACAACGATGAACAACACAATAAATGATATTAAAAATACTCTAGATGGGATCAATAGCAGAATAACTGAGGCAGAAGAACGGATAAGTGACCTGGAAGATAAAATAGTGGAAATAACTACTGCAGAGCAGAATAAAGAAAAAAGAATGAAAAGAACTGAGGACAGTCTCAGAGACCTCCAGGACAACATTAAACGCACCAACATTCGAATTATAGGGGTTCCAGAAGAAGAAGAGAAAAAGAAAGGGACTGAGAAAATATTTGAAGAGATTATAGTTGAAAACTTCCCTAATACGGGAAAGGAAATAGTTAATCAAGTCCAGGAAGCACAGAGAGTCCCATACTGGATAAATCCAAGGAGAAATACGCCAAGACACATGTTAATCAAACTGTCAAAAATTAAATACAAAGAAAACATATTAAAAGCAGCAAGGGTAAAACAACAAATAACACACAAAGGAATCCCCGTAAGGTTAACAGCTGATCTTTCAGTAGAAACTCTGCAAGCCAGAAGGGACTGGCAGGACATATTTAAAGTGATGAAGGAGAAAAACCTGCAACCAAGATTACTCTACCCAGCAAGGATCTCATTCAGATTTGATGGAGAAATTAAAACCTTTACAGACAAGCAAAAGCTGAGAGAGTTCAGCACCACCAAACCAGCTTTACAACAAATGCTAAAGGAACTTCTCTAGGCAAGAAACACAAGAGAAGGAAAAGACCTACAATAACAAACCCAAAACAATTAAGAAAATGGGAATAGGAACATACATATCGATAATTACCTTAAATGTAAATGGACTAAATGCTCCCACCAAAAGACACAGATTGGCTGAATGGATACAAAAACAAGACCCATATATTTGCTGTCTACAAGAGACCCACTTCAGACCTAGAGACACATACAGACTGAAAGTAAGGGGATGGAAAAAGATATTCCATGCAAATGGAAACCAAAAGAAAGCTGGAGTAGCAGTACTCATATCAGACAAAATAGACTTTAAAATAAAGACTATTAGAAGAGACTAAGAAGGACACTACATAATGATCAAGGGATCGATCCAAGAAGAAGATATAACAATTGTAAATATTTATGCACCCAACATAGGAGCACCTCAATACATAAGGCAAATACTAACAGCCATAAAAGGGGAAATCGACAGTAACACATTCATAGTAGGGGACTTTAACACCCCACTTTCACCCATGGACAGATCATCCAAAATGAAAATAAATAAGGAAACACAAGCTCTAAATGATACATTAAACAAGATGGACTTAATTGATATTTATAGGACATTTTATCCAAAAACAACAGAATACACATTCTTCTCAAGTGCTCATGGAACATTCTCCAGGATAGATCATATCTCGGGTCACAAATCAAGCCTTGGTAAATTTAAGAAAATTGAAATCGTATCAAGTATCTTTTCTGACCACAATGCTATAAGACTAGATGTCAATTACAGGAAAAGATCTGAAAAAAATACAAACACATGGAGGCTAAACAATACACTACTTAATAACGAAGTGATCACTGAAGAAATCAAAGAGGAAATCAAAAAATACCTAGAAATAAATGACAATGGAGACACGATGACCCAAAATCTATGGGATACAGCAAAAGCAGTTCTAAGAGGGAAGTTTATAGCAATACAATCCTACCTTAAGAAACAGGAAACATCTCAAATAAACAAGCTAACCTTACACCTAAAGCAATTAGAGAAAAAAGAACAAAAAACCCCCAAAGTTAGCAGAAGGAAAGAAATCATAAAAATCAGATCAGAAATAAATGAAAAAGAAATGAAGGAAATGATAGCAAAGATCAATAAAACTAAAAGCTGGTTCTTTGAGAAGATAAAACAAATTGATAAACCATTAGCCAGACTCATCAAGAAAAAAAGGGAGAAGACTCAAATCAATAGAATTAGAAATGAGAAAGGAGAAGTAACAACTGACACTGCAGAAATACAAAAGATCATGTGAGATTACTACCAGCAACTCTATGCCAATAAAATGGACAACCTGGAAGAAATGGACAAATTCTTAGAAATGTACAACCTGCCAAGACTGAATCAGGAAGAAATAGAAAATATGAACAGACCAATCACAAGCACTGAAATTGAAACTGTGATTAAAAATCTTCCAACAAACAAAAGCCCAGGCCCAGATGGCTTCACAGGCAAATTCTATCAAACATTTAGAGAAGAGCTAACACCTATCCTTCTCAAACTCTTCCAGAGGGAGAGCAGAGGGAGGAACACTCCCAAACTCATTCTACGAGGCCACCATCACCCTGATACCCAAACCAAACAAGAATGTCACAAAGAAAGAAAATTACAGACCAATATCACTGATGAATATACATGCAAAAATCCTCAACAAAATACTAGCAAACAGAATCCAACAGCACATTAAACGGATCATACATCATGATCAAGTGGGGTTTATTCCAGGAATGCAAGGATTCTTCAATATATGCAAATCAATCAACGTAATACACCATATTAACAAATTGAAGGAGAAAAACCATATGATCATCTCACTAGATGAAGAGAAAGCTTTCGACAAAATTCAACACCCATTTATGATAAAAACCCTGCAGAAAGTAGGCATAGAGGGAACCTTCCTCAACATAATAAAGGCCATATATGACAAGCCCACAGCCAACATCATCCTCAATGGTGAAAAACTGAAAGCATTTCCACTAAGATCAGTAACAAGACAAGGTTGCCCACTCTCGCCACTCTTATTCAACATAGTTTTGGAAGTTTTAGCCACAGTAATCAGAGAAGAAAAGGAAATAAAAGGAATCCAAATTGGAAAAGAAGAAGTAAAGCTGTCACTGTTTGCAGATGACATGATACTATACATAGAGAATCCTAAAGATGCTACCAGAAAACTACTAGAGCTAATCAATGAATTTGGTAAACTTGCAAGATACAAAATTAATGCACAGAAATCTCTGGCATTCCTATACACTAATGATGAAAAATCTGAAAGTGAAATCAAGAAAACACTCCCATTTACCACTGCAACAAAAAGAATAAAATATCTAGGAATAAACCTACCTAGGGAGACAAAAGACCTGTATGCAGAAAATTATAAGACACTGATGAAAGAAATTAAAGATGATACAAATAGATGGAGAGATATACCATGTTCTTGGATTGGAAGAATCAACATTGTGAAAATGACTCTACTACCCAAAGCAATCTACAGATTCAGTGCAATCCCTATCAAACTACCACTGGCATTTTTTACAGAACTAGAACAAAACATTTCACAATTTGTATGGAAACACAAAAGGCCCCAAATAGCCAAAGCAATCTTGAGAACGAAAAACAGAGCTGGAGGAATCAGGCTCCCTGACTTCAGACTATACCACAAAGCTACAGTAATCAAGACAGTATGGTACTGGCACAAAACAGAAAGATAGATCAATGGAACAGGATAGAAATCCCAGAGATAAACCCACGCACATATGGTCACCTTATCTTTGATAAAGGAGGCAAGAATGTACAGTGGAGAAAGGACAGCCTCTTCAATAAGTGGTGCTGAGAAAACTGGACAGGTACATGTAAAAGTATGAGATTAGAACACTCCCTAACACCATACACAAAAATAAGCTCAAAATGGATTAAAGACCTAAATGTAAGGCCAGACACTATCAAACTCTTAGAGGAAAACAGAGGCAGAACACTCTATGACATAAATCACAGGAAGATCCTTTATGACCCACCTCCTAGGGAAATGGAAATAAAAACAAAAATAAACAAATGGGACCTAACGAAACTTCAAAGCTTTTGCACAGCAAAGGAAACCAGAAACAAGACCAAAAGACAACCCTCAGAATGGGAGAAAATATTTGCAAATGAAGCAACTGACAAAGGATTAATCTCCAAAATTTATAAGCAGCTCATGCAGCTCAATAACAAAAAAACAAACAACCCAATCCAAAAATGGGCAGAAGACCTAAATAGACATTTCTCCAAAGAAGATATACAGACTGCCAACAAACACATGAAAGAATGCTCAACATCATTAATCATTAGGGAAATGCAAATCAGAACTACAATGAGATATCATCTCACACCCGTCAGAATGGCCATCATCAAAAAATCTAGAAACAATAAATGCTGGAGAGGGTGTGGAGAAAAGGGAACACTCCTGCACTGCTGGTGGGAATGTGAATTGGTACAGCCACTATGGAGAACAGTATGGAGGTTCCTTAAAAAACTACAAATAGAACTACCATATGACCCAGCAATCCCACTACTGGGCATATACCCTGAGAAAACCATAATTCAAAAAGAGTCATGTACCAAACTGTTCATTGCAGCTCTATTTACAATACCCGGAGATGGAAACAACCTAAGTGCCCATCATCGGATGAATGGATAAAGAAGATGTGGCACATATATACAATGGAATATTACTCAGCCATAAAAAGAAACGAAATTGAGCTATTTATGTAATGAGGTGGATAGACCTAGAGTCTGTCATACAGAGTGAAGTAAGTCAGAAAGAGAAAGACAAATACCATATGCTAACACATATATATGGAATTTAAGAAAAAAATGTCATGAAGAACCTAGGGGTAAGACAGGAATAAAGACACAGACCTACTAGAGAATGGACTTGAGGATGTGGGGAGGGGGAAGGGTGAGCTGTGACAAAGAGAGAAAGAGGCATGGACATATATACACTACCAAACGTAAGGTAGATAGCTAGTTGGAAGCAGCCGCATAGCACAGGGAGATCAGCTCGGTGCTTTGTGACCGCGTGGAGGGGTGGGATAGGGAGGGTGGGAGGGAGGGAGATGCAAGAGGGAAGAGATATGGGGACATACGTATATGTATAACTGATTCACTTTGTTATAAAGCAGAAACTAACACACCATTGTAAAGCAATTATACTCCAATAAAGATGTGAAAAAACAGAAAAAACAACAATCCTAGAACTAATAAATGAGTTCAGCAAGGTCACGAGAGCTAGATCGACACATAAAACTCAATCACGTTTCTATATACTAACAATGAACATGTGGAAATTGAAATTAAAAACAATGTCATTGACAACCACCCCAGAAAAAACGAAATACGTAGGTATATACACTCATTAGGCATACGCTAAATAAACGGAGTGACATGCCAAGTCCATAGCATAATAAAGATGTCAGTTCTCCCCCAACTGATCTATAGGTTTAATGAGATTCCTATCAAAATTGCAGCAAGGTTTTTGGTAGACATAGACAAGTGTATTCTAAAATTTATATGATAAAGCACAGACGTTAGAATAGCTCAAAGAATCTCCATAAAAAGGAATACATGGGCTTCCCAGGTGGCGCAGTGGTTGAGAATCTGCCTGCCAATGCAGGGGACACGGGTTCGAGCCCTGGTCTGGGAAGATTCCCACATGCCGCGGAGCAGCTAGGCCCATGAGCCACAACTACTGAGCCTGCACTTCTGGAGCTTGTGCTCCGCAACAAGAGCGGCCGCGCAGTGAGAGGCCCGTGCACCACGATGAAGAGTGGCCCCCGCTCGCCGCAGGTAGAGAAAGCCCACGCACAGAAACGAAGACCCAACACAGCCAAAAATAAATACATACATAAATAAGTAAATAAATAAAAGAATACAGTGGGAAGAATCCCTCTACTTAATATCAAGACTAACTTAGCTGCAATAATGAAGACAGTGTATAACTGGCAGAATGACAGACATATGGGTCAATGAAACAGAACAGAGAATCCAAAAATAGACCCACACAAATACGCTCAACGGATTTTTGATAAAATTGCGAAAGCAATTCAACGGAGGAAGAATAGAATAGCTTTTCAACAAATGGCGTTGAAGCAATTGGATATCCATAGGCAAAAAATATGAACCTCAGCCCACTTCACACCTTATACCAAAATTAACAAAAGATTTATCATGGACATACATGTAAAGTGTAGAACAACAAAACTTTAGCGGGGGAAATAGGAGGAATTCTTTAGGATCTAGGGCTAGACAGAGATTTGACAGAAATTTTATTTATGGATAAATAAAAACTTTATCCATAAAAGGAAAAAATTACTACATCGAAGCTTATCAAAATGAAAAACTTTTCCTTTGAGAAAGCCCATGTGAAACGGATGAAGAGACAAGCTACAGAATGGAAGAACGTATTTGCAAACCCCATATCCAACCAAGAACTAGTACCTAAAATATATAAAGAACTCTAAAAAACTCAACAGTAATAAAATAAACAATTCAACTAGAAAATGAGAAAAGTCATGAACAGACATTTCACTGAAGAGGAGCTACAGATGGCAAATAAACACATGAAAACATGTTCAACATCATTAACCATCCAGAAAATGCAAATTAAAAACCACAATGAGATATCGCTACGCACTTACTAGAATGGCTAAAATAAAAAACAGCAACAATACCAACTGCTGGTGATGATACAGAGAAGCTGCATTACTCATACTTTGCTGGTCAGAATGTAAAATGATGTGGAAGCAATTTGACGGTTTCTTGTAAAACTAAACATGTAGTTACTATACAACCCATTGATTGCACTCGTGGGCAGTTATCCCAGAGAAATGAAAACTTGTGTTCACACAAAAACTTGTACATGAACGTTTATAACAGGTTTACTTTCAATGCCGAGACGAGAATCAACCCAGACTTCCTTCAGTGGGGGAATTATCAAACAAACTATGGTTCATATATAATATACCACGGAATACTACTCAGCGATAAAAACCAACAAACTACTGATATGTGCAATAATTTGGATGAACCTCTTGGAAATTATACTGAGTGAAAAAAGTCAGTCCGCCAAAGGTCACATACTGTATGTTTTCATTTACATAATATTTTTGAAATGACAACATTCTAGAAATGGAGAATGAATTGGTGGTTGCCAGAGGTTAGGGATGAGTCAGGGGCAGAAAGCAAATGGGTGTGGCTTGGAAAGGCAATACCTGGGATCCTTGTGGTCAGGCACTGTTCGGTATATTGCTGTGGTCATGGATAGAGCAATCTACACATTTGGTGAAATTGTATGAAACCAAATAGACACACACAGGCACAACTGAGTACAAGTAAAATGGGAAATCCGAATAAGATCAGTGGGTTCTATCAATGTCAACATCCTGCTTGTGATATTCTAGAACAGTTTTGCAAAATGTCATCATCAGGGGAAACTGGGTACAGGATACAAGGGATATCTCTGTATTATTTCGTACAACTGCATGAGAATCTATCTCAATTAAAATTTCAATTAAAAAGTAAGTCAATGAACTAGGCTTGAAGGGCGACACCTAGAATTGTAAATGAGGATGCCAGATGCTGGGTTTACAATCTCTTTAATCCTCACAGCGTCTGCTGCTTCTGCCAGGGGTTCCAATCTTAGCAATAAAAGCTTTGTTCAATTATCTTCACTCCCTAAAATGTAAGCTCTAGGAGGGCAGGGCCCACAACTATCTTTCTGATCATCTGATTCTCAAGACTTCCCATTATATGAACCAAGTTGCCTAACATGCAGTTGCTGAACGAATGAGCCTTCATTCAAGTGCATTGGCTACTCTACCTCATTGAAGTCTTGATGCAAACTCTGAAATGGCTACTGTCCCCATTTTATCCCATGGGGAGTAGGGGATGAAGCTTCCAACATGTTAAATGGCTTGCTTAAACTATGAGATAATTATGAGTTTTCAAGACTTGTTATTACTCCTAATCTTAAGACCTGTCTACAATGCCACACAGATCAGCCATGTACTTGGGCTCAGATGCAGTACCACGTGGTAATAAAAGCCACCTCTTATATAGAAATACAGGATAGTATATTCCTATAACAGAATGACTAGTACCTATAACAGAAGCCCCTGAGAAGGGAAAACACGGCAGGTTTAAGATGGGGCCTCATGGAAGATGTCTCTGGTAAAAGATGTCTGCAGGATCAGGCAGACATCCCAAGCAAAAATGACTCACTGATCAGAAATATAAATGTCAATGGCTCCCCTTTTGTTTCTTCTGTATTGTGTTTTACATAACACGATCCAAGAACTTATTCAACTAAATTCTAAGCCTACTATCTTTCTACTTCCTTGGAAATGCAAGTAACCAGGAATATATGAGATAAAACACAGCATGATACTTCAGTTCACAAATTCCAAGTTCTATCGATGTTTATTTGGTAAAAGAATTATGAGTTGGAAAATACACTTACTTCAAAGTTTAGCTTTTGCTGACTGGCTCGTGTTAGCAGATATTTTATGGTAAAATTATATGGTATCATTGTAGAAATGGGTGATTTTTTTCTTACATGCCGTTCAATAAATTATATAATCTTCATAGAGATGTTCAGTTACTCTTGGTAAATGTATTCTTAAATACTTCATAGTTTGGTTAATATTTTGAATGGAGCCTTTTTTTCTATTTCCATCTTTAATTACTGCTAGTATGGGGAAAATCAGTTGATTTGGGTATACTTACCTTATGTCTAGCCAACTCTTCAAATTTTCTTATTGCTACTTATTTTTACTACAGTACTTTAGTTTCTCTAGAAACTAAAGAAATTATAATTATATAACTTTAAAATGAAGAACATTTTGTTCTTTTCCCCATTATGTACGTCTTTTTTTGGTCTTATTACATTTGCTCTAACTTCCAAAACAATATGAATATTGATGGGTATAGTGAACATCCTTGTCTAGTTTCTGATGTAAATGGAAAGCATGATTAAGTGCTTTCACTGTTTAAAATATTTGTAGTAGATTTTTAATAAGATCCTTGACTATATTATAAGACTTTCCTTCTCTGTCTAGTTTACTTAGGTGTATTTGTTGTTGTTTTGGTTGGTTAGCTGGTTAGTTGGTTGGTTGGTTGGTTTTACAGTGACTGCTGAATTTAAACAAATGCCTTTTTGGCATCACTGATGGAACCATAAAATTGTTCCTTAATTTGTTGCTATAATAAATTACATTGATAGAGAATAAAACCAATACGTAAATAAAGAAATGACATGGAAATTTAATTAGTTCTAGTAAATAATGCATTAATACCCTTTCAACAAGCTCCAACTCACAGCAAGTGGCAACTTTTAACAAAATCTAAAAAAGCTCTCACTTATAGACAAATGCATCTAAAGAATGTTTTAAAAGATTTTCTTTAGCATAGAAATCAATAACATTTTTAGAAGAATCTTGGGGAGATATTATGAATGAACTTAATATCATAAAGTCAGAAGTCTTTATTTTCCTACAAAACATCCTATTTCCATTCAAGACTTTTTTTTTTTAAATGCACATGAAAATTCAGTAGCCTTGTGCTCAAATCATGTTACAAACAAGAAGGTGAAATAGTTACAGTCAGAAAGGAGCTAGCATCTGTGTCCCAGCTAAGTGGCAAGCATGAGGTCAGGTTCTCAAGTATATCATCTCCTTTGATCCTAAGAGTTCTCTGCACAGTTCTCTGTATACTCTGTATTCAGTATAGCAATATACTGAACAGTGCCTTAGCAGCAGCTAAGACCTGAGAAATGATGGGTTGTGCGTATCTCCTGGGGCCCCCAGAGAGCCTTCGCAGGCAGGTGCTATTAATTTCCCCCAGGTAGCAGGTGAGGAAACTGAACTCTTAGGCTAAACTGATTTTCCAAAACCACCCGGCTACTGAACGGCAGGGCTGGGAGGCAAATCCTGGGACAAAAAGACATCCTTGTTTGATGAATACTGGCAGTATCTGGTGGCTAAAAAGCATAGGCTTCATGTCAGCAGATGGACACTTGAATACTGTCTCAGGATTCCACTAGCTGTGCGCTCTTAGGCCAGTTAGTTAACCCCTCTGTACCCCAGTTTCTCGTGTGTATAATTAAGACCACTGAGCGCCTATGTCACAGGGCTGCTATGAGACTCAAAAGAGGTACTGCACACAAAACCTAGGTATGGACTATAGCATGGCCTCAATACATATTAGCTAATATTCTATTTATTTTCATTATTATTCTCATTATTTTTGTCATCATCGAAACTGATTCTCTAATGACTCTGAGTAAATCATCACTGATATCAAGAATAAAACACCAACAGGGGCCATTCAAATGACTCTCAATAGCTAATAAAAACGAATAAAGTCCAACTACCCACTTAGCCCAGCCACAGAATACACCACTGTTCAGGTAAGTCATAAAGTCTGCCCTGCAGCTGTTACAATGATTGACCCTTGGGCAATCCTTGGATCCCTGGATTAAAATTCAAGCAATACATTGACATTTTAATAGAACAAATAATTTAAGTACATTTAATTTGTTAGGCGGTAACAAAAAAACCTGTAGAACAGTTTTTGTAATATATACCGGCAGATTTGGGAAGTTCCCCCAAAAAAGTATAGAGAAAGGCTTCATCCAAGAGGGTGAAGCAGGTAAAGAAGATGGGATTGACATTGACAGAGACCGTAAACCCCGAAGCTACCCAGAGTGAAGCACTCAAATTTGCAGACCAGGCCCTGTGAAACACAGTCCCTTAAGTACGGGTTTTCCCTCCCCCTTATTTTCTGTCATCTCTAAAATACTATTAAAAATAATCGATCAAGGTACTTCTTGTGCTTCTGTTACCCTTAGAAGAATGTTTTAAGATAAACTGATTCAAAGAGGAGGGAAAAAAAGAAACGGGCCTTGGATTTTCACGCTGAAACTTAAAATGAAAGTTGCTTCCAAGAAAAAGTGAGATCCATGTCACCTCCTCCCAGATGCCTTCCAGGAGTTTTCTAGGAAATGTTTAATGATCAGCTCTGGTGGGGAGCAGGGGGTCCTGGTTTGTAGCACTTGCCAGTTTCCATGGTGTAAATATTCCCACCAAGGTTGAACTCAAGATATTAACATGATGCCTGAACTGAACACAGGGGACGGGTCCGATCTATTCTTGCCGGCGCAGCACGGATGCCGTTGCTACCCCAGCTTTCCATCTCACTAGCTTGTTTTATATGGGCTTTGAGGCATCCATCACTGCCAGAAATCATCTGATCCATTTGTTAGCCCCTTCCTGTCACCTTTGACCCCATCAGAATGGGAGCTCCGTGAGCCTAAGAGACACATGTGCTTGGTCACCTCCATACTTCCCTTATCTGCTCTAGACCATGACTTCATACAGCAAGTACTCGCTCAACGCCTGGGGTATAAATGAATACACGATGGGGTGGAAGAAGAGGGAAAAGGAGACGGAGATGAGGAAAAAGCGCAGGAAAGAGAAGATGGGATATATGTGTACCAACTGGGCCAAATCTTGTCCTTCCTGCTCCTTTCTTTAGCAGTTGGGGTACCATCTTGGCGTCATCTCTTCCCAGTAGGCAGGCTTATCAGCACAGCCAAGAATTGTCAAAAAGTTAACCTAAGCAGTGCTTCCTTCTGGCCAAGTATGGACCAGAAATCCTGCCATGTGTTTTTTTCAATCCCAAACTTTTTCAGGGACCTTTATTTTAAAAAAGAGAGAGAGAGAGAACTTGATCTCCTGCAGCTCAAAAGATCCGCTAAAACCCATGCCGATTAAAATGACATCGGTAACTTATCATCACCACAAAAACTTCACGCTGACAGGTCCTTTAAACAAAACCACGCACAAGTGGGTGCTGATTTTTTCTCTAATTTGGATTTCCTACTGTTGAACATAAGAGGTCCAAGTCTTGATTCTAAATCCCAGGCGTCAGCATCCTTCCTGATGGAGAAAAGCAGAAGAGCTGCCTAACACTGATGGATGGAAACTGTTTGAGTGACAAGAAGGCTCTGTGGCTGAAGAGGAGTTTCTTCATTTTCAGACTGATGGAGAAAAAAGAGCCTTTCCCCCGAGTCAGAAGTCTAAACGTCAGCGTAATGAAACAGGGGATGTCATCTCTGCACAGCTCATCTTGAAAGCTTATGTTTAATAGACAAAAGATAATACCCCGCTTTGTGTGAGCGAGATGGTCTCTGAAGCCGACTGGCCCATAAATCTAGATCTAAAGAATCTGGGGTGGTGTTTCTTAATTCCTGCGTGGCTGGCTGCCTGCTGCACCCCGCATGCTCCCTTAGTGCAGGAACGGCGGGGAGGGATTTGTGAGTGCAGGGGAAATCTAGAAGAGTGTGCATTTGTTTTTTGCTGATTGCCCAGAGAGACAGAAGCTGCTGGACTCCAAACGGAGGGCCCTTCTCAGGCGCCAGGGCTGCAGGGTATGAAAGAACGCAGCTTAGAAATTTGCCATCATCAAACAGCAAGTGGTGACCAGAGCTGAGGGAAGAGGTCCCCTCTGCTTCCCTCTGTCCCAAGGAAAGGAGGGGTCAAGAGCTACCACATCATGCACACCCCTTCTCAAAGAACACAGTAGGTCCAAGAAATCACTGGCCACCAACTCCATGTGCTAGACGGCTTGGAGCATGCCTTTTGGGGAAGTGTCTGAAAGGCCATCTTTGGTTTAGCCGCTGAGTTAGAATGCGTTATTGGACAGGACTAGCACACTTGGTCAGTTTCTTATGACTGCAGGTTAAGTTCTTTACCAAACAACAGAAAACAAAAACCCAACCAGGTGAGAAGCTTAATGCTTCCGATGGAGTCGAGACCACAGGGCACTGTGAATATGAAAAATCCAGAAATACTTTATCAGGGCCCCTGGTGCTGACAACACAGTAAAACCCAGCTGGAACTGTGGTCAGCTGCCAGAGCTGAAATCGATGTTGATGCTAAAATGATGAAAAATGGGAAAGTCCCTATTTGGGGAATTGCAACCTTGCTTCTTTCAGAGTTTATGGGGAGGGTCTTAAGTACATACCCTATTAAAATTAATATGTAACAGAATTCTTTTCAGTTCTAGATACTGTCTGTAAATTTATCTGGGCAAATAAATGCCCAGGGCCATTTCTCAAGGGCCATTTCTACCTCTTTTACTTTACCCACCCTGGGATGAGCGCAAATCATTCTGGTTAAAGTTAGTTTCATAGTAAGCAAACACCATAAACCTATTTTATGACTTGGAGAATTTAAAAACATTCCAACAGAACCGTCACAATGCTATTTTCCTGTGATCCTTTATACACTAAAATCTATATATAGAGAGAGACAGAGAACACGTTATTTCCACAACTAGATTCCAAGGAAGCTAAAGAAACTGTGTTTGGACATGAGTAAAAATGATGGACAGATCTTTTTGCGAAAATTTCAACCTGGCTTGCCTTGTGTAACATAAAGAGGCTCTCTGGCACTAGATGTCAAATGAATTGCAGGCAAAGTGTGTTACAGTAATTCGCTTGGCAGTTTAAGCAAAACCAAGAAAACGGCATTAAACCGGATCCCCATATGCCAACAGGGCACCACCGCTTTGCTCCGGTTGATGAAATTTGATTGTAAATCTCTCCTGCCTTAACTTAATCAGCAGCAGCACAAAGGAGATCTGTCTTTCTCTTGGCATTGTGTAAAATGGTTTACTCGTCCTCTTAGGAGGTGTGCTGATAGATAAATCCCAGGTATGATGACGATTATTTTGAACTATTATTATGAGTTACTATTATCACTTTTCCTGAGACAGTGGGAACGGGGCACGGGAAACCCGTGGACCAGATGGAGCTGTGTGCGAACGCTGAAGGGAGAACATCTATCTTCGTTCAGGGCAGTTTCGGTAATATTTCAGGAGAGAAAGAAGGGATTTCAATGTAGAGATGGGGGTAAGACTCCCCCTGGGAACGTACTGCCTGTAAGCCTTACCGTGTTTGAACTAGGCATGTCATCCAGCCTGTCCTGCTCTCCGCTCTGGTGCACTGAATACATTCAAGGCATCTATGAAAATTCATTGACTCTGCTACCATTTGCTGAGTACCTACTGTGTGCCTGGGCCTTTGCTATGAATGAAGAGGCACGGAATGTGATGTGGGTCTCGGCCTGCAGAGGCTCACGTCTAATTCATAGCGTGATAGCGACATCTAAGCAGATTAAGAGGCAGGTAATTGCCAGGCTGGAACTCTGTGACATTCACTGTTATGCGGTGGACCCCTCATCTAGTTTGGTTATATCCACTTTGTAGAACAGTCTCAGGTAAACCTACCGGCCCTGGTCCCATGAATCAGGGCAGAACCAGGATTCACCGCCCGGTCTGTGTCCAGAGCTGTGTTCTCTAACCCGTCTACTGGGGGGTAGGGCTCAAAGGAGTAAGGGGGCAGTGCTTCCGACAGGGAAGGAGGTGAGAAAAGCCCAGGAAAGCCTTTGCAGAGGAGGTGACACCTAAACTGTGTCAGGACAGCTCAGTCAAAATGGGAATGGCATCCAGGGAGAGGGGAAGGCCTTGGCAAAGGCATGGAAGGGGCCCCTGGTGAGTCACTAAAAGGCCCCCCGGCTGAGAAGTGGACCAAAGCCACCCCCTCCAAGCGAAAGGATGGACACTAATGACACATTTTCCTATGAGGCCAGCACCTTGTTCTTAGAACATGAAACCTTCCCAAACTTTAATGACTCTCTGAAACAACTTCTGGCCTTTGGAAAGTGGGGCATCCAAGAAAAACAATCAAGGACCATTTGAAGGCACACGCAGCGTTCTCGGAGAATTATTTCTGGCCGTGGTCTCTGCCACGGATCACAGGCCTTCGGCATTCAATCACAAGGTTGAAAGGTATTAACTAGAACCCACGCGGTCCCGGGCAACCGTCTGCATTTAACGTTTTTCTTTCTTGGAATGTAATGGGGTCTGTGTTCATCTAGAATTATTTTTTTTTACCGATTTCATCCTCAAAACTTCAAAGTGTTTCTCTCTCTGCCCCCTCCCCGCGATCTTGTACTTATGTCATGTCCCCCCAGTGTTGGTTCTGTGTTTGTGGAGGCACAGACCCAGCATCCTCAGGATGGGGGCCAGCAGTGTAACCCACAGGCACACCTGGAAGTCGTTAAGGATGGGAGAGAAGAAGGAGGGGGAAGAAGGAGAGGAGGGAGGGAGGAGGGGAAAGAGGGGGAAGGAGAAGGGGAGGCAGAGGGGGGAAGAGGGGGACGGGAGGGGGAGGGGAGGGGGAGGGGAGGGAGGGGAGGGGGAGGGGAGGGAGGGGAGGGGGAGGGGAGAGGGAGGGGAGGGGAGGGGAGAGGGAGGGGAGGGGAGGGGAGAGGGAGGGGAGGGGAGGGGAGGGGGAGGGAGGGGGAGGGGAGGGGAGGGGGAGGGGAGGGGGAGGGGAGGGGAGGGGAGGGGAGGGGAGGGGGAGGGGAGGGGGAGGGGAGGGGGAGGGGAGGGGAGGGGGAGGGGAGGGGGAGGGGAGGAGAAGAAGACCATTTCTCTGCTAACATGTTGACACGTTTTCCATTATGCCAAGTCTGAGCCAAAGGCGAAGATGTCCCAAACAAGCAGCTAACAGACAAACAAATACTTTGTCAAAAATTCCACCAGGTTGCCTCAGGATAATGTCAGGGGTCAAACATGTCATTCCGAGGGAGAGAAAGTCAACAACCTGAAGTGCCACCTCGACTTCCTGTTGTCCTGGAGCATTCGTAAGCGAGTTATATCTGTAAAGGTTTCATTGCCAAATCTTTCCAATGTTATCTATCAGCTATGATAAAATCGGATACAAATAAAACGCATACTAATTTCAAGGCCAACATCTCCGGGTTTTCTTTTGATACGTATTGCCAAGATTGTCAAGCCCCTTAGTTCCTGATGAATTTGATGTCGTCATTTTCTTCTAAAAGGAAGCACGGTGATTTTATGAGGTCTATCTAGGAAATATACGCCATAGGGATTCGTGCTAGGGGATGCAAGATAAAAGTGCCTCCTTACTAGAAGGGAAGCATTAGATCCTGCGTGTGCCTACCGCAGAGATCCATAAAATTCAAGGAATTTCCTTCCTGAAGCTTGAGGATATTCATATTAATGAAGTTGGAATTAGCTGTAGACAGAGAATTGCTACTAACCTTTAGCAGTTTATGGTAATAAAATGTCACCATCAGCCCTACTCTGTTGTCTTCTCCCACCTAAGAGCTCTATTTCCCCACCTATTTTCTTGAAGAAAAAGGGAGAGGATTGATTTAATTGAATGGATTTATCCAATAACTCCCACAGCTTGGACAGTTTACATACATATTTCATATTATGTATTATAGATTTGATTACACATATTCTGGAAATGCCAAGAAGTTCCTGGCACGTGTCTGTTGAACTGTTTGCTGCAGGAAACATCATTCCCGTGGTGAATTGGGAAGTTGAGGCTGGCTCATATTAATCACCTGCCCCAGGTCACACACTGCAAAGGGATGAAGAACTTTGTCCAGACTGTCTCTGGAGTCCATGCCCTGTCCACCCCTCGAAAGCAGAAGGTCACCCTTTCCAATGCTGGTGCCATGTTCCTGTTACTTTTTCTCTCAGTGACAATTTCACATAAATGTGTAGAAAAAGTAGCACAGCTATGACAGTCACACCTCATGGCTTTCCTGACTCTCACTTGGACACTTTCAGGTACAAATATTTCCTGTTCAGGTAAGGTTGGCATTCAGATGATGACTTTTGAAACTTACAAGACCCAAACTGTATTCTCCCAAACTCACTTATGTGGTCAAACTATATTTAAATACATAAAATTAAAATTGCTGCATTAAAAAAATTACAAAGTTGAAAACTGTGACTAACAGAAAAAAAAATATTTACAACAGATGGTAATGGGCTGGTCTCAATTGATATGGAGTTCTCCACTCATAAATAAGAATAATCTAATAGGAAACTGGACCAAGAATATGGAAAGGCAGTTCAGAAAAGAAGAAATGCAAATGGCCAACCAAAACAAAATCAACCCAATCTCAACTGCATCCATAATTAAAAAGTGAAATGAAAAAATGATGATGAGGGCTTCCTTGGTGGCGCAGTGGCTAATCATCTGCCTGCCGATGCAGGGGACGCGGGTTCGTGCCCCAGTCCGGGAGGATCCCACGTGCCGCGGAGCGGCTGGGCCTGTGAGCCATGGCCGCTGAGCCTGCGCGTCCGGAGCCTGTGCTCCGCAACGGGAGAGGCCACAACAGTGAGAGGCCTGCGTACCGCAAAAAAAAAAAAAAAAAAAAAGATGATGAGCTTTTTTTTTTTTTTGCAACTGGTCGCTCTACCTTTTTCAAAATGATAGTCCTCCAAATCAGCATGTCTGTGGAATACAGATACTTAGATGGGTGGGTGTGTGAAAACGTCTGGGGAGGTCAATTTTGAAATACCAAAAAGGCAAGACACATCTCACTGATCCAGCAACTGGATTTCTAGGAATTTAGTGTATATACTGATATATATGCCAAAGTAAGCCATAGTGAATGTTAAAGGATATTTACTGAAGCATGGTTTATAATAGCTAAAGGTTAGAAATAATTTACATATCTTTTAATAGATGATTAGATAAATATAGGATGGTACAGACACACAATGGAATTCTATGTGGTCTTTTAAAAAAATTAGGTAGATGTACAGAAATTGAAAGAAATAATTTATAAAATTAAAGGGACATGAAAGATATAGAACAGTGTATGTAAGTCGAGACCATACATGTAAATTACAGATATACACATATACAGAAATATAAATGCCTCCAGTTACGTCTGGCAAGGTTAACAAGACACTGTCAACATAGGTGATTTTTGGAGGAGGTGATTCTGAGGCTAAAAGTAGCTGGGCATAGAAGAAGAAAATTCATTTTTTCTTTCTTTTTATTTTCTTTTTGCAGTGTGGCTTATTTTCTAACTCGATATATGTATCACTTTTACTTAGTTTTTATAAGAGAGAAAAATAAATCTAGGCGACGATAGAAATCCTCATTTCAATTTCAAATCATTTAAATTTCCAAATGGGCATAGCTCGTGTCTACACACACAAACCCCGTTTTGAACTTGTTACTGGCGACATTCAATCCACTTGCCTACAGAGTAACTTCCAGAGGGAATGCAGTTGCTTTCCACTTTCCTAGCTGCCTCTCAAAGTGGAAATTAGAGCATCCTGAGTCAAGTATAAAGAAACGTAGCTGGAGCCAGTCAGACCTGGGTTGGAATCCTGATTCCCCTAAGTTCAATATGAATGCAGTTGAGACGCTTCACTTCTCTGAGCCCTGGTTTCCTTCATGATATGTCAATATAGTCCTTGTGGGGGATTAATAACCTAAATGTTTGTATGTTTGTGTGTGTGTGTGTGTGTGTGTTTGTGTGTGTGTGTGCGTATTTATATAAAGTCTACCACACTCGGTAGGTGTTTAAAGTAAGGTGGATTCATTTTTTTTTTCCCCTTCATTTAAGAGAATTAAAGAACCCTCTAAGGTATTTCCAATTAGTCCCTCTGCTGAGAATGGCCAAACGTGGCCCCGCCCAGATCAGCCTATTCCTTTTTTTTAATTGAAGTATAGTTGATTTACAATATTATGTTACTTTCAGGTGTACAGCATGGTAGTTCAGTATTTTTGTACCCTATGCCTTTTAATTAGCATATTTCCTTCCTTCCTAGAGAGAACTCAATCTCTGTGCCTATGACAGAATTGGTCTGGATGGAACAAACTCATCCTCCAGGCTTGCTTAGACCATCCAGCATGAGTCCCCAGCTCATATATCTCCTCCTAACGTTCTTCTTGAAAACGTACCCAAACTGATCAAGTTTGATATTAATCCCCTCCCTGGCAAATGTCAAAAACCTACCCTTGTAATTTTGCCCTTTATTGGTGTCAAGGCTTTGGAAAGAAACATTTATAGAGGACTGACCCGTGCCACTTCCTTACTTTCTGTGTTTCACCTCAATTCTATATGCCTAGTTAAATAATATGTTTGACCAGCTACCGTTAGGAAATTTTCATCAACTGGTAGAACGCTTGCCAGCTTTTAAAAATTACTGATACAATATACAACTCCCCAGCGTGGGCCAGGGGCAAGGACAGTAGAAACATATAGTAGTGCTTAGCTTTTATAAGCCGAAAGTCCACATTATCAAAAAGACTGTGCCTCATACTCCATTAAAATAATTTTAAAAAACAGAATGAAGGGGACAGAAAGGCATATTGAAGGAGCTGAAGTTTAAACATACGAAAATGAGAACCACCTGTTCGGTGCCTTGGCAGTAGAAACCACACCCCTCCTTTTGAAGGATTCCTTATCCCTCCCACCATTTGAGCTGGGGTCACAACTCCTTCTCAACTGCACTCCGGCCCCATTCCAGAAGCAAATGTCAGGGTTCCTTATTAATTTTGAGGGGGATGTCAAATGTGAAAAGGTGGAAAGTTGTTAAATGGTTAAATGGTTCGGAAGGCACTATGATCTGAAGGGCAAGGTCAGAAGATGAAGGCAGGAGAAACCATGAAATGCGTTTCATTACATCCATAAAATGTATGACTTCACTCACTTAATTACATAAATAAAGTTGTTAAAAAAAATAAACTCAGGCACGGACCTCGCTAAATTAGCAGGGGCTTTATGTAACTCTATGGAACTAGAAACAAGCCTTAGAAAGGTCACTCACAAGTAGGCGGCTTCTTTGTAAAAGCTTCAGGCAAAGCTAAAAGGAAAAATCTCACAGAGCCTGCCAGGACCGGTAGGATCGAAACTAGACAGCAGACCCAGGCAATACCGCGAGGAGCTGAAACTTGGGATCGGTGGCCCGTTTGGTAACTTGAACACTAATACAGTTCTCTGCCCATCTGTTTTAAATCGTGGTTTGAAGCATATTTATGTGATAAAGAATTAAGGCTGTTTCTCTTGGCCATCTAACTAATTGGGACACTCTTGTCTGGAAAGCCATTGACATCAGGACAACAAGCATATTCAAAACTGGATTTAGAATTAAAGTGGCTCAAGAGAGGTTAACTTGTTTAAAGCATGCCAGAGATTCCTTCCAAAGTTGTTTTGTTTTGTTTAATTTATTTATTTTTGGTTGCGTTGGGTCTTCGTTGCTGTGCTCGGGCTTTCTCTAGTTGTGGTAAGTGGGGGCTTCTCTTGTTGCGGAGCATGGGCTCTAGGCGAGTGGGCTTCATTAGTTGTGGCACGTGGGCTCAGTAGTTGTGGCGCACGGGCTTCATCGCTCTGCGGCATGTGGGATCTTCCCGGACCAGGGCTCAAACCCTGTCCCCTACATTGGCAGGCGGATTCTTAACCACTGTGCCACCAGGGAAGTCCCTTGGTTTGGTTTTAACACACTATAAGTAATAACCTTGCATGATTCTGAAGGACATTTTCTGTTGTAAAGAGAAAAGGGGTGTTTGAGGGACAAAGAGAGAGAGAGAGAGAAACTCGTGAGAGAGAGAATGAGGAAGGTATTTGCTAATGAAACCAACAAACTCGGAACACTCCTATCTACGAGTGGTGTGAAATATGGCAAGAAACTGTCCCAATAAATACTGTTCTATTATTTTATTAATGAAATACCATTGAGCACCCCCCACCCCCAGGGGGTTTATTTGTTTTTTTTTAACATCTTTATTGGGGTATAATTGCTTTACAATGGTGTGTTAGTTTCTGCTGTATAACAAAGTGAATCAGCTGTACATATACATATATCCCCATATCTCCTCCCTCTTGCGTCTCCAGACCTCCCACCCTCCCTATCCCACCCCTCTAGGTGGTCACAAAGCACCGAGCTGATCTCCCTGTGCTATGCGGCTGCTTCCCACTAGCTGTCTATTTTACATTTGGTAGTGTATATATGTCAATGCTACTCTCTCACTTCGTCCCAGCTTACCCTTCCCACTCCCTGTGTCCTCAAGTCCATTCTTTACATCTGCGTCTTTATTCCTGTCCTGCCCCTAGGTTCTTCAGAACCAACTTTTCTTTTTTTTTTTTTAGATTCCATATACATGTGTTAGCATACGGTATTTGTTTTTCTCTTTCTGACTTACTTCACTCTGTATGACAGACTCTAGGCCCATCCACCTAGCTACAAATAACTCAATTTCGTTTCTTTTTATGGCTGAGTAATATTCCATTGTATATATGTGCCACATCTTCTTTATCCATTCATCTGTCGATGGCCACTTAGGTTGCTTCTATGTCCTGGCTTTTGTAAATAGTGCTGCAATGAACACTGTGGTACATGACTCTTTTTGAATTATGGTTTTCTCAGGGTATATGCCCAGTAGTGGGATTGCTGGGTCGTATTGTAGTTCTATTTTAGTTTTTTAAGGAACTTCCATACTGTTCTCCATAGTGGCCGTATCAATGTACATTCCCACCAACAGTGCGAGAGGGTTCCCTTTTCTCCACACCCCCTCCAGCATTTATTGTTTGTAGATTTTTTGTTGATGGCTATTCTGACTGGTGTGAAGTGATACCTCATTGTAGTTTTGATTTGCATTTCTCTAATAATTAGTGATGTTGAGCAGCTTTTCATGTGCTTCTTGGCAATCTGCATGTCCTCTTTGGAGAAAGGTCTATTTAGGTTTTCTGACCATTTTTGGATTGGGTTTTTTGTTTTTTTTAATATTGAGCTGCATGAGCTGTTTATATATTTTGGAGATTAATCCTCTGTCCATTGATTGATTTGCAAATTTTTCCTCCCATTCTGAGGGTTGTCTTTTCATCTTGTTTATAGTTTCCTTTGTTGTGCAAAAGCTTTTAAGTTTCATTAGGTCCCACTTGTTTATTTTTGTTTTTATTTCCATTACTCTAGGAGGTGGATCAAAAAAGATCTTGCTGTGATTTATGTCAAAGAGTGTTCTTCCTATGTTTTCCTCTATGAGTTTTATAGTGTCAGGTCTTACATTTAGGGCTCTAATCCATTTTGAGTTTATTTTTGTGTATGGTGTTAGGGAGTGTTCTAATTTCATTCTTTTACATATAGCTGTCCAGTTTTCCCAGCACCACTTACTGAAGAGACTGTCTTTTCTCCATTGTATATCCTTGCCTCCTTTGTCATAGATTAGTTGACCATACGTGTGTGGGTTTATCTCTGGGCTTTCTATCCTGTTCCATTGATCTATATTTCTGTTTTTGTGCCAGTACCATATTGTCTTGATTACTGTAGCTTTGTAGTATAGTCTGAAGTCAGGGAGTCTGATTCTTCCAGCTCTGTTTTATTCCCTCAACACTGCTTTGGCTATTTGGGGTCTTTTGTGTCTCCATACAAATTTTAAGATTTTTTGTTTTAGTTCTGTAAAAATTGCCATTGGTAATTTGATAGGGATTGCATTGAATCTGTAGATTGCTTTGGGTAGTAGAGCCATTTTCACAATATTGATTCTTCCAAACCAAGAACATGGTATATCTCTCCATCTGTTGGTATCACCTTTAATTTCTTTCAACAGTGTCTTATAGTTTTCTGCATACAGGTCTTTTGTCTCCTTAGGTAGGTTTATTCCTAGGTATTTTATTCTTTCTGTTGCAAGGGTAAATGGGAGTGTTTCCTTAATTTCTCTTTCAGATTTTTCATCATTAGTGTATAGGAATGCAAGAGATTTCTGTGCATTAATTTTGTATCCTGCAAGTTTACCAAATTCATTGATTAGCTCTAGTAGTTTTCTGGTAGCATCTTTAGGATTCTCTATGTATAGCATCATGGCATCTGCAAACAGTGACAGTTTTACTTCTTCTTTTCCAATTTGTATTCCTTTTATTTCTTTTTCTTCTCTGATTGCCATGGCTATGACTTCCAAAACTATGTTGAATAATAGTGGTTGAGAGTGGACACCCTTGTCTTGTTCCTGATCTTAGAGGAAATGCTTTCAGTTTTTCACCATTGAGAATGATGTTTGCTGTGGGTTTGTTGTATATGGCCTTTATTATGTTGAGGTAGGTTCCCTCTATAACCACTTTCTGGAGTTTTTATCATAAATGGGTGTTGAATTTTGTTAAAAGCTTTTTCTGCATCTACTGAGATGATCATATGGTTTTTATTCTGCAACTTGTTAATATGGTGTATCACACTGATTGATTTGCATATATTGAAGAATCCTTGCATCCCTGGGATAAATCCCACTTGATCATGGTGTATGATCCTTTTAATGTGTTGTTGGATTCTGTCTGCTACTATTTTGTTCAGGATTTTTGCATCTATATTCATCAGTGATACTGGTCTGTAATTTTCTTTTTTTGTAGTATCTTTGTCTGGTTTTTCTAACAGGGTGATGGTGGCCTCATAGAATGAGTTTGGGAGTGTTCTTTCCTCTGCAGTTTTTTGGAAGAGTTTGAGAAGGATGAGGGTTAGCTCTTCTCCAAATGTTTGATAGAATTCACCTGTGAAGCCATCTGGTCCTGGACTTTTGTTTGTTGGAAGATTTTTAATCACAGTTTCAATTTCATTACTTGAGATTGGTCTGTTCATATTTTCTGTTTCTTCTGGGTTCAGTCTTGGAAGGTTATACCTTTCTAAGAATTTGTCCATTTCTTCCAGGTTGTCCATTTTACTGGCATAGATTGTTTGTAGTAGTCTCTTAGGATGCTTTGTATTTCTGTGGTGCCTTTTGTAACTTCTCCTTTTTCATTTCTAATTTTATTGATTTGAGTCCTCTCCCTCTTTTTCTTGATGAGTCTGGCTAATGGCTTATCAATTTTGTTGACCTTCTCAAAGAACCAGCTTTCAGTTTTATTGATCTTTGCTACTGTTTTCTTTGTTTCTATTTCATTTATTTCTGCTCTGATCTTTATGATTTCTTTCCTTCTGCTAACTTTGGGTTTTGTTTGCTCTTCTTCCTCTAGTTCCTTTAGGTGTAACATTAGATTGTTTATTTGAGATTTTTCTTGTTTCTTGAGGTAGGCTTGTATAGCTATAAACTTCCCTCATAGAACTGCTTTTGCTGCATCCCATAGGTTTTGGATCATTGTGTTTTCATTATCATTTATCGCTAGGTATTTTTTGATTTCTTGAATGATCTCTTGGTTATTTAGTAACGTATTGTTTAGCCTCCATGTGTTTATGTTTTTGACGTTTCTTTCCCTGTAATTGATTTCTGATCTCATAGCATTGTGGTCAGAAAAATGCTTGATGTGATTTCAATTTTCTTAAATTTCCTGAGGCTTGATTTGTGACTCAAGATATGATCTATCCTGGAGAATGTTTTGTGCACACTTGAGAAGAAAGTGTCATCTGTTTTTGGATGTAATGTCCTATATATATCAATTAAATCTATCTGGTCTATTGTGTCATTTAAAGCTTGTGTTTCCTTATTAATTTTCTGTTTGGATGATCTGTCCATTGGTGTAAGTGAGGTGTTAAAGTCCCCCACTATTATTGTGTTACGTCGATTTCCTCTTTTACAGCTGTTAGCAGTTGCCTTACTTATTGAGGTGCTCCTATGTTGGGTGCATATATATTTACAATTGGATTGACCCCTTGATCATTATGTACTGTCCTTCCTTGTCTCTTGTAACATTCTTTATTTTAAAGTCTATTTTATCTGATATGAGTATTGCTACTCCAGCTTTCTTTTGATTTCCATTTGCATGGAATATCTTTTTCCATCCCCTCAGTTTCAGTCGGTATGTGTCCCTAGGTCTGAAGTGGGTCTCTTGTAGACAGCATATAGATGGGTCTTGTCTTGTATCCATTCAGCAAGCCTGTGTCTTTTGGTTGGAGCATTTAATCCATTCATGTTTAAGGTAATTATCGATATGTATGTTCCTATGACCAATTGTTTTGGGTTTGCTTTGCAGGTCCTTTTCTTCTCTTGTGTTTCCCACTTAGAGAAGTTCCTTTAGCATTTGTTGTAGAGCTGGTTTGGTGGTGCTGAACTCTCTTAGCTTTTGCTTATCTGTAAAGCTTTTGATTTCTCCATCAAATCTGAATGAGATCTTTGCCGGGTAGTGTAATCTTAGTTGTAGTTTCTTCCCTTTCATCACTTTAAGTATATCATGCTTGTAGAGCCCTTCTGGCTTGTAGAGTTTCTGCTGAGAAATCAGCTGTTAACCTTATGGGGATTCCCTTGTATATTATTTGTCATTTTTCCCTTGCTGCTTTCAATAATTTTTCTTTGCCTTTAATTTTTGCCAATTTGATTACTATGTGTCTCGGCGTGTTTCTCCTTAGGTTTATCCTTTATGGGACTCTGCGCTTCCTGGACTTCTGTGGCTATTTCCTTTCCCATGTTAGGGGAGTTTTCGACTATAATCTCTTCAAATATTTTCTCTGGTCTTTCTCTCTCTCTTCTCCTTCTGGGACCCCTAAAATGCGAATGTTATTGTGTTTAATGTTGTCCCAGAGGTCTCTTAGGCTGTCTTCATTTCTTTTCATTCTTTTTTCTTTATTCTGTTCTGCAGCAGTGAATTCCACCATTCTGTCTTCCAGGTCACTTATCCGTTCTTCTGCCTCAGTTATTCTGCTATTGATTCCTTTTAGTGTAGTTTTCATTTCAGCTATTGTATTGTTCATCTCTGTTTGTTTGTTCTTTAATTCTTCTAGAGCTTTGTTAAACATTTCTTGCATCTTCTCGACCTTTGCCTCCATTCTTTTTCCGAGGTCCTGGATCATCTTCACTATCATTATTCTGAATTCTTTTTCTGGAAGGTTGCCTATCTCCACTTCATTTAGCTGTTTTTCTGGGGTTTTATCTTGTTCCTTCATCTGGTACATAGACCTCTGCCTTTTCATCTTGTCTGTCTTTCTGTGAATGTGGTTTTTGTTCCACAGGCTGCAGGATTGTAGTTCTTCTTGCTTCTGCTGCCTGCCTTCTGGTGGATGAAGCTATCTAACAGGCTTGTGCAAGTTTCCTGATGGGAGGGACTGGTGGTGGGTAGAGCTGGCTGTTGCTTTGGTGAGCAGAGCTCACTAAAACTTTAATCCACTTGTCTACTGATGGGTGAGGCTGGGTTCCCTCCCTGTTGGTTGTTTGGCCTGAGGCGACTCAACACTGGAGCCTACCCAGGCTCTTTGGTGGGGCTACTGGTGGACTCTGGGGGGGCTGATGCCAAGGAGTAATTCCCAGAACTTCTGTTGCCAGTGTCCTTGTCCTCACAGTGAGACACATCCACCCCCTGCCTCTGCAGGAGACCCTCCAACACTAGCAGGTAGCTCTGGTTCAGTCTCCTATGGGGTCACTGCTCCTTCTCCTGGGTCCCGACGCGCACACTCCTTTGTGTGTGCTCTCCAAGAGTGGAGTCTCTGTTTCTCCCAGTCCAGTCAAAGTCCTGCAATCAAATCCCGCCAGCCTTCAAAGTCTGATTCTCTAAGAATTCCTCCTCCTGTTGCCAGACCCACAGGTTGGGAAGCCTCACGTGGGGCTCAGAACCTTCACTCCGGTGGGTGGACTTCTGTGGTATAAGTGTTCTCCAGTTTGTGAGTCACCCACCCAGCAGTTACGGGATTTGATTTGATTGTGATTGTACCCCTCCTACCACCTCATTGCGGCTTCTCCTTTGTCTTTGGATGTGGGGTATCTTTTTTGGTGAGTTCCAGTGTCTTCCTATTGATGACTGTTCAGCAGTTAGCTGTGATTCTGGTGTTCTCACAAGAGGGAGTGAGAGCACGTCCTTCTACTCTGCCATCTTGAACCAATCTGATAGTCTTTATTTTAAAGTCTATTTTGTCTGATACGAGAATTGTTACTCCAGCTTTCTTTTGTTTTCCATTTGCATGGAATATCGTTTTCCATCCCCTCACTTTCAGTCTGTATGTGTCCCTAGGTCTGAAGTGGGTCTCTTGTAGACAGCATATATATGGGTCTTGTTTCTGTATCCATTCAGCCAGTCTATGTCTTTTGGTTGGAGCACTTAATCCATTTACATTTAAGGTAGTCATTGATATGTATGTTCCTATTACCATTTTCTTAATTGTTTTGGGTTTGTTATTGTAGGCCTTTTCCTCTCTTATGTTTCTTGCCTAGAGAAGTTCCTTTAGCATTTGTTGTAAAGCTGGTTTGGTGGTGCTCAATTCTCTTAGCTTTTGCTTGTCTGTAACGGTTTTCATTTCTCCATCGAATCTGAATGAGATCCTTGCTGGGTAGAGTAATCTTGGTTGTAGTTTTCTCCCTTTCATCAGTTTAAATACGTCCTGCCACTCTCTTCTGGCTTGCAGAGTTTCTGCTGAAAGATCAGCTGTTAACCTTATGGGGATTCACTTGTGTGTTATTTGTTGTTTTTCCCTTGCTGCTTTTAATATTTTTCTTTGTATTTAATTTTTGATAGTTTGATTAACATGTGTCTTGGCATGTTTCTCCTTTGATTTATCCTGTATGGGACTCTCTGTGCTTACTGGACTCGATTGACTATTTCCTTTCCCATATTAGGGAAGTTTTCAACTATAATGTCTTCAAATATTTTCTCATTCCCTTCCTTTTTCTCTTCTTCTCCTGGGACCCCTATAATTCGAATGTGGGTGTGTTTAATGTTGTCCCAGAGGTCTCTGAGACTGTCCTCAATTCTCTTCATTCTTTTTTCTTTATTCTGCTCTGCAGTAGTTATGTACACTATTTTATCTTCCAGGTCACTTATCCGTTCCTCTGCCTCAGTTATTCTGCTGTTGATTCTTTCTAGAGAACTTTTTATTTCATTTACCGTGTTGTTCATCATTGTTTGTTTGCTCTTTAGTTCTTCTAGGCCCTTGTTAAACGTTTGTTGTGTTTTCTCCATTCTATTTCCAAGATTTTGGATCATCTTTACTATCATTATTCTGAATTCTTTTTCAGGTAGACTGCCTGTTTCCTCTTCATTTGTTTGGTCTGGTGGGTTTTTACCTTGCTCCTTCATCTGCTGCGTGTTTCTCTATCTTCTCATTTTGCTTAACTTACCGTGTTTGGGGTCTCCTTTTCACAGGCTGCGGGTTCGTAGTTCCCGTTGTTTTTGGTGTCTGCCCCCAGTGGTCAAGGTTGGTTCAGTGGGTTGTGTAGGCTTCCTGGTGGAGGGGACTGGTGCCTGTGTTCTGGTGGATGAGGCTGGATCTTGTCTTTCTGGTGGGCCGGACCGTGTCCAGTGGTGTGTTTTGGGGTGTCTGTGACCTTATTATGATTTTAGGCAGCCCCTCTGCTAATGGTGGGGCTGTGTTATTGTCTTGCTAGTTGTTTGGCATGGGGAATCCAGCACTGTAGCTTGGTGGTCGTTGAGTGGAGCTGGGTCTCAGCACTGAGATCGAGATCTCTGGGAGAACTTTCACCGTTTGTTATGACGGTGGACCAATGTCATGAACTCGGCTCTCCCACCTCAGAGGCATAGGCCTGACACCCGGCTGGAGCACAAAAACCCTGTCAGCCATATGGCCTTAAAAAGACCTGAAGTTCCCTGTGGAAGTGGGTGTTGAAAGCGTTTCAGCTTTTGAGGGACTATGAAATGGTGGGAAAAGGGTTTATCTGAAATGAGACAAAAAGTCATAACACAGTCACCTAGCACGCAAAGATTCTGAGCAGCCGAGTGTGTATGGGGGGGCACTTTATTTAGATGATCTGTCATGAACACTTTTGCAAGGAGGGAATTATTCTCAAACAGGATCCCCCAGCTAGAAGTCTCAACACTGGGACCTGACATAACCCTGCCTGACTCCAATTTCCATGTGTATTCTTTCAACTTTACCACGTTGCCTTGTTTATAAAAAACATAATATATAAAGCCACCTGAAGTCCCACTGGCAATGATCTACAATATGATTGATTCCTGAAGAGCGAGATGCAGGTACATGGACGTGTGTTTCTGCAAGCGTCGGGGTGGGTTGGGGAGCAAAGGGACACCCTTCAGCTTGATCACCCATGCCCTGTTTTTGAAAAGTTAAGACCCCCTGAATTAATTCACTGACGCCGAGACCATGAAAGGAACAAAACCTCAATACATCCTTCTAGTGTGACTCTAAATAGGACAAGGTTATCATTTTACACACCGTTGTTCAAGAATTGATTTAGGGGCCTCTTGTAGTAGTCTCCTCTAGACGTACCTGGGATTATGGTATTCCTTAAAATCTCATCAATTCAAGTATCTGCTAGGTCTAATTCCCAAGGAATAACACAAACATTTTAGCGTTTCTGAGATGGAAGAATAGATTCTGAAGCCTGGCTAGATTCTGAAACTCCTCCTCTTGAAGGTTCTCTTTTTTTCCCCATTTACAAGCTAATAGTTTTTCCAAACGTACATTTCACGCAAAGGCCCACAACTCTAACAAGTACAGCGGCTTCCATGGCTGCTACTTTGTGTCTTCCTCTCCCACACGGACCTTGAGAAAGGCAGGGACCAGCCGCAGTCTTGCTGAATCATCTTCCTTGTTATTTGTGAAGGAGAGAGCATCCCGCTTGGGAAGGAAGAGCCGGGAGGGAGTGGTGGTATGGAGTCCGGCCAACTCTCACCCGCAACACATTTTTCAGGAGTGAAATCAAATAGAAAGATAAGCCTTCGGGTCACTGTGTATTCTGTTTTGTGATAACATCTCATCCAAAATAGGATTATGTAAATATCCTTTTTTATGATATCCTATACATCTCAGTGGTTCCATTCATGGCCAAGAATGCAGTGGTCTCTCGGGTTGGCATGCAGCCATTTCCCCCTTTTCTGTTTCAAGGGCAACCGATCTTGCTTGCCAACCCACCAGCAGTAGCTTATCTCTGTGTAGAGAACATGCAAATGCATAAGACCTTCCAGTGAGCATGTGCACTTGATCAGAGCCCACTGAGATCAAGACTGCATCTTGCACTGCAGTGGCTACAGGCCCAATTTGGAAGCCCTCCAATCCTGGACCACTTCATCATGGTCTCATTGGTCATTCTGGTTAATGTGTTCTTTGCTTCCCAAATGATACGCCATTGAAGTATCAACTCCGTGCAGGCAGGGTCAATGTCCTCTGCTTGCCCTGGGCATGGCTGGAGCGCCAGTACACGGTTTGTTCTGCAGTCTTGGTTGACCCCTTGGGTCTTCAGACTCAGCACAATGACACCTTCACTAGGAAGCCTTCGCTAACCCTGCCTGTCATGTAGAACAGACCCTACCCTGTTTGAGACCTCTACTTTGCTGTACTTTGGAGTCTCTGTACTTACAAGACAAATGCCCTTATTTATTAGTAGTACTAACTGGAGCGCTATACGTTACTTAATATTTGAACCAATGAAAATACTATATTTTAAGGGCTAATCGTCAGGCATCGTACTAAGTACTGTGTGTGAATGATCTCGTGTAGGCCCTCTGCCGTGTGTCCTATTAGAGGAAAAGATGAGGGTGCAGGTTCCAGAATCAGACACTCTGGGTTTGAAATCCTAAGTCTACCAACCGGTGACCATGAGCTTGGGCAAATTCCCTTTCTAGGCTTTTTCTGTAAAATGGGGATGGAACTAAAAATGGCAACCGTATGGGGCTTTTCTGAGAAATACGTCCATTAATTCACGGAAGGGGCTCACGTAAGCACGCGATCAATATTAGCAATTTTTATTATTTCTCTTCTGCAGATGGGGAAACTGAGACCTCGGAGGCTAAGCGACCCACCAGCGGTGGCCTGGCTCATGAGCAGGGAAGCTCAGACTTCACTCCAGGCAGCCTGACCCTCAGCTCTTCACCAGTTCAACCCTGGCCACATCCTTTTCTTCCCGCTGGTCATGAGCATTCTGAGGGCCCAGCCGTGACCCTTTGTCTCTGAAGTGTCCCAGCACTTAGTACAGGGCCTGCCACACTGAAAGAGCCAGACAGCCATTTCATTCATTGATTAATTAATAAATTAACTTATGAACGGTTCTGATTTTAATAAGTAGTTAAGCACAGTGCCAGGTACAGAAAACAATCTATAAAGGACTACTGGGGAGCGACTGGTGTGAGATCCACTGCATTTAATAATTTATTTTCAATGAAAGCCTTGAAATGGCCCTAGAAATCTCCCAGATGGAAGTCATCCTCATTATTTCAGCATAAATATAGCAGCCTTTAAAAATAAACTCCATTTTCTGCAGTCTAAACCTAGCGTGTAGAGCTTTCAAAACACCATCATGCCGTCTATTATTATTAAGAAATGTTTTTCTACTCACTTCGAGCGATTCTCCCTCTGCTTTTGATTTACCAAGAGCATTCCATACAGACAGACTGTACAACCACTGAATTTTAAGGCACTGAGAGGTGTGTGCCTACATAGGTACACACAGCAGAGCAGGTACCCCTCGTGACACGATCCGGTAGCGCTGGTGAGCACCCTGAAACAAAATCTTAATTTTGCATGAAAGAGTTTGCAAGCATGGAACCGGCTGGTTTCTCTCTACTTTCTATTAGATGCATCCGGATACTTTTGAAGGCTAAATGGTAGAACAGTCCCTGTTGGAGACACCCGTGAAACATTTTATAACCAGCATTGTTCAGAAGCACTGTTGTCAAGATCCGAACTTGCAAATTCTCAACATCAAAGAAGATACAGAGTTCTTTGTCAGGACAATGAACTTGGACTGTTGTTTTCCAGTGAATGGAAAACAACATTGCTAACCCAGAAAAGTGACATTCGGCCCCATCTGGTGACGCCTCAGCTCCCATCATGCTGGGATTACAATGGGGCCTTTCTGTGGAGTTGTTAGAACATGCCACCAGAATCAGGCTTTAGTGCCTAGGCAAATGAATGACCACGTTCATACTTTGTGGCTTTTCCCAGTCACGTTTTGAATTCAAATATGTAAGGAGACCAAGCCTCCACCAGAGGTTCTGTTATTCCCAACTTCAAATCGAATCCTACTGGCTCACAAATGCACTTTACACGTTTTGGCAAATTCACTCCAATACTTTACAAATAAATAGGAAGCTGTTAAAAGATTAGAATTCCACAGTCAAGTGAAATCAGTCTTTGGAAATAAATGCCCAGACCCTTCGGTCCCACTGTATTTGCTACTGAAGTCAACAAGTTATAAAGCTCGGGATTTAAAGTTAACCTGGATCCAAATCTTGGCACCAACGCCTAATAGCTGTGTGACCCTGGCCAAGCTATTTAACCCCTCTGAGCCTTAGTTTTCTTACTAGTAACAGGAGAATGATAATGACTTTACAGGGTTGCTGGGAGTATTAAAAAGGCATTTTTAAAAAAGCATTTAAAACCTTTTTGGATCTTAGGGGATTTTGAACTAATAAAATTAGGTGCTTATCCAAATCCACACGGATTAGAAGTGATAGGAAAGATTTCTGGGGGGGATCAGGAGAAAGTGGAATTGACGCCAGGAACTTTGAGCTCCTGTTCAAATGCTTTTGGTGGGTGGTGGTATCTTCGTCTGGTCAAAACTAATGTCTCCTGCTTAAAATTCTTCCTCCCCCCGTCCCCACAGGTCCCCACTGGGTAACAGCATCAGGGGTTGCCAGCGTCATCTTCAGCATCCCCCCTACCTCATTCCTCACGTGCAGAATCATCGACGATGAGTCTCTGCAATGTCTTCTCTCTCTCCTGTTCCTCTAGCAGCCCAGGCCCTTATATACTTTCACCTGGACCACTGCAAGCTGCGTTAGTTTGCTGCCCCGCATCTGATCTCTCTCTTGCGGTCCTACTTCCATGCTCTCACCAAAATATTTCGTCTTAAAGTACGTATTGGGGGCATGCACTTGCAGCTTCCCATCCCCCATGTTCTCTCAGTCGACCCGTCCACCCAACTATGGAGTACTTCGTTAGGAAGTACCACCCTGACCACCGTGCTTACTGGGAAAGTGTTAAATCAGAACAACCTCTGTGGAGGGCGATCTGGCAATATCTATGAAAGCGCCCCAGAGCATCCTCTCTGAGCCGGCACTGCTCCTTCTGGAACTCTATCCCGCACGGACACTCAACGCACACGGGAGATGATGTCAGAGCAAGGTTACCCACGGAGGCACGATGTGTAATAGCAAAAGACTGGGAATGACCCAAATGTCTATCAGTGGGGAATTGGTTCAATGAATGATGAAGCATCCACACAGTGGAATCCTCAGAGGTTGTTTAAAAAATGAAGAAATCATTTGTATGCTGATCCGAAACCATCTCTAAGACGTATTGTCAAGTGAAAAGAACAAGGTGTGTCGAGTGGAGGGAAGGGGAGGGTAAAAGAATATATAAACATGTTGTCTTATAAATGCATGAAAACGTCTCGAAGGATACACAAGGAAATGGTAACAATGGGTCAGGAGAGGAATTGTGTGCCAAGGGAAAGGGGTACAGGGAGACTTCAACACATATAAAGAAAACAAAATATATGGATTTGAGATATATATATATATATACATTATATATATATATATATATACACATCATCCTCTATCTTCTACTTTTCACTTTGAACCACATATTACCTATTTGAAAGTAAATATTTTAATTATATATGTATGTGTATATATATATAATATATATGTATATATAAAACATATATGTATATATGTATATATAAAAACATATACATATATATGTTTTTGCCACAAATGCCAGGCACCTGTTTTCTGTCTTCTCTAGACGACGGTGACACACAAATGACATCCCCACCCCGTCTGCTCTCCATCCTACACACAGAGACCTTATTACCTCTTTGGAATACAGTTTTGAGCACATCAATTTCCTGTTCAGAACTCCCCCACGGCTTCGCAGGTCCCGCAGGATGGAGTCCGAGTTCCTTAGCCCATATTCACTGATCAACCACTGACCCCCAGCTTAGCTTCCCAGCCTGTCCTAAAGCTAAATGACTCATGGTGACCTATGTGTTTCCACACATTCTGTCCTTCCACTTGGAATGTCCTCCCCACCACCCCAAAGTCCAAGCTCTACTTGATTCCAACTTTAGTTCAAATCTTCTTTCTCCATTGACTCATTCCAGAGCCCACCACTCACTCCATGCCCTAGCTGGAAGAAATCCCCTTCTTCTTTGAAATCCCAGTGCATACTTTTATTATCTGCCTGTGGTATTTATCACTTTATATGAGATCATCATCAATTTTACACACTTATCCACTCTCTTAGTAAACATTTACTAAATACCTACTATGTGTCATGGACTGACAGGGGTGCTGGGGACACAGTAAAAAGCCACAGTAGCACGGTTCCTGCTCTCGTGGAGATTACAGTCTTGTGGAGAAGACAGGCAAGAAAAACACGAAACCAAACCTTCAACGATCATTTTCCGTAATTGCAATGTGGAGAAGTAAAAAGCTCAGTCAGAATGCCAACACTTTGCCCAAAGCCACACCTTAACTGTTGCAAAGGCTAAGAGACCCATATTTAAATCCCAAATCCACCCGAAAGCTATAGTGATTCTCCGGGTCAGGGTTTCTCAACCTCAGAACTCTTGATATGTGCCGCTGGCTAATTCTTTGTGATGGGGCTGTCCTGTGCATTGCAGGAGGCGAAGCAGCATCCGTCTACCCACGAGATGCCACCGGTACCCTCTCCCCACTACCAGCTATCCCTGCGGTGGCGGGGAGGGGTTTGAAAAACCTCCCCCTTTGGAGAACACTGCTCTAGGCAAATTCCTTAACATTACTGAGTTTCAGTTTCTTCACTGCTTGGTTCTTTGGAGGATAACCCAGTAAACATTTGAAAAATGAAAAAAGAAACCTATTAAACAGAAAGAATACTACCTACCTTAGAAGACTATGCTAGGAATTAAATACAAAAATGTGTATGAAGCACTTACAAGTGCTTTTATCATTAAGAACAAAAATATGAAGTGGGTCCATTTTTTTTCCCCAGAGCCCTCAGTAGGGTGGACAATATCCCTCAGGACCTTCTCAGTCTAAACTAGTGTCAAATCCATGAACTGCCCAAACTGCGGACATGATTTTTGCTTGTATCCCAGAGAGATGCTCTAGAAGTATAGCCCAGAACATGACTCCTTGGGAGATGCAGGAAAGGTCTCCTCGGGCTACCTTTGCCAGACAGACGGATTCAACTCCAGTCTAAGTCCAGACTTCTTGAACTTGGATGTAGGAGCTGAAATACACATAATCTGAGAACCGGTGTTCTGGATCCCATAAAAATGCCACATAAAAGATGGAGGGATTACACAGCTGTTACAATATCAGGCATTAGATAACGCGGTCTCTTTAAAGGCTTCATTTGCACATCCCCAATCATCCTTGTAAGCCATTTATTTTCGCACACTGGATGCTGTGAGCATTTAGGAAGTGTTCTCAGGGTGTTTGAAATCAACAAGGCAATTAGGGAGGTTTTAAAGGAATCAAAAATACAATCAACAGTGCTTTGGAAATGTCAATAAAATTCTTGGCTTGGCAAACCACTTCTGTATTGTACGTTAGTAAGGGAACTTTAAGATGATCTTAAAATATGCATCCTTCTGAATTCTAGGATTTATATTCAAACTGGAAAGTGGATAAACTGAGGGGCAGTCTATGGCAGGATCCCTATATAATCTGGGGAGAGGTCTTTCCTTGGGGGAAAAAAAAGATGAAAAAATAGGTTTTAGAGTCAGACAGACACGAATTATAATTTTATTTTTTTTATGTTTTTTTACCTTTGGTCCGTACCGCGTGGTACACGAGATCTTACTTTCCTGACCAGGGAGGGCACCCATGCCCCCTGCAGTGGAAGCGTGTAGTGTTAACCACTAGACCACCAGGGAAATCTCTAGACGTGGATTATAATCCCGGCTGTGTGACAAAAATGGGGTGAACTGGAGAAAATCATTAATGCTCCCCGAGATTGGTTTCTTCAGCTTTAATGAAGACAGTAATGTCCCCTTAAATTAAAATATATGTGTCCAGCAAAGTGTCTTTGCAAACCTTCATTTTCATTCTTCATTCCCTTTACGGAACAGAATACGGACTCATTGGTTTATATTTTTATAACACCTGCAAAATTGCACACTTTCTAACCAATTTAGCTCTCTCTTGACCAAAATGCTTTAAGACACAAATGTTCCACATCTGTTTTGCTCCACTAAATAAAATAAGCCCAACCCATCACCTTTTCTTTCTTGCCCCCAACAGTTTCCCTTAACTTATTCATCATTCCACGAGAAATCTTGCTTACAGATAAAGGCATTTCTCTCCGGGGTTGGGGGAGGACTGTGGAATATGCTTTGGGTATAATAGGAAAGATACTCCATCTGAGTTAAGAATGAACTATGTCCTTTATGTGGCCGGTCAGACCATCATCTATGTATTGTACCATATTCTCTACCATCATCCTTCCTATCCTTAACATATCACGATAAGGAAACTTGGTTGTGTTTTCAAAAGCATAATAATAACTTACATTTCGCTATGGTTTCCAATAAACCAGTGAGTTTTTCCCCCCAGAAGTCCATGAATAAAACAAACCCCGTCACCACTGAAGATGCATTTTCATGCCAGCTCGGATGCTTTTAAGACCATTTGCCGATCGCTCCGCACCGTCTGACCAGTTCTGGGGCAGGGGGCACGCTCTAATTACTGATTGTGAAGTTCTGTATCTATAGCAACAGGCTGAATTGACAACAGGAAGCTTCACCCTCTGGGGCACCATTCGAAGTTTATAAACTCAACTTGAGGCCAAGGCTATAGTTAATCAGGAGGGCTTTCAGAACCCGAGGGCTCGGAGTCCACACTTAAGAGGCAAAGAAATTATTTAATAAGACAATCACAGGGCTCGAGAAGGCAGAGTTTATTTAGCTTGCCTTGCAGTGCATCTTGTAGTAATTTATCCTAATGGTACCAATTCGCCAGTGATTTGATACACCAGGAGACCGGGGGTATCAGTTTAATCAAACCTCGGCCAAGGCTGCCTGTTCCTTAACTATTGTTGCCGTATATCAATCAGTTTCACTTGATTCACTAATCGCGTGGCACGAGGATATGAATTCTCCCAGCATTCAGGGAATTGGGTTGACATAATTCTTTATAATGTGCCCGCTTTTAAACGGCATTATTTCACCCCACTCACGTTATTTCATGTTCCTAGGGCTGACGGGTGAAAGGTCTAGATTCTGGGAGGCTGCTGGTGAGAAGTATAGCAGGAAAAAAGCCCGGAGCATCGGATGTGACCATGGACAAGTTACAAAACCCTTCTGGGTCTCAATTTCCTTACTTGTCCCATCAGGACAAGAATTCAGTAAGTCACAGAGCTATTAAAAGGATTAATAAACTGCTATATGGATGAGTCCAGAACAGTGCCTGGGAAGCAGGATCCAGGATCTCAGTAGATGTCAGTTTCGCTTCCCACCTGCCCTCATTCCCATCCCCCAGGAGGAGGGGGTAGAAGATGTTAGCTGCACAATTTTTATAGGGTGAGATGTTAAGCTTTACAATATTTTATGGGCCTGGTCACACGAGCTTCGATAACCCTAGGAAATCATCTAAACTCCGTTCTCATTCTTGGTTCTTCTGTCTCCACTGGGGCCAAGCATTCCCACCGTGTTTTATACCCTTGGCACCGGCCTGGCTGTCCGGAAGGGTAAGAGATGGGCAGAGCTCTCCCTCACACTAAAGGCGCTCCGTCCCTTTCCCATCCCCTCTTCTTTCTTATTCAGCAGGGAATTTGATTCAAAACACTGTCCAGGTATAAATAAGAAATGGTAAGATTAGATCTATCCCCTTGGCGGGCAGAGACTACAGAAAGGAGAGAAAACCCACCTTCATGTGTTGTTCATATTATTCAAGAGGAAGGAAGGAAAAGGACAACATGAATCCCGGGGTAAGAGGCAACGACCACGTGGACAGCAAGGCCACGGACGGCATTCGGTCCCCGCCCCCAACACGGAATAGTGCAGGGGGGCCTCCGCTGCTGCTTCTGTGAAATGGGTATATGAAGACCTACGGCAGTAGATTGTCATGGCAACACAAGGAGCTAATCCACAGTCCCCCAGGCTATGAGTGGAAGGAATGTTAGCTTGCTTCCCAAGTGAATATGGGCAGGGTGTTCTGGTCCCTTTCCCAAAGGGGGAATGAAATCCGAGCCTTTTCCTACCATTCAGCTCAGTCATTCACATTTTAACTTAGTTCTGAGCTTACAGTTTTTCCTGCAGATACAATTGGTCACTCAGTGAGAGAGGAAAGTAAGAAGAAAGGCAGAGAGAGAAGGAGGGAAGGAAGAAAGGAGGGAGAGAGAAAGAAAGAAGAAAGAAAATAGAAAGAGAGAAAAAGAAAAAAGGAAGGAAGGAAGGAAGGAAGGAGGGAGGGAGGGAGTAAAGAGAGGAGGGAAAGAAAGAAAGAAAGAAAGGAAGGAAAGAAAGAAAGAAAGAAAGGAAGAAAGAAAAAGAAAGGAAGAGAGAGAGGGAGGGAAGGAAGGAAGGAAGGAAAAGACAGAGGAAAGAAGGAAGGAAGGAAGGAAAGAGAGAGGGAGAGAGGGAGGGAGGGAGGGAGGCAGAAAGGAAGAAAAAGAAAGAACGAGCCTTGCTTTGTCACACCTTTTCCACTCTCCATTCTTAAGGCTGGAGGATTTGGCGTGGCATTTGGAAGCTTTATTGTTTCAATAGTGGGGTAAGGAGGTTAATGCCACCTTAGCAAGGGAATCATTTCTTCCTCCCTCCCACCTCCTCTCTTTTCTTTTTTGGCTCAGCCTACATTTCTAACACTACCGGCTGAAATGTAGTATACAGCTTTTAATTGTGCCCAGAGGCAGTACAACCTCACAGAGGTTTTTAAGCAAGTGGTGGAGGATTTGAGAAACAGCTGTGCTGCACGCACACGTGCTCCAAGGTGGAAGAGCCCCGTCAGCACCTGCACCCGCTGAGCACACTCCCTCACACCCTCCACGCATGTACACAGCTGGGACCCATCAGGGCTGAAAGGAATTAATACCCTTAACTTGGTATTTTATTGGCCCTAGAGGAGCCTGATGCTATATTAAATCTGTAGCACATAAGTAGGATTGGGTGGGATATTAAAAACACACACACGAACGCACACACGCACGCGCACGCACACACACGACCTCTTTTCCGATGCCGAGAACAAATTGTTTTAATATCCCAATGTTTGGTTTATTTATTATTAGAGATAGGTGGCCGCTTTTAGAGAGTAATGGACTTGTCCCGGCACTAACCTAGTTTTCCCAATTGAATCTAGCTCAGACTCCCAGCCACGGCGGAAAGATGCCGACACGGACTGTTTTCTCCAGACCACTTGCCAACACCCAGCTTCCCTTGGTGCAAGCCCCCAAAAGACATCTTCCATCTTTTGGACGCTGCAGTCAGTCTTCAAATTCCTACTGCACTCAACCAGTCACAAAACACCGTCTCGTGTTACCCCACTGGACACCCACCTCATCCCTGGAAACTCAACAAGGCGAGTGTCTGTGTACCTGTTTTACAGTCGTGCAAATAGAGGTTCGGAGAAGTTACACGCCCAGGTCAAGGGCAAACCAACCCCAGACCTTGGAGTTCAGTCTACGGACCCTAAGTAAACACGTTCTCTCTAAATCACGTTATATATTCTGTTGTAAACACAATGTGAAAAGTTTATTCCAGGGTGGCTTGTAATGTCTGTGTAGCTGCGTGGTCAGGTAACATGAGGGAGTTTCCACAGATGTTAAACTCATGTGATCAGCAATGGACTTCAGGGTCTGTGATAGGCAGAAACGTGACCATCCAAAAGATATCCGTATTAACCCCCTGGAACTTGTGAATGTGATCTTATTTGGGAACAGGGTCTCTGCAGGTGTGATTTCATTGAGGCTCTTGAAATAAGGAGATATTCCTGGATTTTCTGGGTGGGCTCTAAATCCAATGACAAGTATCCTTACCAGAGAAAGGCAAAGGGAGGTTTGAGGCACTCCAAAGAGGAGGAAGTGTGACCACAGAGGCAGGGGTGGGAGGGATGTGGCCACAAGCCAGGTTCTGCTGACAGTCACCAGAAGCTGGGAAGGGCAAAGAAAGAACTCTCCCCTAGAGCCTCTGGAGGCGGTGAGGGCCTCATGACACCTCGATTGCAGACGTCTGGCCTCCAGAACGGTAAGCACGTAAAAATCTGTTACTTTAAACCACTGAGTTGGCGGTGACTTCTTACGGCAGTCCTGGGAAACGAACACAGGATCTTTTGCTCTGGGCATCACGTTGGATTTTGCTGCTGGTGGGGTCTCTTGGCATGAGGGATACCTTCTACTTTGGGCATTGGTGAAATGAAGGAAGGATGCTGGTGGCTGCCCACGGGTGCCCAGTCCTGCCCCACCTGCAAGGACAGGGCAGCTCAGCATCAGGGAGAAGCCAGATACCGTGATCTTCATCGAGACCAAGCAGGTATCAGAGCAGGGCTCACGGGGAGGCAGAAAGCCTACTGTACTGTTCTCATCCTGCTGGACCACTTTCTAGCGCACGTGTGGTTTAGACAAGTCACTGAATTCACATCTCAGTTATCTCGTTGGTAAAACGAGATTCTCCATGTGGGAAAAAAACACCCTTTGAAAAGCTGCAAAACATCCTATGAATGCTGGTTATTCGCTTTTATACATATTATTATGATGATGATTATATAAAGCATCTCTGAAGCATCAGACTCAGAGTGCGCATGGCTCCCCAACTCTGGGAAAGGACCTAGTCTCCAGAAGGTATTGCTGCAAAGTTCTCCAAAATATGCTTCTCTCAAGTATCCACTTCTCGTCCGTTAACATATTGAAACCTCTTTAGAAACCATCTAACCCCAAATGCAAGATTAATGGAGCCCCTCCATTTAATGTCTGCTGTGTTTCCTTGGATTTTCCAAATTCGCCTCTTTCAAGCACTGGGCAAAGGACTCCAAACCAAACACAACATGCCGTTTGTTTGTTTATCATATTAGTAATGAGTTTTTTTTTTTTTTTAATAAGCACTCAATAGTGGTTAAAAGAAAGTAGGCTCTCAGACGCTGCTTTTGATCATTTAAATTGCTGCAAACCTTTGGAGTGCAATTTGGCAATACGTCTCAGGAACCTTTAAAAACTGTGCTCGACCTTTGACCCAGTAATTCCATTTCTGGGAAACTACCCTAAAGGCATAATGGGAACTATGGAAACTGCTTGGTGCACCAAGATGTTTATCAGAACACTCTTTCTGACGGCAAAAGTATTTAAACCATCTCAATACCCACCAATGCAGGAGGAGATGAATAAACGGTGAGGCCTCCCCTCCACGGACTGTCAGCTGCTAAGAATCTGCAGTTAAGAAGAATGTATAATAATGTGCCGAGATGTATAATGTTAGGGAGAAAAAAGAAGCAGTGTGTCACATGGGTATACGGTAGTGATCTTGATGTGACACAAATGCAGCATAACAAAGAAAAAAAAAGACTGGAAGAAACATATATTAATTGTTGTTACCTAAAGCCAGCAAAATTATGGGTAATTTTTCTTTTTTTTTAATCTTTATTGGAGTATAATTGCTTTACAATGGTGTATTAGTTTCTGCTTTATAACAAAGTGAATCAGCTATACGTATACATATATCCCCATATCCCCTCCCTCTTGAGCCTCTCTCCCACCCTCCCTATCCCACCCCTCTAGGTGGTCACAAAGCACCGAGCTGATCTCCCTGGGCTATGCGGCTGCTTCCCACTAGCTATCTATTTTACATTTGGTAGTGTATGTATGTCCATGCCACTCTCTCACTTCGTCTCATCTTGCCCTCCCCCTCCCCGTGTCCTCAAGTCCATACTTTACGTCTGTGTCTTTATTCCTCCTGGCCCTAGGTTCGTCAGAACCAGTTTTGTAGATTCCATATATGTGTTAGCATACGGTATTTTTCTCTTTCTAACTTCCTTCACTCTGGGTCCATCTACCTCACTACAAATAACTCAATTTTGTTCTTTCTATGGCTGAGTAATATTCCGCTGTATATATGTGCCACATCTTCTTTATCCATTCATCTATCGCTGGACACTTAGGTGGCCTCCATGTCCTGGCTATTGTAAACAGTGCTGCAATGAACATTATGATACAAGTCTCTGTTTGAATTATGGTTTTCTCAGGGCATATGCCCAGTGGTGGGACTGCTGGGTCGTATGGTAGTTCTATTTTGAGTTTTTTAAGGAACCTCCATACTGTTCTCCATAGTGGCTGTATCAATTTCCATTCCCACCAACTCTCCTTTTTCAAGATAGAAAACTTTGTCTCCACTGAGCTGTATTACTTTTTTTTTTTTTTTTTTTTGCGGCACACGGGCCTCTCACTGTTGTGGCCTCTCCCGTTGCGGAGCACAGGCTCTGGACGCGCAGGCTCAGCGGCCATGGCTCACGGGCCCAGCCGCTCCGCGGCATGTGGGATCCTCCCGGACCGGAACACGAACCCATGTCCCCTGCATCGGCAGGCGGACTCTCAACCACTGCGCCACCAGGGAAGCCCTGTATTACTTTTAAATAGAGAAAAACTCCTCTGTAAATGAGTCCCCTCATTCCCCTCACCCAACATATCCTAACTGGGTGGAGAAAACTTGTGATGCACGTTCTGTGTTTCCTCCATGACTTTGACCATTCGGATCCTTCCTTGTGGCTTAAAAATTCTATACCAGGTCAAAGCAGTGTTGCAGCCCCATCTTATCACTCACCTGTCCTCTCAGTTAAAAATGGGCCCAGAACAGGGCCTGAGAGAGGCCCCTTGCAGCCTATCACCAGCCAGAAACACACCTTTATGTCCCTGTTAGATTCTTCATGAGAAGATGTGGGCTTTTGCTGAGTTACTGGCTTGTTTCACGTCTAGAGATTCTATAAATTGCATAGGGTTCCCCTGTTTGTGGGAGGCTGCTAGGAGGCTCGGAGACAAATCAATTTGTGCCTTGCCTGTAACAAGAGCACATGGCTTTGGGGTTCCCGGCTTCACCCTGGGCTCCTTGTTCATTTCCATACCTTTAGTTTCTTTCCTGTTTACTGACCACCTGCACCAAGGAAGTCCCAATGGGCTGTATGAAATACTCGTTAGAATGAGACAAGTTACATACTCTTTTTTTTTTTTTTATATGAAGGATGGGCTATGTGCACCTCTATGAATTTTGCTTCCACTGACAGTTGGAGACAATTCCAGGTAAGGCAGGGCCCAATCAAATAGAGCGAACCCACTTGAATCCACATTGCAAAAGTTGTGCAGGATATCTAAGAGCATGGAGGGCAGGAAGGAGTTAAGTCCATGTGGCAACAGAGGGTGGGAGCCAGGGGCACTGAGGGGCCTGGTCCCTCCCTGCAGTACAGGAAGACCGGGTCATTAGAGCAGGCAGGAACTTGCACGTGGCTTTCCTGGGAAAGCAAATATTGTGCATATTGCAGTGTTGCTGTGGGCGAGCTGATTGTCTAACTGCCCTTGAGATGTATATCATTTGGTCTGCAGTCTGGGCTCCTCCCTTTATGTCACTGCCAATGGGCCGGGAAACGGGAACAACATCTACGTCCATTAAATGGAGACAGCAGGTCACCTCTGCCACCCACGGTCCCCAGGTGAGCCACCTGGGGCAGCTGCTTCATTTGATTCAGGGCATGACTTCAGGTGCCCTCTGGTAAGTTGAGAAGGGGCGCTGACTCAGTTTCCCGGGCCTGCTGTCACCAAGAGCCACAAACTGGGTGGCTTTAGACAACACCAATTTATTCTCTCACTGTTCTGGAGGCCGGAAGTTCAAACTCAAGGTGTCCATTGGGCTGCGCTCCCTCCAAAGGCTCTAGGGGATGATCCTCCTTTGCTTCCTCCGGCGTCTGGGGGTTGCCAGCGATGCTTGGCATTGCTTGACTTGTGGCAGCATAACTTCAGTCTCTGCCTGCACCTTTACATGGTATTCTTTCCTGTGTGTGTGTGTGTGTGTGTGTGTGTACACGCGCACACACATATCCGTGTCTCTCCATACTTTCCTCTCTTTTCTCTCATAAAGACACTGCTCCTTGGATATAGGTCCCATTCTAATCCAGCAGAACCTCATTTTTTTTAAATGTTATTTTATTGCAGTAAGACACTTCACACGTGATCTATCCTTTTCACAAGTTTTTAAATGTAAAATACATCATTGACTATAGGTACAGTGTGGCAGAGGTCTCTAGAGTTTATCTTGCTTAATGACCTCGTCTTCATTTGATTTCACCTGCAAAGACCCTATTTCCAAATTCCTATTCCCAGGGGCTGGGGGTTAGGACATCAACCTATCCTTTTTTGGGGGGGACACAATTCAACCCACAATAGACGTGTCTGATGATTAAGCGGAACAAGAAGCAGGGACTCGGGGGCAGTCTGGGTTCAAATCCTGGCTGGACCCCTCACTAGCAGGTCACCTAACCTCTTGAAGCCTCAGTTTCCTTGGTTTGGAAAAGGGGCCCGATGTTAGCACCTGCCTCCTAGGGCCACTGGGAAGATGAAATGGGATCACGCATGTTGTGAGCACCCTGCCAGACACACAGAAAGTGCCTTTCGAGCGTGGGCTGTGACCCAGCCTTAGATCACCAGCTGTGCTACCCCAACTTGAAGGTCACTTCCAAACACTGAGACCCTGCTTTAAGGTAACAGAGAGAAAGTCTTCTTTCCATACGATGTTCGCCCTGCCTAGAAATCTTTCCTCTGCCTTCCCCAACCCTCTCCCCCATCCTTGTGAAAAGCTGGCTCCTTCCCAGCCTTCGGACCTTGCCCTAACTGATGTCTACACCCAGAGACCTTTCTGGTCACTCGGAAGGTGGCTTTCTGAGTAGCTTAGTCCAGCTCTGCCCCACCTTCCACAAGCAACTATGGTGTTGGGAGCCGTCTCTGGCTACAGATGCTGCTTGACCCATCAAAGGGACGATCAGGCGGTGGGCCTAAAGCTGCCCGATAAAATACAGGATGCCCAGTTAAATTTGGAATTTCAGATAAATTTGAATTTTAGTATCGGCATGTCCCAAATATTGCAAATACTGTCCTGGCCAGAAGTGCTTGGAAGTAACTGCCCTCAGAGTAGTTCTCAACCAATGACAGATGGGGAACTGGGCGGGTAAGGGCCCCTGTGTTTTTGCTTCTCCATGGGGGATAATTCAGAGGCAGTGTCTTCTACACCGATTCCCAGAATTCCCCAGGTGGATTCTGGACCACCCGGTCCACTGCAGCATCTGTTCGTTAGCGCACCCAGTGTTGGCTTGCTTACCTTTCCAATCTCTCTTCCCCGCCTCCCAGGAAAACACAACCCAAGACTTCCCACCCTGGCCTTCCCGTTACGGACTTAATATTTGAATCCCTCCCAAATTCATACGTTGAAATCCTAACCCCCCAGTGTGATGGTATTAGGAGGTGGGGCTTTGGAGAGGTGATTAGGTCATGACGGCAGAGCCCTCATGAATGGGATCAGTGTCCTTCCAAAAGGGACCCCAGAGAGCATTCTTGCCCTCTTTCCTCCACACGATTACATAAGGAGAAGCCAGCAGTCTGCAACCCGCAAGCAGGCTCTCACCAGAACCCGACCATCCTGGCACCCTGATCTCAGACTTCTAGCCTCCAGAGCTGTGAGAAATACATGTCTGCTGTTTCTAAGCTGCCTGGTCTGTGGTACTTTGTTACAGCAGCCCGACTAAGACACCTCCCGCCACGGCTGTCCTCCACGCAGACCTTGTTTTTTTTCCTTCAGCCCTTATCACAATTTGTCATCACACATACGTATGTCTGTCTACTGGCTCAGTCTCTGTCCCACTAGACTCTGAGCTCTATTACCGTGACCGTGTCATTCACCACGGTACTCCAGCTCCTAGAACTTTCTAGATAATGAAGGAACAAGACAGTGAACAGGAAGGAGGCTGTCTGTGCTAGCAAAGAGCAACAGGGTTTTCAGCTGTACAGAGCCGCATTCAACAGAGACTGGAAGTGGAGACCTGCACTGCGGTCTCCCCTGGGTCGCGTGCTCAGAATTTGACCTTGGGCAGCTGCCTGAGAACTCCTCACCTTGGTCTCTTCATCTGTAAAACGAGGAGTTGGGACTAGATGATTTCTCCCGTGTCTTCCGGCTCTAAAATTCTATGACTCAATATTCTAGGTAATAAACTTTACAACTATGAATAAATTAATGGAAATGAATATTTAAATGATATGCAAACATCCGTGCGGGTGCTTTCTTAGTCTTTTATGAAGTGGGAGAGTGAGGAATAAAACCGAGATACGAACGCTCAGAAACAATTTGTGTTCCTGGAACTGTGGTACCTTACCCGTGTTTCTGTGGGGGAGGATGTGTAGGAGGGCATCCATTGAAAAACCCGCAGTGGGGAAAAAGGTCAAAAGAAAAGCAGGAATCTGGGAAGCTGGAAGCCCCCAGATGCATGCATGTTCCAGGTGTGGGTACTCCTGGAAAAGATTCTTGGGTCCAGAGAAGTAGCAAAGGAAATTGGGCTAACCACGCTCTCCAGCTCTCTGAGTCTGTTCAGGCTGAACGAAATGCCGTAGGTTGGCTGACTTATAATCAACAGAACTTTCTTTCTCATGGTTCTGTAGGCTGGGACTCTGAGATGGGGGTGCCGGCAGAGTCAGGTGAGGGCCTTCTGGGTGTCAGACTTCTCCTTGTGTCCTCACATGGTGGAAGGAGAAAGGGAGCTCTCTTGGGCCTCTTTTATCAGGGCATTAATCTCATTCATAAGGGCTCCACCCTCATGACCTAATTACGGCCCCAAGGCCCCACCTCCTAATCCCATCCCATTAGAGGGTAGGATTTCAACATTCATTTCTAGCACAGCACCATCTCTCTAACTCCTCGGGGCTGTCATGATTCTCAACAACACTCAGCGTAAGAGAATGGTGACTTGTCATCTGAGGGCTTCATTTATTTATCAACGTGATCTCCTACCTGGAAATCAGGTGGAGAACCTTCTGATGGGCCAGTGGACTTGAACCCCAAATCCTGACTTTCATATATATAAACACTTAAGAGGAAAGAGGGACTAGATATTTAAAGGTGAAACCAGCTAACTTCTCACGTTGGTAGCAAGCTGGGAAGGAGGCTCGGAGGTAAGATTCTCTGACTGAGCCAGTGCTGTGTCTAGTACTGGGGTTCAGGCAAGTCTGGGGATCAGGGGTGGCTGGGCAGCTCGCTGGGGCACCCACCACAAAGAACTGCACTTGTGGGAGGTGCCTAGCAGCGTCCTATGACACAACTCATCCTCAAGAAGGAGACGTGCCTGAGTACCTTGACCCAGTGACAAAGCCTGAGTTGATGGGTGGGACAAGAATTTGAATTCAGGATGGAGGCTGTTACACAAATCTGTTTCTTACCAGACCCAGTGGACACACATCTGGGTTTATGGGAAGATGTGGTTGATAAATCAAAACCAGTTATTCTTCAGCCAAAACTCTTTAATATGATGAGCCTAAACGTGTGTCTTTGGGACACCTGGATGTTTTTCTATCCTCCTTGCCTGACATTACCCATGCTGATTTGTCCCCCAAATTACCCGCTGCCTTTCTTTTAGGACTTTCCACTCTCTTGCCAATTGCAGCTCTTTTCTTTTTTCCTTTCTGGCTTTTATCCCCCCATCATACTTCTTCAAAGGGGGACATTCAAAAGAGAAAGCACGATGATCATTGATTGCTAACCTAAAAATAAGATAGAATACTGAGTACATGATTTCAATGAGGTATAAGTTTTCATTCCTAAACAATACAGAAAAGTGTCTTCTTGCTACTAAATGATTAGGCTAAAGACCCCCTGAAAACGGAGTTACCACGAAGCCAGGGGTTCTCTCAAAACACTGGTTTGATGTCCTGCTATTTCCACAAACAAAAATAAAACATAACCGAGACACAGCAACCAAGAGAAAAAAATCTACAGGTACAGAGTCACTATGTCTCCATGCCGGGCTGCTTATAAATCAGAAACCCTTGTTCATATCACAAAGACGCGCGAACAAACAGGTACCCCTTCCCTCTAGCACTGGGGATATTTACATGATCCGTCACATTTAGTCACGGCCATGGGGCCTTGGGACATCCTCCTAGGGTCGAGGTGTCTGTGACATTCTGTCAGGGCTGGAGGTACAGAGGATCTCTTCTGGTCCATTCGAATTTCTCCACATTTGCTGAGAAGCTCTTATGCATTGTACGAGAGTGGGGATGGAAGGCGACAGAACTACCATTTCTCGACCCTGTGGAAGAAGTTAGGCAATGGGCCAGGCGCTTCTCAATAGCTTATTTCTCCTAACAATCCCCAAAGACCAATGACAGTGCGTGCTCATGTCACTGATGAGAAAAGTCAGAGAGGTTAGGTCACTTGGCCCACAACACCCAGCTGGTAAAAGGCAGAGCTGGGATTAGATGTGGGGACTGTCACGCTCCAGAGGCCCTTGCCTTTCCAGTCTAACTTTCCTCCCGAAGCAAAACATACCATTTCTTCTTCAGAATTGTTCAAAGTGGCCCTTCCTTTTCCTACCGATGAGAAAACGAAGTATGAACCAAAGGAAAAAAAAAAGTCTCAGTAATGGAAAGGAGAGTGGCGGAGAGAGACAGACTTGGAATGGAGCTTGGGGCAGGGGAAGAAATGACTGCTTCCCTCCTCTCACACAGGGATGGGGATGGTTTGGGGTACCAACGATGAAGTCTCTTCGCCAGTCAGAACTGGGTCAGATATTCTAGCAGCGAGAACAGCCTGTTCTCTGCTCCAGCTGTTATCTGAGCTGCACAGCTGCGGGGGAGAACTCCAACTTGCTTTTGGGCTCAGAGCTCAAGGTTTCCAAAGCCCTCCACGCAGTGTGTGCCTGCCTCTCCCAGCTTGAAGGAGGGGGATGGGGGAGAAAAGGGTGGGGAGGGGAGACAGTGAAGGGAAATGAGATGAGAAGGGTTCGACTGAACCTGCCTGCCTCATGGTTGCCAATCTGAGCATTTTCTCCCAGTTGTTTTCGGGTGAGAAGCTGAATTCTTTGAAAGAGATCTCCAAAAACAGCCACAGGGGATACCGATGACATGGGGGTCCTGCGTGCAATGAGCTGGCTATGATCAAAGTCCTGTCATGGGCTCACCCTAGCACAGCACCTTACGGGCTGGCAATCCATTGGGATTTCCCAAAGCGCTAGACAGGTAACGATCTGGCGACGCTGCTTTGGAGGGTGGCCACCCACCTTTCGGAGATTGTAAGCTCACACTACCAGTCACAAGCTCTATTTCTAAACAATCCTGACACGCGTAAGGCCAAATCTTGGACTCCACCAACATTTCCATGCATGTACTGTTGAGTCTGTCTTAGATGCCACAGAGAGAAAATCACTCTGATGGCCCTATTCCTGGGTTCTTGATGAAAAAACAAGGCATTGTTATATGAATTTCATAATTTAGAGATAAATAATGAACACCAAAGTCGAAGCGAAATACCCTAGTGTTCATTTTATTTAATATTCTCCATTGGTGGAAATAAATTAAAAATGAACAAGGCTTGTTTATGCCTGCCGCACACTGCACTCCACTTTTGAATAGCAACCGCATATTAATTTGCCAAATCCCATAAATTATAATTAGCCCGGAGGATTAACAACATAAATCCTTGAATTTAAAACCAACCTGCCTGGCTCTCTCTTCCCTATGCCCTGAAGTGAAAGAGAGCCATAAAACCTATCACCGCAACTTGATCCATTAAACTCCGGAGACATTCTTATTTCAGCTTAGCTAGTGGAGGTGGTCTTTGCTCAATCTTTTTAAAGTTACAGTAGCTCGATAAGCACTGGGACGCTGGGAGAGTAGTATCTGCATCGACGCCTGGCCCCGGTGAGAGCTCACTCTTAGGAGAAGAGTGGGAACGGGTCAAAGGAGTACATGTTGGCTTAGCACGTTTTTTTTTACGTGGGGTCCTGGCACAGATCTGAGATTAAAAGTGCCCCCTGACCCCGCACTGTACGTCATATGTTGTCAAGAGTCCCAGAGTACGTGGAAGATGTACCTGGCCTGCGTTCATGTGCGCGTGTGCCACGGTCTGAGCCTGCATCTGGTTAAGTTTGTCCCAGGCTGGTTGGCACGATAAGAAAGGATAAGGCTGCTCCGATGACGGAGTATGTAACACGAGACCACGGCGAAATCTTACATTACTGGCTTTCCTGATGAGGAAAACAGCAAACCAGTCTGAAGGGTTCACAGTATACGAGGCAGATCTGTGCACAGACCAGCCTGGACAATCTCTCTCCTCCGGAAGGCACCCCTTTCGCCCTGGAGTCGCTCGCTTTCACACCCCGCTCTCCCCTTGGGCCGGCTGCAGCCCTTCAGCCCCGGCCAGGTGTGGCTAGAGCTGAACTGCAGAACGACATGTGGGTATGGGGTGAGTGATGCAGGCAGCTTGCAACTCAGCTCTGCAGGTGGCTGCGCCACGACTTGGCTTGTAGAGGGAAAGGGGGGCAACCGAAATGCTGCCTGCCTGGATTCTCCAGTCTCACTCTGCCCCCCTCTGCTTTCTCGGCCTTACCCTGGGCTCCCAGCCTGATTCCGCCCTCCCGGTGGCCTCCCTTCCTGCCTCTTGCCCAGATGACTCCCCATGCCCACCACTCCCAGGTGCCCCGCTAGACTGGCAGGTCGGGAAGAGGAAGAGGGTCTTATCCATCTCCTTCCAGGCCCCACCTTGAATACTGCACAACAAAGGCTAGGTGCTCAAATGGCATTTGCGAAACCCATGAGATCATAGAAAGGAACACAGATTTACACCACAAGCCAAGACAATGTTAAATGTTTGTCTTGGGCCTCCAACACGGCTGAGGCTTCTTCTACGTGGAGAAGCCTGACCTCTAATAATAGATATCAGACGGAGCCATTCCGGTCTTCCTTATACAGAAACAATAAAGGTAACGAATGTTTTTTGAGCATGTGAATTTCCCAGGCAGTGAGCCAGGGATGTATATTGATTATCAGATGAGTTTTCACAACCGCCTGGTAAGACAAGAGTCATTACCCCATTTCACAGATGAGAATGTGGGCGCTTACTGAGATGAAGCCACTCGCCCTGTGCAATAGCCCCAGGTTGACGGGTCCAAGCGGGAATCTTCTCTGGTAAATGCAGTGTCTCGTGACCTCCCTTCCATCTTTTGCTGCCATGTGTACAACGATGGCTACCCCCTTCCAAAGGGGTCCCGGTATTTGCAGCATTCGTGAAGCCCTGCACTCACTTAGGGAAGCACGTTGGAAACAAAAGGAAGTGAGTGATGCCATCAGAAGGCTAACTGCTCTCATCTGTAGGTTTGAAAACCTTCCGCAACTAGAAACAGAATACTTGTGAAAACTCCCACCACGGTGTCAGGAGATGGCAACCACACAACCACACATGATTATTGGCTTAATACCTGTCTCCTGTCCTGATCGCGGGCTCAAGGGACCAAAACAGACTCTGCTTGCTCATCCTCCATTTCCAGAAAGTCAGATCCCACATGGTGCTCCAGACATATCTCTTGAATGAGTGATGGAAAACAGAAACCACCTAAACAACGGTGATTAAGTATCATGGGTACAACTACGTTTCCCAAAACATGGTGTGACTCTACTAAGGAAAGATGAATACAGCTTGTTTTACAGACACAGCAGAAGGTGTGACATCAAATAAATGGACAGTTCCTGAGTATGGCTGGTGGAAACTCGCTCTTGAGTTTCCCATCTCCCCAGGGGGACAGGACGGATAGGAAGCAGTCCAGGGACCCCCTCCTCCGCCTGCTGCGGCAGTGACTTTGATTTGCAGGCAGGCCGATTCGAAGGGGGTTCTGGATCACAGAACATTCCAGAGCACAGAAGAGGCAGCCTGCGTATAGGCCAATCAGTGCGCTATCCACAGTCATGTCTGCTCATAGCTCCCAGGGGACGCTGGAACTTCTGCCAGGAACCAGCAGATCTCGCTGACACTGTGAAACAGGGGCTCTGGGTCCAGCTCTGCTCCCAGAAGGGAAGTGATTGTGTCTCGGTGTGGAAGAGGCACCGTCTGCCCCTGCTGACGCTTTTGTGGAGGAGATGGTCTCCCTCGTAAAAGGGTCTAATGAAAACCAGCATCAGGGCTCCCCTGGTGGCGCAGTGGTTGAGAGTCCGCCTGCTGATGCAGGCGACACGGGTTCGTGCCCCGGTCCAGGAAGATCCCATGTGCCGCGGAGTGGCTGGGCCCGTGAGCCATGGCCGTTGAGCCTGCGCTCCGCAACGGGAGAGGCCGCAGCAGTGAGAGGCCCGCGTACCGCAAAGAAACAAAACAAAACAAAAAACCCCCCAGCATCATAAGGTTAAAATCCATTTGACAGTCAGATCCTGGGTGGGTGGCCTTGGCGACAAGAACATGGTAACACTTTTATTGAACATTGTTTTATCCTGATTATACACCAATTGATGTTCATGGTAAGAAATCTTGATAATATAAAAGAGAAAAAAGAAGAAAGTAAAAACGTTAACGTGCAGGTCTCATTCCTCCCAGATAGTAATACACATGTGGAATCGGGGGTAAACAGGTTCTAAACTAGATCCTACTCTTTTCACTTACTTAATATTATTCCCCGACTGCGTTACCATGTCCCTAACCATGTTCCAAGAGTCTCAGTTTTTCTGAAGAAGAATTCTAAAGAATTAAAGAGAACTCTGCACTTGAGTTGAATGAGCACAGGTCAAAGTTGGAGGTTCCAGGCCAAAGTATGCGAATGTGCTCCCCTAAAAATCACTGGGCGGGGGACTAAATAGGCAGCAGTATTTGTTCTAAAAGTGGTTCTCAAACTTCAGCCTTCATCAGAGTCACCTGGACGGCTTGCTGAAACACAGATTGTGGCCTAACCCCCAATTCGGCAGGTCTGGGGCGAGGCCTGAGAATCTGCATTCCTAACAAGTGCCCAGGTGGTGCTGCCTCTACTGGTCCAGGAACCACACTTGCAGAACCATTAGTTTACACCTATGACTGCAAATCATGTGATGAAGTCCTATGGAGCCACTTGAAGTGATGTGGGATAATATTTATTGGTATAAAAGGATATTCACAATGTCCTATGAACAAAAGAAATCAGATTATACAGGACTGTGTACAAAAGAATCCTGTTTCTGTGATCTTTTATTTTTTTTTTGTAAAACCAAAAATAGCTCTATGTTCATTTACATAAATATATAAATTTAAAAGTGGAAGTGGACCTAGTTATAGGTATACATATGAGGATGGAGAAGGGTTAGGGATACAGATATGGGTATGGATGTGAATACAGAGTTAACATCTTCTTCCTATATAGAGTTTTGAGATTATGACTGTTCTGCTTTTGCTATTCTTGCTTACCTATATTTTCTACCTTTTCAACACTGGACATAGATTGTTTCGACTATAATGAAAGAATAGTCCTGTTTAAGAAAGAGACTACTGAGAAATGACAGCAGACCCCATTCCTTTGGCACGTTGTACGTGTCACCACTCTAGGAGGTGCTTGCTCTCGTCCTGGGGATGTGGGGACTTCATGTAAGTAAAGTATTTGAACACCCTAAATTCCCCTAATGAATTAGCAGCATGTATTTTTTAGTCTTTTCTCAGCAGGGCCCAAAAAGACTCTGAGAGTTACTCATACTGGGCCAGTGACTTTTACTGATAAAAAAGGGATTAATAACTATGGCATGCATTTTAAAATGCACATAAATGTATCTATGTATGTTCACATGTTCATATATATGTGTCCCTACACGTGGACATCTACAAAGGTGCGTATGTGTATACAGATACTTAAATGCATGTAAGTGGATGACAGGATGACAACTGACCTTTCTTAGGAACGACTGCCTTCTATACTGAGATTATGGCCTTCTTACATTTTTAGCATTAAAATATCATTGATTTGGGCTTCCCTGGTGGTGCAGTGGTTAAGAATCCACCCGCCAATGCAGGAGACACGGGTACGAGCTCTGGTCCGGGAAGATCCCACATGCTGCGGAGCAACTAATCCCGTGCGCCACAACTACTGAGCCTGCACTCTACAGCCCGTGTGCCACAACTACTGAATCCCGTGCGCCTAGAACCTGTGCCTCACAAGAGAAGCCACCGCAATGAGAAGCCCGTGCACTGCAATGAAGAGTAGCCTGATTGCCGCAACTAGAGAAAAGCCCGTGCACAGCAACGAAGACCCAATGCAGCCAAAAATAAATAAATAAATTTATTTAAAAAATATATATATATCATTGGTTTCATTATAAGATGGATAGATGGATAAATATATGATAAAACAGACTAAAATGTTAATGTTCACTCTAAAATGTTTTCAATACTGATATATATTTGTAAATTTTCACAACGTTGGAGAAAATTATTTGTCTTATAAGATAGTGGTTATAATGATGGTAATTGAGGTTTGACAAAAGTTATTAATGTCCTTACATATCAAAATGAGATGTGGGCAACCCTCTGTTACCCCATTTTTTAACAATTCCATGGTATTTCAGGGTTTGAAAAACAATGCCCCAGAGTAGCTCCCACTGGTGGGCATGGGGTTTCCGTTAATTCTGGCTTTGAAGCCTCCCAGGAGTGAAAGAGCAAAATTGCTGATATCTTGGACAAGGCCCTTAAATAAACTTTTCCAGCAAAAAAGATGCCTCCACAGGCTGCTCTTAGCTTTCCTCGGGAAGGGTTAGTGACTAAGAATCACCCCATTCATGGACTCCGCTCTTGGAATTTCACATGTCATTTTCAATTAAGGAAGCGTATGTCTACAGGACAGGGCCACCTGGTATGTCCCACAAAGCATGTCTGCAGCCACATGTGTAGACATGAGCCTGGAGCCATTAAAATGCCAATGCTCAGACGGGGGTCCCTAATGTACAGCTCACCTTACTCTTGATCACACAGAAACCAATACCTAGGGATGGATTTAATTGTTTAAATAACATATCTAGGATCAACAATAATAATAAACAACTTAGAAATAGCTATTACGTGGCCCAGGTGATTTTATTTTTTTAAATTTAAAAAAAAAAATTATTTATTATTTATTTATTTATTTTTGGCTGCGTTGGGTCTTTGTTGCTGTGCGCGGGCTTTCTCTAGTTGTGGCGAGCGGGGGCTACTCTTTGTTGCGGCGCAGGGGCTTCTCATTGCGGTGGCTTCTCTTGTTGCAGAGCATGGGCTTCAGGCCCGTGGGCTTCAGTAGTTGCAGCACAGGGGCTCAGTAATTCTGCGGCACGTGGGATCTTCCCGGACCAGGTCTCGAACCCGTGTCCCGTGCACTGGCAGGTGGATTCTTAACCACTGCGCCACCAGGGAAGTCCAGTCCAGGTGATTTTAAATGTTACTGGATTTGTTAGGATCTTAAAAATTAACTCCATTAGCAAAGCTGAACTGCATATTAAACCAGAAAGTATAGAGCCCACTGAGACTCAGTGATCACCCCTTTCCCTCTGTACCATAAAGAAACTGGTGTGTTCCGGCTAAGGTTACTCAGATGGGGGCCTCAGAAAAATGGGAAGAGGACCCAAAACCCAAGGAGGGGGTGACTCCCAGTGGTTTTTCCACTGAGCACTCTGAATATTTCCCACTAATGCTTTTTACTTTGTGACACTCTAAGCATTTTTCCTTACAGAGGATTTCAGCAGCTGGATTCCCCTAAAGGTACTTTAATACCTGTGCTGGGAGGTGAACAGTCACTCCGTACAGAAATTAAATACATAAATTAATAGACGCCTCTTCAGAAAAGCCTTTCAAACAGGGAGTCCAGCTGCTTTGAAGAATCTGCAGTCGTTAGGTCAAGGCCTTGGTTAATGTATAGGTAAAGGCAGAGGAGGGATTAAAATGGTCTGAGAGATTCAGCAGAGATCAACAGAGAGGTCCTGAGAGTTAACCACTTAGGGGAATATTTGTCCTTTGTCAGGAAACTCTTAAGAGGATGATGCTGAGAAATTGCCAAAACTGAGAGGCAAATGAAAGTAAGGCCAGTCCTGTCTTTCTTATTGTTGTCTGTCAAGAGCTTGGTGGTCAGCTTGGGGGGGGGGGAGGGGATGAGGGGGGAGGGGAGGGGGGAGGGGGAGAGAGGGGGAGGGGAAGGGAGGAGGGGGAGGAGGAGGCCCTACCTAGAACTGAATGCTGGTGTCCAATCACACAGGAACATTTCTGCCCCTCACTCATCCTCTTCAAAGATCAGAAAAGTGTATCATTCCCAGAGAATGGCTTTGAGAGCTTCAGAATTACATCCAAAAGGCCTGAAATCTTTATTGAGTGGCTACAATAAACCCAGTTCTTTCCTAAGCAGGCATTGTATGTGTTTATTTTTTAACGAGATCATTTTCAAATGCTATCAGCACTTCCTTTCCTTGCTCATTACGAATAAAGCTTCTGGGTACAAGTCCCTTTAAAGAAGCGCTTCGGTAGCTTTTAATAAGTTTGAAGAGCACACTGTTTGTAAAATGCAACAGACAGCCAGGTATTCTGTTATCCTTCCTATGGCCCGTGGCCTCTCACAAGGAATCTAGCACATACCAGCTACACGCACACATGCTGCAGATTCATAGGAGTTGTAGAACAGAAGGATGTCTTAGGTGAGTAGGATGTCCCACCCAGATGTGCATTTAACAGATAAGGTAGCTGAGCCCTAGACTAGTTGCTCAAAGTCACAAACCGCTAAGTAACTGAACTGAGCATAGAGCACGCATCGTTTTATTTTTCCTGGCAGATTATTTTTCAGAAGAGATTTCGATGAGATGTTCAGTGCAGCCCTGAGTCAGGTGTCAATTCTGGATGATTCTTCCAGAACTGTCTACCTGAATCTCCCACCTTCCTAAGCGTTCCATTCATAAGGGCCTTCCATTACCTCCAAGATGCTCTATTTGTTTAAAACCAAAGCCCTACAGCATGTTTCTCTTACATCTCCTACCTGTAGCAGGAAGGAAGTATCCAGAAGGTGGATGCAGAAGCAGTAACCAAATATTGGCACTTTTCTTTTGTTAAGGGCGAGTCATTTGGGGAAAAGAGAGAGAACGAGAAACCATTCTCATGTAATTCCCTTTGGAAAGTTTCTATCGTTTGCTTTTTCTGGAAAGCACAGAGAGCTCTATGGACATTTATTTCAGAGCAGTATTCCCACATATGCCTGAATGAAAAGACCCACCAGGGACACTTGTGAAAATATAAACTCCTAGGTCCTACCCTAGATGGACTTGACCACAGTCCGTTGGGTGGGGAAACTAGGAGTTTTCAGTTTTTTAAAGAATCTCCCCCCTTGATCCTCATGATAAAGTAATTTGGGGGAATTCACCGATTTTCCCTCTGTTGAGGGAAAATTACCCTTACCTGACACACCAAATCTCTCTAAAACTTGGAAACTCTTGTTTTAGTATCAATGCCAGCAGGGTTAAGATAGATGGGTCAAGAGAACTCAGTTCACTACACAACACGGTACCGTCTCACACTTAACCTGTGTCTAAAACGTCTCAAAGGATCACTCTTTATACAAGACCATTTCAAAGGAGGCGCATTTCTGGACGTTCCTATCCATTTATTCTTCCTGTGCAGAATTCAGCATAAAGGACATTTCGGACTTGCTCTTTTGGAAGGATGGCTGCTAAAAATGGTCTTTGCCAAACTCCCATCCGTGTTCGCCTGCTCCCTCCACCTGCCGAGACCTTTCTACAGGTACCAAATCCACCGAAGAAATTATGTTCAACCTCCATGGAGGAAAAAACCCGCTGGGTGTCACATGCAAATAGAGAGTCAAAGTCTCGCTAATAAATTCCACTGCCCTCCGCTCTAAAAGGGACATCTTGACTCTGCTCCGCGGGGGCACTGGAAAATGCACTGTGTGCTCCAAAGGCAAGAAGGACTATTTCTGCCAGCCCAGCCCCAGTTCTGAATTATTTTAATTGCAGCCCGGTGATGCCAAGGTGCTGAAGCACCCCCTTAGGCTGCGTGCTTAGCCAAGAGGTACTGAATTAAACTGTCAGAACATGCAGAAAAATTGCAACTCGGCCTGTCAACAACATTTGTTAAGAGACACGGGTGAGGCTGGTGACTTGTGTCGAAAAAGAGCTGCCTGTGCAGAGCCATCAAAGCACAGCCTGGAACTAATGGGGTATTCAAAGGCCTTGTTCTACTTCATTGGTCAAAGCCAACACAAGCCTGTAAGATTTGGGCCCTTTTGCTGTTTTTTACTATGGTAATAAAGGCCACTTAAAGATACAAACCCATCTTATGTTGGCACAAACCCAGGGCTTCTTTTCTAAATCGGATCACTAATGCCTGCCCTCGTTTCTCAGGCTCTTTCAAACCACCTCCTTTTTTAAGAGAAAAAATAAAATTAAAAAAACTAGAAGAATTAAGACTTTTGTCCAAGGATGACAGAGGAATCTTGATCTTACTTATCCTTGGCTGCCTTTTTTTTTTTTTTTTTTTAACATCTACCCTGGAATGGTCAGTTTATGCGGCATCTTGGCTATGCTACAGGCATTCCGTTATTTGAACATCAGTCGGGATGTTGCTGGGAAGGTATTTTGTAGATGTGATTAAAGTCCATAGTTGACTGTGGTTAAGGGAGTTATCCTAGGTAATCCGGGTGGGCCTGATCCAATCAGTGGAAAGACCTTAAGAGGAGAGATGAGCCTTCCTGGAGAAGAAGGAATTCTGCCTGTGGTCAGCAGCCGCAGCCCATGCTGGGAGTTAACGCCTGCCCCTCCAGTGTCTACAGTACAGATTTCAGCCTTTCCCCGGCAACTCCCAGAATTGCATATAAGCCAATTCCTTGCAATACAACATGTATCTCCTACAGGTTGCATTTTTCTGGTTGTAGCCTGACTAGTTCATACCTCACAGAGTCAGTCCGTGTCACTCATACATCAACAAGACACCTTTTCATCGAAACTCTCAAATTGGTGGTCTGTGGGTTGCAGAAGGTTCCTATTCTTTTTGGCCCACACTTAGGTATTGGGTGCGATATGTTAAAAATAAAAAACTGAAGTAGTTGCCAACACTGAAAACTCCTGACAATTTCACACATACACATACACAGAAAAAAATCTACATTTCTAGTTTTTCTTAGGAAATACTGACAATTTCACACACACACGTACACACAAAACCATCTGCATTTCTAGTTTTTCTTAGGAAATAAAGGAAAAAAAAACCCCAGAGGATCTGACCACCCTAGATCTGTATCCCCAGAGAACAACAACGAGCCAGAATGGGGAGTGCCTTCCTCTTCTTAAAGCGCATGTGCTCTGTAATTCACTACAGTCTCCACTTCTCCCTGCTGTCTCCCCCAGAAGTGAGGTTAATTGCCATGGGTCTGTATATTGTTTTTCTTACTGTAAAGAGAAAAGTACAAAGTGTATAATACCCTTGACTCTATCAAAAGTAGAAAATTAGGACAGACGGAGAGGGCCATGCATTTCAAGAAAACAGGGGATGGGGTATACGTATTTCTTTGCAGAAATGAATACTATTTCCCTGCATTTAATTTTCCAACAAGGTCTATCTGGGTTGTTGTTACCCTCAGCTCATTTATTTATGTGGCCTTCCTGGTAAACATTTATTTTTGCAATTCCCGCTTAAAACACGCATATTTGAGGGGAAAAATAAAATCACTATGAAACAATTCTTTTTATGCTTCAGCAAAAGGAAACGCTGACATGATCCCAAGGCTAGTTTGTTCAACACATCGGGACACTACGATAATTGTCGTTGGAGAAATTTATTGAAATGCAACCACGGGCACCAGGAAAGGGATGAGGAAGGTGGGCAGATGCCAACGCCTCTCTTTCCAGGCAATTCTTACGTGCGTTCTTTGCCCACGATGATCCCTGAGGGGTTAGTGAATCAGGTTCCCCTTGGTTAAGAAGCAGAACCTGGTCCAGGGGAAAACGCCGCACACTGGGAGTCTGGGAGTCGTGTTCAAACCCCTAACGTGCATCTCACACACTGAGACTCAGTTTCCCCCTCTCTGAAGCCACAGGCATCCTCAAATGGAATTCTGCCTCTGCCTGCAGCTTCCTGGGTCCAATCCTACAGCAAATGAATGTGTCTCTGGGGAATGAGGCTCAGGAACCTGTAGCTTTTTTTAAGCTCCCAGGTGATTCTGACGAACAGACAAGTTTGGAATTTGTTGGACTAGAGAATGTCTCAAGTTTCTTCCAGCTCCAAAACTTGAGGTACCTAGGAATCAAATTCTGCAGCCCTGCTCTAGACATTGGACAGGCAATGTTCCAAACGTACGAATGCTTTGGGGCTGCTGGGATATGGTTTTAAAGACTTGAAGCGTTGCCACGCTGCCTTAGTCACCTGGCAGGACCCAACATATCATTTTGCCTGTAATTTATGTTGCCTGGTGGTTTGGAAATTCACTCAAGGTTCAGATCGGAGGCAAGATCCAATGGTCAAAATCGATAGATGTGAACTGTGATTGCTGGACAAAAGACTTGGACCTCCTCGATTTCCATTCCAAGCCCCCCTGTGTTCCTGTAGCTGGTATCAACAGCTCATGTTAGGACACTGAAAAAGGGAAATATGATCACCTTGCCTAAGTTAAAGGGAAGGGAGTGTCCTGTACTTTCCAAAGGTCATTTGGAAACAGAATCAAACTGCACCGTCCTTACTCTTACAGCCCGCAAATAGAACCCCCTTCTGACTGCATTTTGGAATGCCATCCTTCTCGGAACCTGACGGTCTCTCTCTGGTTCCCAGTAGGAGAGGGTTATGTTGTTGGTTTTTTTCCGAATGCGAACAAAAGACATGAGAAAGCACGCAGAGCGGATGATAGTGCCGCGGTGCCGCAAGGGGAAAGAAGTATGGATTTTGCTTTTGTAACGTGTGACTATTAGATCACAGTGTTGGTTGCAATAAATTAGCACTTTCAGTTCCTGCTAATTGCTAGAATCTTCTGCCATGGGCTGCAGCAATGTGGGCCAAAAAAAAAAAAAAAAAAAAAAGTTTTGGAGCCAGATACAAATAGGCATCCTGCTAGATGGCGAATGGCATCTCGTATCTTGAATAAATGCCTAAGGAAACAGCTGGGGATGAGGGCCTGGGAATCAAAGACATCATTATGCAATTATGGCGAAAAGTGCGCTCCGTATAAAAGAGAATTCTGACTTCCCTGTGCATCCACTGACCCAGGGCAGCCTCTGCCCAACATACATCCCTGTCGATAAGGAGGCTCTCCAGGGCATCCCACAACCAGGGAGATGAACTCCTGTTCAAGGTCAAAATAAATCCAACCTGGCCCTTGCAGTGAGGGCATCCTTTTGTGCTTCTTCTGTAGAAATCGCCAAACCCGCCAAATGCAGCAGCCCTGCCCCAGGTTTCTCCCTGGACCCCCCAACATGCCTGTAACCCCGAAGAATCCCCACAGATGTCCCTACCCCACCGCGATCCTGTCTCCTCCCCAGACTACACAGAGGATCCAATGAAATCTTGTGAACACAGATCCCCACTTCAGGTTCCTTCTCATCGTTCCGCGAGGGTCAAGTTCTACCATAAAGAGATCAAGTGTTTGTTGAGCAGCCACTAGGTCCCTGGCGATGGGAAAGCAGTAGCGAGCAAAGCGGATGGAGCCCGTGTGCCCCCTCATGGAGTCTGCATTCTCATGGAAGGAGACAGAAAACTAAACAAGAGGGTAAACGGTATGGTACGTTCGATGGTGATGGTGTGTGGAGAAAAATAAAGCATGTGACGGGAACAGGATGCTGATGGGGGGGGTGAAGGCGCACTAATTTTAAGTAAGGTACCTAGAGAAGGCTCCTCGGAGGGTGTGCAAGAGAAGGAAAGGGTAAGGAGGCCTATGGTTAATGAAGGTCACTCAGGCCAGAGGCAGCGAGGATGGGAGAGACCTCGAGGCCAAGTGCACCTGGTGGACTTGGACAGTGCAGGGGCTGGTACAGTAGAACACAAGCGAGGGGCAGAGCCCAGGAGGGGCGAGGGGAGAGCAGGAAGGATACAGAGGCCATGGTTAAGACCAGCTTTCACTCTGAGTGACGCTTGAAGCCTTTGGAAGAATCTAAGCAGGGGAAAGATGTCATCGAACTTGTGCTTTCAAAGGACACTCTGGTTCTGTGCTGAGGAAAGACCCAAGGCCGAAAGAGAGGTGGTACCAGGAGCCCCATCAGGAGGACAGGGCAGTGACCCAGGCGGGAGGTGAGGCTGCATGGATGGTGGGGCTGGCGTGGATGGTGGGACAAGGGGGAAGGAGGGCTTCCTCAGGCCTGCATTCCTGGTGCTGCGGTCTGTCCTTTGCTTCTCCCACACATGAACTCCACTGAGAAAAGTCTCAGGTCTGCCTCATTAACCACTGCATCCCCGAGGCCAGCACGGTCCCTGGCACACAGAACACGCAAAACAAATCAGGGCTCCAAGGAGACTGATTTCTGCCAGATGAGTGATAACTAAACCTGGTTCCATTCGTCTGATCATACCTGCAGTTTGAACTCTCTTCCCCCGCCCCCTCCTTATTTGAAGAGGACAGTCTGACAGGTGGCCCGGGACCGATGCGAGAAGCTCTGCAACCGCTCACGCCTCTTCTGCTGCCTGGCTCTCTGACCTTCTACACGCCATTTATTTTGTCTGTGCCTCAGTTTCTCCAACCCGAAAATGAGAATAATACTGCTGAGGGAACAATATGTGGATGAATGAGGACATGCCTGAAAGCACCGTGAGCTCCTTGAAGAGACAGCTCTAAAATAGGGGTCCATTTCTCCATCTCTTCTCTCCTCTCCCGAGAAATAAAACTGCCAGGGGGAGAGGAGACGGTTCTGTCGGGGTAAAGAGGGAAACAAGAGACGGACGAAGGCAACAGGCGTTTCTTAAGCAAAGATCACGAAACCTCTAAGAGGAGCCCCTGTTATGATAAAAAGAATCGGGGGAACAGAGAACGCTCAAGGAATTGGGAGGATTATTTTGCCTCAACTTGGGGACCAGAAATTGCCTCCAACGGGCTTAGAAATAAGCCAGGACCGTGTCGCCCCTCCTCCGTGCCCAAAGAATGCAGGAGCTGACAGGGCAATGTGGCAAATCCCCTCCACAGCAATGGGAGAAAACGACCCAAGGCACCGATCTGGTCTGGCCCGATGGCACTCCTGGGTACACACAGTGTAAACCTGTTGGATCAATAAATACTGGGCTCCTTTTAATGAAAGAAACACTATTATTTTCTCTGACTGCCTCCCTGATTGCTTCTTTAAGCGTTCTTTAAATGAGAGAGATTTGTCATTCCCTATTGGAGGTGTATCTTCAGATGGTCTCGGAGTTTATACATTTGCCTATGTACAGATTTTACCCCCAGACTTTTAGAACACGTTTGTTTGTCTTAAGGATTTCAGATAAACTTTTTTTTAAAGGGATACTCGAATACGGTGCGTTGTTGCTTGTTTGTTTTTTGTTGTCTCCTCCTTCGAATTCAGGAAATACAGATGAGTGGGATGGCAGAAATGATAACGAAATATCAAGGCGATGCTTAGCTTTGAAAGCAGTCCCCTGGCGAGCTTGGTTGAAAATGAGGAAACGTGTTTTGTTACTCACCGGGTTGAGGAGTGCGGAGGTGGGATGAAGTACATGTGCGCAATTTACCATTTATCTGGCGATTAGGACGCTACTTCTGAGGGACTCTTGGGTACTCATTCATTCATTCATTCATTCATTCATTCCACAGCATCTGTCAAAGTTCTCCCATAGGCTAGAGTGCTCTGGGGTGGGGTAGGGGGCAGGCAGGAGAGAAAATATCCGTGGCCTAAGGAAGAGGAAAGGGCCTAATCCACAGCTGGTTATCCTTCTGAAGTTCATTCAAGTCACCAAATAGGCTACAGTCCCTCCCTGGCCTCTGACAGGAAGTCTGTGGTACGGCGACTGTCGTCGTGTTTGTTGTGGATGTCACTGGACCTCTGTGGCACCGGGCGCTGGAGGCCCACTCGGAACATGAGAGGGGTCCGCTGCGCCCCCTGGTCTGGTTGCTGGGATTGTCAAATGGCTCCTTGTCATTTAAAAAAAAGGGGAAAAAAAGCCATCATACGAACTGCACGCCTAATTATCACACAAACAAAAGCTCCACCTAAATTAAACAGAGAAAAATACTGGGTCCAAATAAGCCACTGACTTTTTTTTGTAATCTCAAAATTAAAAGTACTCATTATTTTAAATGAGGAAATACAAAGAAAAACAAACCCAGAGCCTCCTCCCTCAAACACAACTATTGTAAATCAATTGGTATTTAGTGGGATTTTTTTTTTCACTCCAATAGCTGCCTCTCCTTCCACTCTCTGTGAACCACGCCATGACATTTTGTTTTTATCATAGATGTAAACATGTAATTTTTGCTCAGATTTTTTTCCTTTAGAAGTGTCATGCTTTGCCTTGATGTAGAAGAGTCTATTGAATGGCTATCTCACAGTGATTGACCAACATCCTAGCATCCTTCTTTATCATATAAAGTAGAAGAGAACATTACACTTTACATTTTAGGGCCACAAGTCATATGTCCATCAGTGACGATGGGCACTGCATTGGACTGAAACCCAGACTCCACTCCTGCGGCACCAGGGAGCCACTGAGGAATGTATTTTAAACAACATTTACATCAATTCCAGAGAGATCTCCAAAACCTGTCTTCTTTGTGTCCAGTCCTAGGGAATTCATGTTCCTGAAATGTACATAAATCTGTCTGTTTCCATCACAACTCATTCCCTACCAACCATTTCTTTTACTGGACAAAGGACCTCACTAGATTGAACGAGATCAGCTAAAGGCCAATTACAGAAAGCACTCAGCCTCTTCCCTTACCTGCTGCTGAAACTCACAGACCTGGCTCCAGAGGAAAGAGAGCACGATGCATGGGTGATGGGTACGGTCTGTGTGCTGGTGAGATTTTGATGAACATGGGTTCACATCCCAGTCCTGTGGTGAACCGATCATTCAGGGACAACAAAGTGACATGACCTCTAACTTGATACATGTTAAATAAAGAACAGGCTAGGTGGCTGCCACGTTGCTGTTCTGTTTCCAAGTAAGCCAGCACGACTGATTCCTTGCCCCTAAAGGCTTCCCTCTCTGTGATCTCCTTGGATTTTAATATTGTGAAAGCCTTAATAATAGGTAGGCCAAACACACATGTAGTGAATCCCATTCGTCATAAATAGCTCCCTGCACCCAAGAAAACAAAGGAAGAAAACTCTATGGCTCACAGAAGACCTCCCTAATTCAGAATACCTGAAAGGGAAGCTGATCTGAATTTTGCATTTCCTTTAAAAAAAAATGTTGTGCAGAAACCCTCTTCAGAAGACTAAGTTTTATCTACCAAAGTCCTTACGTGAGTTGCTTAAACGAATATGTGAAAATAACCTTGAATAAGCAGGAACTTCTAAAATGTCCCAGGGTACTTTAACACTGCTTTCTCGCAAAGCGTAGACTTCTCCAGATGGTTCTGGAGTCTTCTTTGTGTAGTAAACACTTTCTCTTAGGTGAGTGCACAGGTGAACCTGAAGCCAGGTCCTGAATCGGAAGGATCATAAATTCCCAATTCCATGAATGAAGACTGGGTACCATGGGCACCCTATGGGGGAGAAGGTATACGTTGTTATCACCTACCAGGTTTCAAGTTCACTTATGCTCACAAAAGCAATGGAAGGGCTTCAAAGCAGGAATGAGATAACAAAAAATTCTAACACTGAAGTCAGCATGTAGCAAGAGGTGAGCAGAGAAGAAAAAAAGAGCCACAGCATTCTTAAAAAAAAAAAAAAAATGCCCCGTCTACTACTGACTAGGGTAGTTTTTATTTTTGCTTTTGTTTTTTGTACTGTTTTTGTTTTATAGGAAAGTTTGGGGTAAGGATATTGTTATAGAACTGGTGGCGGGCCTTTGGCAGAACCAGATAAAACTCTGGAGGGCCTCCTGGCCTCACGGATCTTCCAAAGACCTCCAAAGCAGGGCAGAGCCTGCCCCTTGAGAGCCAGTGGCTTCTCTGAGTAGAACTCCCGGGTCTCTCCCATTGGCCCCGTTGGCTCTCCTAAGCCCTGCTGAGCACACACCTGCCCCAGGACCTTGGTACGTGCTTCCCCCTATGATCACCTATGTATGCAGGTCTCTGTTTGCAGGCAACTCATCAGAGCGACTTCTCTAGACTCTCACAGCCTCTTGTCTTTCCATCCTCCGTCCTCTTAACAGGTGTAGATTACCTTGACAGCCCTTTTCTTTCCCTAGTATGTCTTGTTTTGTTTAATATCTCTTTCCCCAACTAGAATGAAAGCTTCCTGTGGACAGGGGTTTCGTTTGTTCACAGGTATATCACCGGGGCTTTACACATCGAGGGCCCTTGAGAAACATTAGTTAACTGAGTGAACAAATGAAAATACAAACGAACGAATGAATACATGAACTGTATAAATCTATACTGAGGGTGCTCTGAGACACATGTTAGATCACACACACACACACACACACACACACACACACACACACACACACACACAGAGGCACACGCGGAATGGGCAGGGACAGCACCTAGGAGGAGAGGATGGTAACCTGAGCCTGCCCCCCTCAGACCCACCAAGTCAAGAAACGACTCTTTCTGTGCCTTCCAGTAACATTAATTGTTGGTCATAAAACTTCAAAGAAACAGATATTTATAGCTTGATTCAAGCCTTTTTTTCCACACACACTCACCACAGCACTTTCCAACTCAGTTCCCATGAGCACACTGCACACAGCCTCCTGCCCACTTCCTGTCAAGGCCAGTTCCTTAACTGCCTCAGTCCTGAAGAAGCTCTTTTTTTATTTTCCAGTGCTCATATCTTTCGGTTTCTCTTGGGTTTTCACAGTTGGGTTTTTTTCACTCCTTTTCTCAGGCGCCCGAGCCCCCAATGAGCCGCCCCCGCTCCAGCAAGACAACAGGGTGATGAAGAAAGAATAACCCCGATGAAGGGAAAATGTTCCATTTCAAAACATCCTTCCCGGGGGGGGTGGGGTAGGGGGGTGGAGGGGTGGGGGGGTCGGGGGTAGGGGGGCAGGGGGAGGGGTGGGAGGGGGGTGATGGGCAACAAGCCAAGGCTATGAAGTTTCACGAGGGCTGGGCGACCAGAATGGTCATCTGTTTACCCAAGCCTGATAATTTGAGGGACTGGAGAATATCCAGTGAAAGTGCACCCGTTGGAAGAAGTAATTCCTGTTTTTATTTATAAATACCGGTACCTTGACTATTCATGACAGTGATCATTTATTGTCAGCCCTTTGCCCAAAACTTCATAAATATTATTTCTAATCACCACAAGGATCTTGTAGATGGTTAACTGATATCTCTGTGTGAAACAAGAGTAAATAAACTGCAAAAAGGTTAAGAGATCTGTCACACAGCTAGAAAACAGCAGAGCTGGCCTCTCTATCCACACACGCTGTCTTCCTGATGAAAAACTGCACCCGAGTTCTTCGTGAGGGGTATTGGTAGCATGGGAATTGTAGGAATTATCTCAAAGAAAGTACACGTATGTGTCCTAATTCAGATAAAACAGAATTGCCTCCACTCCTGGTAACAGCTACGTTCAACGTGCACTGAGTTTATCATATACTCCCCTCATTACATTAAACATCAAGACACACACACACACACACACACACACACACACACACATACACACACACACACACACACACACATTTTAAGTATATTCCAACAGGAAGCATCCTTTGGGAGAGAAGTGATCAATAGGTAGGTTCAACTTTAAAGGAGGTCAGATTGTACCTGGGCTTCTATTCACATTGCCGTTTGGGGGTCTCTGAATTCTCTTGCAATATTTGGAGTCTATCCCAGGTGGTCCTGGCAGCCCACGATAGGTACTAATTGTGGTAACTAATAAGTACTGTGTGGTTCTAAACACAGACCACGTGTCTGAGAAGTGATGTACCCACAGTGCAAGGAGCCCCTCTGTAGATGTTATCATCTGAGAAAAATGGAAACTAAAGTGGTCTCCACGGGATCAAGTTAGAAAACCCCTTTTACTTTCACAAAGAAACCCCCAAAGAAAACACTGCACTGCTTTACACTGTCATTTTTCTGACTCTGCATACGTGCGGTCGCCCAGATACTACCTGCTCCAGACCGTGAGGTTAGCCTTTGCATATCTACCAATGGAGGATGGAACAGCTCATCGGGGCTGAACACCGCCAGACCCCCTGTGCTCTGCAAACCTTGTCCTTACCTCATCTGGACCTGAAACTGAGGCTCACGGGGGAAACCCCAGCTTCAGAATTCCCACCACTGTATTGTTTTCGCATCGCTGAGCTGGAGAAAACATCCAACGTCCTGGGATACCCTGCCTCCTCTTTACCTTAAAATGTCCCACGCACAGGCTGTGCTAAGGATTCTGAGTCCATGTTGCTTGGAGGCCACCACTCGGATCGTGCCCGGTTAGTCCACAGTCTGGCAGGGGACCAAGGATATGGCTTGTGAAGAGCAGCTGATCCCACCAGAATTTCTCTTTCAGGCATCTAAGGGGGGCAGCAGTACCATATGAGGTCATACTACAGAGGGGGGTCAAAGAGGCCAGGAATGGGATGGACAAGTCAAACTTCAGAGCAAGCAGAAGTGATGAATAAGTGGGAGGAACTGGAATGGAGAAGAGACTCCAAAGGAAGCTGGGACACGTGGTGGAGTCTCAGACTAAAGATTCATGAACGCATCCTCTGAGATTTCCCTACGTCTCCCTGGGTCCAGGACATCCTGTCCTCTCCAAGGCCTAACTGTTCAGCATCCCCCATGGACATGCAAACTTACAAAGAGCTGAACATCATGTGCAGTGACTTGAGCGATCTCCTTGTCGCCAAGAGAGCAGGGAATTTGCCAAATTCCAGAGAAAGTGCTGGTAGAAATAATGTAAGTCTCCCCTTTCAGTGGGACCACAAACTCAAGGACTAGAGGCCCTTGCCGTGGGCCAACAGCCGGCTCCAGGTAATTCTGCGCTCCAACCAACGTGAAGTCAAATCCCCATCACTCAGAGCTTCCTGTCCAGCAAGCAGTCTTGCTCTGGCTTCCTGCCTCTTGGCCCATTGCTTCCCAGATTCTTCTTCCAACACAGGGGTGAGATGAGGAATCCTAAACCCGTTACTCCAGCCCAGCCCAACTGGCTCTGAACACTGAGAGCTTCCTACAAACCATCCAACTGGACTGTCAGACGCAATGATGCTTGCCGAGATAAGCGTTCTTTGACATGTGAGTGGCTTTCTTCTCTCCTGTCCATTCTAGCTCCTTCCTGCCCAACTCCTCTGAACTTAGGAAGAGCCAAGCTTTTCTGAGAACGTTCCAGATGTCTACATGCTTCACAGACTTCTGGCCAGGAGAAAGAGGCACCAGCCCACGTCCCTCTTAAAGACCCAGTCCAAGGGCTTGAAATCATGGCATTTCCCCAGGCTGTTCGATAAAGCTCACGAATTCAGTCCTCACCAGGACGCCTGCTCTCTTATCTCCAAAGTACCACTCCCCCTTCCTTCCCACCCCATCCAGTGCCTACTAGGGGGTCTCAGGGCCCTCTGAGCTGTCTTCAGGAGGCCAGCTCTGCCCCAGGAATGTGCCTTTCCTGGGCTGTATATCCCCCGCCATCCTGCCGTTCAGACACGAGGCTTCCCATCCTCTGTTGAGCCTGGAGTGGAGAGAAATGACTTCTAATCTCACAAGACACATAAACTCCTTATCCATACCCTAAAGTCAAGCCTCAACACCCAGAGGAGCAATGAACTCATTAGTTTAGAATGTGGATAGTACTGACAACATGTCCTGATTCTGCCACCAGTTTTGATGAGTTAATTTTCTTTCAGAAAGTGAACTTTGATAAACTTGAGCTCCAAATATCTTAACATTCTCAGAACGTGTTGAGAACCATACGTACCAGCAGAAGACATTCTTTTACATCTCTAAGCTTGCACTGCCTTGCACAAACTTGACCTTTTTATACTGACCAGATTCAATCAATAAGAACAATAATTTGTAACAAAAAACTCAAATTTGCATCTTTGCTATCTACCTTTGGAGTTTTGCGAGTAAAATCGGAAGTGTTCAAAGTGGTACTATCTTCTCAGAGAAGGCCATTAACATTTATTACCTACCACAGGCTGGGAATTTTCACATTCTCAAAGAGAAAGAAAGTGGCAATGTGACCATTTTAAAGAATGTTGAGGGCTTCCCCGGTGGCGCAGTGGTTGGGAGTCCGCCTGCCGATGCAGGGGACACGGGTTCGTGCCCCGGTCCGGGAAGATCCCATGTGCCGCGGAGCGGCTGGGCCCGTGAGCCATGGCCGCTGAGCCTGCGCGTCCGGAGCCTGTGCTCCGCAACGGGAGAGGCCACAGCAGTGAGAGGCCCGGGCACCACAAAAAACAAAACAAACAAAAAAAAATGTTGAGAACTGGCCGCAGAACAGAATGTTAATTCGTTTTCTTTTTTACTGACAACATTTCTGCTGATACTTCTGAATCTCTTCTGACTGTTGGGGAACCGTAATTATTAAGTAATTAAATGTAGAATATGATACATTTTTCTAGGTATAAACAGTTATTATCAAGATGGTATAACTCTGTAATCCAAATTTTAAAATTAGTTCCACTTGGATTATTTTTCCCTACCAAACCTTGAGCAGAATCAATTTACAGAGGGAAAGCTACATTTCCAATGGAATTTCCATTTTAGTGAGTTAGATTTCTATGTGTGGAGCAGTAAAGGAGAAAAACACACAACCTGAGTCTGTGCCCACATCTGCCCACGGAGCTGGGAGGCTGAGAAGCTCTTTCCCAGAGCTCAGAAATGCAGACCGCCTAACGGGAACCTCTGGGCCAGGGAAAAGCGTCAGTCGCACATCAAGTGTTAAGACTTGACTCAACCCCGCGTCGCTTCCTTGGCCACAGTGGTCACCATCATGGCCCAGAAAGCGGCATGTTGGGGCCGGTCACTGGGAAAATCTGAGAGGCCTGCAGAATGTGGTTTTGAAAGAGAGGAGAACCAACGGCGCTCCCAAGGGAGCCCAGAGAGAGACAGAAAGCATTTCATGCGTTTGTTCTTAACTGTGTACATCCAGGCATATTTACATATCAGTATAGGAGCAAATGAATAGCTGAATGGGTAAATGAAAGCATGTTTGATTTTCTATCACTTAAAATACACTCCTTTATTCTTTATAGAAAAGGCAGCAAACCCTAACTCATGGGGCTACGGAGAGGATGAAAAGGGATGATACTTACAAACTGCTTAAGATAAGCTGGTGGCGCTATGCGTTTTAGGAATGATTTTATTTTTATTTCTTTTTGGGTCTTATTTATTACTTTTTAATTTTATGACTTCTTTTTGCTATTATTTTTTGATCTCCACATCATATCTGTATTTAGATTTGTACCTCTATATGGAAAGCTCTTAACACAGGGAGTCAGCGTCCAACCCAGGCTCTTCTGCCAAGATTCACTGCTTCATTCAAGCCGGCCCACTGCGCGCCGAGAGCCCCCCCGGGGCTGTGGCCCAGCTCTCCCTGGGGCTCCCGAAACAACCCCTTCCTGTTTCTCTCTGGCCCCTCAGACATTCTCCACCGCAGTGTAAATCAAGAAGTTCGTGGCGGTCTGGTTCTGCCTGTGGTGCCTTAGAGCTGAAGCGAGTGGTTAACCGATCCAGCCCCCAAAGAAACTCCAGGGTGGGCTCCTGACGGGGAGTCAGAAATTCTTTCTATGAAAATGCAAAGCACGGCCTCATAAAAGAAACCCACCGCAGGAAGATGAAGAAACGACAGTTTGCATTAAAACCAAATGGGAGCATGAACATTTTAACCATCTGGCAGAAGACCTTCCTATACGGATACGGAAACATTGCCAAGGAGTTAGATGAGAACTCCACAGGGCTCCCCTGGTGTCTTAGCGAAAACTTTGAGCGAATTCAGGGTCCGGTGTGAGTGATCGCTTTACTGTAGCAGTACATCCCCTCTGTGCCATGCAGGTGTCTTTGTTTTACTTTGAACCTCACTGTCTTATCATGCATGAGAGCCTGGAATACATTTGGAAGGAGGGCGAAGTCACAAGCAGGCATAAGCAGATGAATAAAGCAACCCTGGCGTGAAGTTTTGCAAGAAAGGAAAGGTTTGTATCAGGCAAGATAGGCTAGGTTCTGCTGCGATAACAAATAATTCCAAGACTGCAGTGACGTAACACAACAAAGGTTCGTTCCTCCCCCGCCCCCCACGTCCAATAACATTCAGCAGGAAAGCTCTGTTGACTGTGGTCACTCAGGGACCTAAGACGTTCCACCTGGACATTGTTCCCTTGGTTGCTGGAGCATGGGAAGGAGTCAAGGTGGAGGCACTGGCTCTTAAAATTTTCTCCTAGAAGTCACATCCATCACCTTCACTCTCATTGCATTGGCCAAAGCAAATCACAGAGTGGAACCTATTGTCAAGGGAAGCAAGGAAGTGCAGCCCCACCCTGTACCCTCAAGCTTGAGAACCACAGTGTTTGAGACTAGCCGTAATGACCCGTACGGGGCCCCCCAACTCCTGAGTGCCTAATAATGTGCTGGGTGCTTTATTCATTATCTTGTCTAGACTCATAACAGAGATGAAAATGGCCAAAAGCAATAGGTCCTGAATTCTAGTGCTCTATTTTTGGTAGGAGTTTAGGGAGCCTGCCCCCCCACCCCCGCCACTACTCTCTGATATAGATTTCAAAATTTAAGAGGTAGCTTCTTGTATCCCTGGTCTCCCAAAACGAGCCCCCCCACCCGCACCGAACTTGTTATTATACACATCTGCCACCTACTGTGTGTGCCACGCTGGACCAACCACTGACCTTTATAAGCCTTGGTTGCAAGGATAAAGTATCCAGCTGAAAATACAAAGAAAATGCTCAACAGATATTATCCTCCCAGCCTCCCATTCCCACACCTCCCTTCTCAAAAGTTTGCATCCAATGAACAATTCTGCACTTGTCATATTGACTGCAGAGGTGTCCATAAGCCCCAGTAAACCTCGAAAATACCGACGTGTGGATCTCAAGTAGCCTGTGCCTATTTTTATGTGGCAAAATCAAGAGTGGGGGGCCTTTCCAGTTTGCTATGGTTCGTGAAAACAGTTATATGAACCACAGTGATACAACCTATGAAGATGGGCCAGGGTGCCTGGCCATAGCTCCCCTGGGCTGCTCTGCACATCCCCACAGGTCTATAAGAAGGTCAAAATGGAGCCAGTTCTGAGCTCCTGCTTCTTTCAGCCTTGTGCAGGGCGATCTTCTGGTTCTCACCGAATTTAATCTTCCTAACAGATCCAGGCAGTTGGTATTACCTCCATTTTACAAATGAGGAGGTGGAGGCTTGGGAACTCAGCTGAGGTCCCCAGGTAGTAAGAAGAAGAAGAAGAACTCAGTCTACATCAAAAGTCCCTCTGACTCCTGACTCCTGGCTTTTCTATTCCTGCCTTCCTTCCCCTGAGATGACACACTTGAACACTGCTTTCGCTTGTGCTTAGTATTGTTTCAGATGACTGTCAGGGAACTGGATTGGTCACAACCTCCCCAGTGCTTAACCCACTGGCTGGTGCCAAGTTAAGAGGTTCTAAGGCCTGAGGATTCTAGTTGATGATGCTATATTTCCACCTGGCATCAAATAGCTTCACTCTAACAGACTGATTTTGACATAAACCACACTCCTGGGCTTGCGGAATTTCTCATGAGTGGTCTTCAGTTCTGGGGCACGAATGTGATATCAACCACGACCCTTTGCAGTTAAGCTAAACCTTGAGGTTTTGATAAGGTTTCACTCTGAGTGAACTTGCCAATCAGAGTGAAACTAGGATGGAGAAAGGGGTCTCGAGCCATAGAAGTGGTAGGAAGCAATCTGCTTTGTCACTCAAGCACAGCAAGGCTTCTGCCATAGACCAGAGGCAGCCAGGCAGCGAGAGAAGCTAGCACGAGCGCAGGGAGCCTCCACTACTTATGCAAAAACTGTACTTCGCGTGGTCTCCACGCCTGCCTCTTAGTCTACCGGCTGCTCATCACCTTGGGAATTGCCAGGGATCTCAATCCATTGATACAGGTTCCATTCAAAGGTAATGCGATGAGAAAAGTCTTGACCAATGAGAAGCTCAGAGAGATTCAGATTCTTGTCCAGGGCTCCACCAGTAGTGGAGAGCAGACTTGGAAAAAGGTCTGATTCCAAAGCACACGGTTCCACTACACTACTCTCCATGGACCGTATCACTCAAAACTGACAATAACCCTTAGCGATAGGTCTCATGAACACCATCTGAGGAAACAAAGACTAAGAGAGGTTAAGCGACTTGCTCCAGCTCTCACAGCTTAGTGGCAGAGGTTGAGACAGCATCATTAAAACAGAAAGTAAGGCGCCCATGTTGGATGAAAGAGCCTATTCCAGCTTGATTCTAAGAGACGGGCCAGGAATCATCACAGCTGGGTCCTACCGGGCTATAAACGGTTCGGCATCCTTCATCCACCACGTCTTTTAATTACATTCAACGAATTTAGTTCAGTCCGACAAAGGCTTATGAAGTTTTCACATGAGGCTAGGAACTGTGCTAACGGCTTGGGGATGTGCTCTTTGAGAAGGCAAATTCTACCTTCCAAGTCGCTCAGAGTCTCCTACAGTGAGATGGTCAATGGATGTATATGGTACTGCACAGTCAGGGTTAAAAATGGAGCTCTGGACAGCGTGCAAAGGGAGCCCAGAGGAAGAAATCCCGGTTGGCATGCGTGGGACTCCCCTCAGAACTTCCACGGCTCTGCCATCACCACACTCACCTTTGCACACAACACACCAGCACATACCGTGTGTGCGTACTTTCCTTCCTGAGCCGTGAGAATCAGAAAGTGACTCCAAAGTCACGCATGGCCAGAAGCAGACCCTCCCATGATGTTTGGTTTGCAAGTAACAAAGCCCAACCCAAACAAAGGGGAATCTGTCTGTCTGTGGGATGCAGGGAAGAGTTGAGTAACCATTGGAAACGTCAGGGAGACAGCAAGACCTGGGCAATACTGGAGCCAGGGACTCAGTGGTCTGCATCTCTGCCTTCTCTTCTTCCTACATAGCAGGAAACCCAAGGTTGATAACACAAAGCTTCCACCAATGGACTAATCAACAGAGTTCAGGTGAGTGAGGCCAGACAATAATGGTACCTCCCAAGGAAGCCACAGGGAGAGCAGGCAGGAAGAGGGTTTCTAGAAGAGGGGAGACAGGTGCTGAAAGACAACCCCATAAATGTCCACATGAACACCTGAAAGAGGTTTTTGTAAGAAAGGTCCAAAGCGTTCGTGAACATTCCCTGCACTTTGCACTGAGCTTTCCTGCAGGAGTTTAGGACAGTGCAAATGTCAATCTTTGAATTTATTTTTTTAAAGAATCCTTTTAGTAAATGATAATAAAACAAAGGAATTTGGAGACGTCATTATTTATTATCTCTAATATGCTACTGGTGTTGGTATTTCATTATATTTCATCATATCTCCTATGAGAGATATGAATCCTCTGGTTTAAAAAAAAAAAAATTGGGACCATTTGAGGACACTGGGTGAGGTCCTTTCAGCAACAATGGAACTTTAAGTACTCGACAATTTGTATGCTGTTGGTATGTAAGCACGGAGACTCACAAACCCCACAGCTGCATGTTTACAGTTTAGACCATCTCTGTGAATTGCATCCTTATGTTCTGTATTTTAAAAGGCCATTTTCATCTCCTACTTAGCTTCCACTCAGAAATACCATTCAAATCAGGTCTGCGCGCATGCATGTATTTTTTTCAGTCCACACAATGTGAGAACCGGCCACGGCAATTTTCCCCATTGTGTTTGCTCTGGAGACCCTGTTCCACGTGGCAATTCAGAATTCGGATGTTTGTCAAAATTCAAGGGCCCTGTTTGATCTTTGGTACATTTTAATGGTGGACGTGGATGTGTAAAAACTGAAATGAACAGGTTTTAAGTCTCTGATTTCTACCAGGAAGCGTGGCCAGTGCTTTAGAATTCAGTTCATTATGGAGAAGCACAGGGCTAGGTGTTGTAGAGCAGTGGGTCACAACCCTGGCTCTACCACCGTTGCTCTGAGACTTGGGCAAATGATTACCCTGAACCGTAGGACACTGACGAAAGCTGACCATTTTTACCCACAAAGATGGCAATTTCAAACGGTTTGACCTAACAGTTCACCACTTTAAGCCTCATCTGTAAGATGCGAATAACAATACCACCTAGCTCTTGGGCTAACTGTGAATGTGACACAGGATAATATATGTAAAGTGGTAAACACTGACGTTGACACGTGATAAACTCCTGATACATTTCAGCCACTGTGGTCACTGTTGCTGTTGTTTTTACACACGTTCAATAATTTCATCTTCATAACGACCCTGTCTAGTGGTTATTACTGTGCCCATCTGGAAGGTCAGGAAATGGAAGCAAGAAGTTAGAAAGAACTTGACCACACAGTGACACAACCAATAGGCGGTGACGCCAAGCTTTAAATTCAGTTTGTCTGACTCTAAAAGCCTGTGCTCTTTTCACACGGCACCTAACTTGTCACGGGTGCAGATAGAAGCACTGTGACTCAAAGGCACGAAAAGGGTGGGCAGGGCTGGGTCCAGAGGCCTGAGCACACTGAAGAGGAAGCTTAGACAGCTCTCGGGCTTGGAGGCTGGCTGGAGAGTCACTGAGCCGGTGGTAATATTTCGCTTCTCTGAAAAAGATGTTATCTTGATTCTCCCAGAGATTCACAATAGCTTCATGGAATTGTGATGAAGAAAAAGGGTGAGAGCGAATCTTTTGTGAATGAAGATGAAAGGGCTACATTTCTGAGTTTCCAAGAAGGCCCAGCAGATTGTAAGAATCAAGTCATCCAGTTACTAGGAAAAAGTGATTCTTTTACTTAGATTTCTGTAAAGGGAGGAAATACGATATGTGTGGTTATAAATAACCCACAAATTTCACTAAAATGTGACAGCTTACTCCATAATATAAAGTTGGGATGTGCTTCATAATAGCCCTTTGAGAAAATTACGCTCAATGTATGTTGGTGGTATTCATTGAGGGATTTCAGCAATACATCAGTGGCTCCAATCTTTTGACCAGAGATTCAATTTTCAAGAAACTAGTTTTACATAAAAAAAAAAAAGGACTTTGACAAATATTATAATGTTGACAATTGGGAACTCTGTGCTTTATCCAATATGAGAGTCGAAGTTCACTAAAGTCTGCCATTTACAGTCCAAAGCAACAAGAAAAATATAATTATGAAAAATAATATAGCTTTTGATATAGTTGCAGTAGAAAGAAGCAGGCTGTCAAGGTGTCTGTAAACTATGTCTGGAAACATCATCCTGCTTTAATTTCCTTACCTGTAAAATGGGTATAATAATAACATATCAGACAGAGTTATCATGAAGATGAAATTATTTAACACATATAAACCATAATGACACAACAACAACAACGATGGCTAAAACTACATTATAAACAAAACCTTATGTATAGGCAAAAAAAAAAAGGCTGAAAGGAAATACTTCCAAGTCCTAAAACTTTTAGGTTAGGGTGGTGAAAGCAAAAGAGCTTTTCCCTTCCCTATATTTTCCTCAGGTCTTGAATGTATATATATTATTTTTATAGTGGACAAAAAGATAGACTCGGAATAAGTAACTCTGTTGTCCAATGGTTCTCGAACTTTAGGGTTGACAAGAATCACCTGGGATGCTTGATACAGATGCAGATTCCTGATTCTAGAGATTCGAAGTCTAACCCCCAGAGATTCGAATTCAGTCGGCTGCGATCTCCCAAGTAACTCAGGATCTATATTTTGAGAAACACTGTTATAGTGAGTTTCAGACAGAGTAACGACTATTACAGTAACATAGGGATTTTCATACTGAGTTTCTCCGGGGTCTTGCGGGGTTCCCAAGCGGTGAAGAAGAATCCAAATACGTAGAAGTTGGGCGGTTTGCAGCTTCCCACTGAAAACAATGCCCTTCACTCATATCTGTTGTATATGTTAGATTTTGGCAAAATATTTAGCTGCTTTTTTTTTTTTAAAGATTCTGCATCGACAAACCAAAATCAAAACCCTTAAAAACCATTTAACTCTATTTTCTGAGTTCAGAATGGAAATGATTACATCAGCATTTGACTTTGCATATAACTTTGGGTGGAGGAACGCCTGCCCAAGTTTTTTCTGGTTCTGTTTTTCATTAAGAAGTTTCAGATAGGTGGATTTTAAAGATGGCGGTGGTGAAGGGGTTATTTCTTTTTTCTAATGCTGGTTAGAGACCACCACTAACCCCTAGATGTGCACTGGCTTCCTTCCCCTTAGCTGGAAGCGTCTTCTAAATTTCTCAGCGTTTCAGCCCCGATTCATGCCAGAAAACAGCTACAGATATTCTGGTTCTAAAGACAGGCATTTGAAAACAAGAAATCAAAGACTCAGCATGTACTAAAAACTAGGATTATGTTGTAAGATAAATATACACGCAGAATCGGGGACTTGCTGGATCACTTAAGAAAAAAGGCCCGATGATGATGATGAAAAGCTTAACTAAATTTTATCACTAATAATATTACAGCTTCAATAATAATAATAGGGACTTCCCAGGTGGCCCAGCGGTTAAGAATCCACCTGCCAATGCAGGGTTCGAGCCCTGGTCCAGGAAGATCCCACATGCCGCAGAGCAATTAAGCCCGTGTGCCACGACTACTGAGCCTGTGCTCTAGAGCCCGTGAGCCACAACGACTGAGTCCACGTGCCACAACTACTGAAGCCTGTATGCCTAGAGCCCGTGCTCCGCAACAAAAGAAGCCACCACAATGAGAAGCCCGCGCACCGCAACGAAGAGTAGCCCCCGCTCGCCGCAACTAGAGAAAGCCCGCGCGCAGCAATGAAGACCCAACACGGCGCCCCCGCCCCCCCAAAATAATACCCAATATGTGTAAAGCACTTGAATAGATTAAAAAATGTTCAACTTCAGAAAAGCATGTCAAAATTACTGCAGATGAGTGAGCTCTAGATGAATGGGTGGCTTTCCCCTGCCCAGAAGGACTCTTACTCTGTTCCCTGCATGAACTCTATAGAGTCCGTATTACAGTACAGCAACAGCGGGGTGCATACCAACTGAATGCTCTCCACACGGAGGCCTTGTCTCTGGAGGAGGCTGAATGGCTTTGCAGAAAATGTGGCCTCTACCAGGACCCAGAATGTATATGGTAAGCGATTTTACGTTAAAAAATGGATGAATGAGCGAATGAAATGAACAAGCGAGCCGGCCCAACCAAGCTTCGGTCACCTTACCACCCGATGAGACCATGTAGAGAACCAGACAAGGATGGAGTTGCCATGCCACTGACCACTGTCTCCAGAGAAGTGGACCTCCCACCAGCACACTCACCCCTGGGCGGAATCTGGTGTACCTCCTACCCCCTGAAAGGTTACCGACTCATTTCTTTAGGCCAACAGATCGATGACTTGAAGCAATTAAGGGACCCACTAAAAGAGCTATGTTGACGAAGCAAAGGGGAATGCAGGACTGGGGGCCAAGAACGACCCAAGAGTGGTTTGGGAAAAGCAGCAGAGAGTTACTGGATACAAGCTGAGCCTGCCTCAGGACGCCAGGCTGGCAAAGGGCCAGCCAGGCCCCTCTTTAGACTTCAAGGACCTGAAACAGCTCACTTCAAATAGACAGGCAATAAAACGTCCAGGCTGCAAACCAGAGAAAATAAAATGAAACTAGGTTTGGGTACACAATGAACCCTCTCGGGGAACAGGGGGCTCTGAGAGGTGAGGGGAAGGGAACCACGCCCCCTCTTGCTGTACTTTACACCCTCTCCAAGGGTTCAAATCGCTTTCTGGCTTCCTTGAACAAGTGCACCGACTCCAAAACCTAAAAATGTGTTCTCTGAATTAAGAAGAAAGGGTTGCTGTCAGGTTGTCAAAATGCACGTAGGAAGAATCAATGCACTTAGGGGATGCGTGCAGTGTGAGACTTACCCCGATAACGAAGTTCCTTAATCGTGTGCCTCAGAATAGAGCAAGCACACATTTGATTAAAAACCGTTAGCCTGGAAGGGTATGCCGATTTGACAGTCTAGGAAATAAACAGCCGTGGAAAGAAGGGGCGGGTGGTTCTCAGCCACATTCACATGTGGGACACACCCCTCAACAGGACAATCTCTGAACGTCATGCCATCATCAAAGTGGCCGAGTAGGCAGGAGTAAGGGGTAACCTGCCCTGATGGTGCTTTGTCAAAAATTTCTGTGCTAAGGGAGGATGCTCTTTGAAAAAGTTCCCACAGAGATGGCAATGACCTCACACTCATATCTCCCCCACTCCCTGATGAATACAGAATCCCCGGGTTCATAAGATGAGAACACCCTGACCTGCACAGCTTTAAAGCAACCAAACTGTAAAGAAGTTGCCTGTGTTCTTTTTAACATGATTTCTTTAAATTATCAGTTTGAATGCTGCACGACGGACTAAATCCCTAAGCCAGCTAGCTCCCTGGATTATGGACCTTTTCTGCTTTATTTATCATGACCTGAACGTCTGTGCCCCCTGCTTCCCCTCCAGCAACAGCCTGAAGGCTACACGGGTCCAAACCTTTTCCCCTGGCTGCCGGGCACTCATGCCAAGGAGCTTTGATCATCAGGGACCGATCACGATTGAGGTCAGAGCTCCACCCTTCCAGACTATGGGGATTTTCTAGTGGGGGTAAGTAGAATCCTAGCAGTCCCTCCAGAGGTCATCCATGAAAAGCATCTGGACTGACCCGTCATTTCCGCACAGAGCCGAGACGCGTTTTGCTGGATAACACTTCCTAAGCTCAGTTTGCTTCCCAGAGGTTATCCTAACTTAGGACCCTTCCCGGTTGGCTTCTGACAGTAAAACAGAAAACAAACAAACAAACAGAAAGACAAAACGCAAAACCAGATACACATTCCTAAGAATGGATGAGAGCACAGGGTTCTGGGGCAGGTGTCGGGTTCAACGTTTATGAGTTTTCAAAACATGAGGCACACCAGACCCTCTACTGCCTCGGCATCAGGGAGAGAGAGAGCTTAACTTTCCTCTTTGGGACTGACCTGCTCACTCTTGGAAAGATAATTCTTTAGGAGGAACAGTCAAAAGGTATTTGACTCTTTCCGCATTCCTTTTCATTTCGTTTTCATGGGAGATGTTTCTAGATAATTCTAGATGCTCAAATATTAATACTAGAATTTGTAGGCCTTCACTAATGCGCCTTAAAGGTTTGGGTAACTTTTTGGTCATTTAGGGGGAAAAAAGCCGGAAACAAGAGGCTTTTGAAGCAACCAATCTGGTAATTTGGGCCAAAGTTGGTTTATATAGCTCTTACCTAAGTCTAACTAACTAGTACCCCTTACCAAAACTTGGGTTAACCCCAGACCACTGGTTCTTCCTCCCAGCTTCCGTCTTCTCCCAGCAGCAGAGACATGGGCTCTCCTGCTGACCACATACTCTTGTTTAATCTACTGCCGTTTTCCATTTGCACACTGAAATTTAGAAGACTCTTTATTTTCTGTTTCAGTTCAGAAGCCCATTTACTCCTGATAACAGCGTCATTCCCATTAGCACTGTTTAATAGCTTTCAAAAAAAAATTCAAATAAAGAGTCTTTTCCTGGGACCCTTCTCCTGCCAATAGGGTGTGATAAATACGCCAGCTCCACGTTCCTCGGTTTACAAAATTATGAATGACTACGGTAACGTGTGAACAAGACAGAGATGTAAAAGGTTTTTAAACCAGAGTTGAACAAAAAGGCCCTGTCTGTCAGTGAAATAAAGCTGTTTTGAATTTGTTCCCAATCATTTGGCTCTTTTGCTGGGAGCCCGTGTTTGCTTCGTGGTGATTAATGCGAGACGTGCGCGGCCTTCACTGAGTGTGTAAGGGGACCGGCACCTCCAAACGGCATTCATCATACTCAAGATTGGGCAGGTGTTGCACACCGAGGCTTTCTCGATTTTCCCCAGCCCAGGCTGTGGGGACACCTAGCTGCATCCCCCTCTGCCGTTCTCTGGAGTGCGATGTCACACAGGTGGGGGTCAGGGGACCGTTTCTCTCCAGGTAGTTCATCTGCTCTTCACTTGACTCATCAAATGAGTCTGAAACCTACCAAGTCAAGCGGTGAAATGTATAAAGAGTGTTGGTGTGTGTGGTGGGCGTGCAAGATAGATGCAGCTCTTACAAAGGTGAGTAAAACAACTGATACATGCGGGTGGGAACGGGGTGTAGGTGAGCATCTGCCCCAAGGAACCCCTTTTCAGCAGCATCCCCCTAGCGCCTCTCTCTCGAGCCTTCTACGCATGAGATGCTTTCCCAAGATCACGTGAGGCAGAAGACAGAACTCTGCGTTTGGGAGGAGGGAACGGAGAAGGCAGTGGGGAGCCACCCTCAGGATCACGAGAGGTGGTCCACGTCCTGACTCTGCTGCTTATTACTGGAGGACTTGCCCAACTACGGACACACAACACACGCCTCAGTTTCCCCATATGCGTCACGGGGAGGCCTAATCATCCTCACCCCCGAGAAGGTACGGGTTTCAAGTGAGCTAAGCTACGAGAGGCACTTGGCACCTTACCAGATTCCATTAACACTAACGGTGAGCCTGCACGGGGTTAAGGAATCTTCCACCACCACCCTCCATATCCCCTGGGTGCTTGCACCAGCAGCTTCTGGTGTCAGAGACTGGCCGTGGCCAATGCAAAGCCAGGAAGATCAATTAGAAAATCTGTGGATTCTGCTTTTGTGTAGGTTCCTGTCTCAAAGCTAATTATTGATTGGCTTACTTCAAGTCCTTTGCCGGGATTTCGGGAATTCCCGGGAGAGGACCCTCTCATGAGGCTGGCTTCCTTGGGAAGGAGCAGAAGGGAAGGGAAGGAAGGACTTTTCATTTGCAGATGGCTTCCAATGCTAAGTTCAGCAACCCTTGACTCAATTCAAGCAACAAAGTATTTGCAAGCACTTCTGTGTGCTCGCCAGGCACTGTGGTAGGCACGGGGGGCTGCAGCTGTCAATGAGTTTACCTTCTAGCAGGGAAGACCAACCATAAATAAACAAAAATATACCATGTCTACAAAAAACCAGGTTAGGGGGAGATACTAAGAGAGCACGATGGTAAAAGGAAGTGTTACTTTATCGGGTGGTGTTTAAAGAAGGTCTCCCTGAGGAGGAGATATCTGAGCAGAGACCTACAGGGAGTGAGTCTTTCCAGGCACCTAGAAGAGCATCCCAGGAGGAGGAAAGTGCAACGGTGGTGCTTTTATGGGGTGTTTCAAAAAGAGCAAGAAGGTCTGGGGGGCCAAAGCAGGGTGAGTGAGAGGGCAAATGACAGCAGATGAGGTCATGGAGGAAGAGGGGCTCAGCCATGCAGGACCCTGTAAGGGATCTTAGCTTTCACTCTGATTTAAGGAAGCTTTCACCTGGCTTCTGTTCCCAGATTTGGATGTGGACTTTCTGAAATGAACACAGAGGCACAGACTTCCCCACAGAAGATGGGGATTGGCTCTTTATTTTCTTACCAAGTGCTTTAGTTGACTCTGATATTCACCAAAGCTTCAGAACCTCTGTTGTAAAAGATTTACGCCGGCCACTATGGGGAGAACAGAGTCTAGGTGGCCAAATGCACAGGCACTGTGTCCAGATGGCGGCTGTGCCAATGATGCAGCCCGTGGAACTGATCAGAGCCGAGACCTAGGTGGTGGCAGTGCAAGCGGTAACACGCGCTCAGATGCTGGATTTGTTCCGAAAGTAGAGTCAAAGCAGGTTGCTAACGAACTGGGTGGGGGAAAGCAAGAGGGATGGCTCCACGGTGGCTGGCCTGAGCAGCTGAGGGGGACCCAGCTTCCATTCACTGAGAAGGGAAAGTCAAGACATGGGGGAGTTTGGGATGGGGACAGGGGCTAGAGATCAAAAGTTTGGCTTTGGACATATGGGGTTCAGGAAGCTTACGGGGCAAGTAAATGAAGAGATTAAACAGATGGATATACAAGTCTGGAGTTCAGGACAGGTCTGGGATGGGAGAAGCCCCTTTGGAATTTATCACCATGTGGACGGCATTTATGTGGCCGGATGGGGTCACCCAGGAAGTGGACATAAGGAGAGAAGAAAAGGAGGCAGAGGTGGAGAAACGGCGCTTGGATCATCCCGATGTATAGAGATCAGCTGGACGGGGGCGACCAGCAGAGCGATGTCCCAAGAGCCGAGTGTAGAAAGTGTTTCTGGGAGGGGGTGTTCAGTGGCGTCAAATGCTGTGGATGGTCTGAGTAACAGGAGCAGCCCCGACTGACCATCGGGTTGACCGCTGTGGGTCAGGGTGACCCGAGCGAGGGCAGATGGGGAGGAGAGACAGAAACGAAAGCCTGACTGGAGCGAGTTCAAGAGAGGATGGGGAGGGCGTCCCTGGTGGCGCAGTGGTTGAGAGTCCGCCTGCCGATGCAGGGGACACGGGTTCGTGCCCCGGTCCGGGAAGATCCCACGTGCCGCGGAGCGGCTGGGCCCGTGAGCCGTGGCTGCTGAGCCTGCGCGTCCGGAGCGCAAAACAGAGGTCATTCCTTCCAAGAGTTCTGCTTCACAGGGCCATAGAAACAGGGCATTAGCTGGAACGGTGTTTTACATAGACGCACAACGAAGGAGGTGCTGACTGCCCATCTGTGTTGGAGCCTTTGGTCAGACTCGATATGAGCCCTCCCAGCTGCTTGCGGGCAGAGAGGGCAAGCATGATAGGAAACACTGAGGACTAAAGGAGGACGTGGCACGTCTACTTGCTTAATTAGACTCAACAGGGACTATTTAATAGTCAGAAAGATAGAAACAGGAGTGTTCTTCTTTCACGTGATTTAACACCTTCTTTCATTACGTACACACCCTTCCTTTGCCCCTCCCACCTTTCACTAGGTGACGGTGACAGCCTATTCAAACGTCTAACCTCTACTAGATGGATTGCCTGCCTGACAGGAATAACATGTCTTAGGACAGAACGAACATCATGGGGGAGAGAAGGGCACAGGGAGAGGACGACAGTGAAGGGCGCGCTGTGCCTTATCCATGCATGTGTTTTAAAGAAACAGCATTAGCACAGAGATTAAGAACAGAGGTTCTGAAGTTGGAATTAGGACTCTAGCATTTGCTAGCTAAACGACCGAGAAAAATATCGAATCAATCGAATGCCTAAATCTTTCCCATGCCTGAATTACTCCATCACATCGTTTCCTTTAAAGTGTTGAATGTTTATAGATAGCGAGTACCTATAGAGCGTTTTTCTAAATGCTTTGTGTTTTATAACTCATTGCCCGTGGACAACAGTGGAGGAACTAACTTTATCCTATTTTACAGGTGAGGACATCGAGGCATAGGGAGCCTCAGTGACTTGTTCAAGGTCACAGAGCCAGTAAACTGGAAACAGATTTGAAACGGATGTTTCTTCTCTTACTATCTGACCCCCTACTTGACTGTGAGCCCCTTGAGGGCAGGGGCCACACCTGTCTTGCTCATCTCTGCCTAACAAGCTGCTAGCACAGAGCATGGCACCGACCTTGTGCTTAATGAATATTTGGTGAAAGGATGAATCAATAAATTGATCAGTGTTTTGGAAAGGATCTCTCTTACACGACAGGCAGGCTTTTGACTTCTTAAAAGAAAAGAGGGAATCTCCTTAAGGCGTGTTTACTTTTTCACCGTGTTATGACGATCCTGCCTGGAGATGGGGGATACACCTTGCTTGGGATGTGTAAATACTATGGACACAGGGCCCCAAGCATCATTTTCCATCAGGATCCTTTCAGGGGATTCTGTAGGGAGTAGACACGCCTAACAGGCATCGTAATGACCACCTTCTTACTTATTTCCCCGATGCACGAACCCTCCCTTCCATCACCTTCCACAACAGGGACATTCAACTGAGTCCTGCAGAAGGGAACGTTGAGATTTTGCATGGATGGGGACCTGTCATCTCTGCCAAGGAGACAGCCCTGTCTGCCCGGGACCTGAAGAACGACCTTCTCGGCTACAACTGCAGCCGAAATTAGATGGAGGTGGCGAAGACTTGGGAAAGTTAAACTGGAAAACACTGACAAGCCGCGTTTGTACGGGACCTCCTTTGACCTGGACTGTTTCCAGCGGGCAAGTCTCCAAGGAGCACGGTCCTTCTGGTGGGGAGCAGGTGGTCCCCGGAGGGCGGCAGGCACCCATGGCACAGAGCCCAGAGAATGCAAATTCCCCTACTGAAATGAGTGGGTCCCTGAATGCCTGCTAATCTGGCTCTACAGTTCAGCTCTGCTGGCAGGGCGGCTGTCAAGAGGTGAGCCTTCCGGAATAAGGGGGAAATAAATCCAGTGAGGCTTCCTAAAAATCCGTTCATTCGTTCGCTCAACAAATCCTTTGCTGAGCGTAGCTGTGTGCCTGATTCCGCACTTGATGACGATGTTAAGGTCGGGACCCAGGCTGCTGCTTTCTCAGCCCTGGAGGAGATGGTGACATTTCTGCAGGCATCAGAGATAACAGATAATAAGTTAAAACAATCACTGACTTTGATAAGTGTGACAGAGAAAACAGGGCCCAGGGATTGAGAATCACCTGGGGAGCTATGGAAGAGGGGTGCTGGGAGGCTTCCCCAAGAAGGAGGTGGCCATATGCAGGAGTGAGGTGGGGCTGGGGGAAGGGTTTTAGGGAGAGAGGACAGCGAGCTCAAAGGTTCCCAGATGAAAGGGGTCTGGGCCAGTTCAAGGAAAGGAAGGGCAGGAGATGGGATCGAAGATGAAGCCGGATGGAACTATCAAAGGCTCCGCAGGTCATGACGAAGAGACCAGGTTTTAAGGTCCAGCACGGTGGGGAAATATGGGAAGGTGGTGCCTCGGGGAGAGATATGAGCTAACGAACCCTTCTCAGGGACTTAGGAACAGTGGCCGTAGGACTCAGAAAGATTCTGCAACCTTTATAACCCCGCCAGGTTTCTACTGTTCTTCTGCATCTTCCCAAGGCAACGAGCAGCAAAAGCACTAATAAAAAAATAGGCAGAGAGAGGCACACACGTGCACACACCTAAGTGCTTGCCTAAAAGCTCTATCAACTCCAGGCGACCCATTCGTGCACGTGAGCATGCGTGCACAGACGCGCATTGTTTCTCCATCTATAAAGACACGGCTCCCCGAGGCCATGTGTATTGGTGATCCTCCTCTCCATCATAAACTAAACATCTTCTTATCACGGTCTTGTCTCTCCACCAATACAACATGAGAATGTCACTCGCCGGGTCAAGAGTTAATAAATACGTTAAAGTTATTTTTACCCTTCATCACACCCTGTGCTGCGAATACATTTCCTGATCACTTACACGTAATAGTAGCCGCTGGGCTGCACCCTCCTCGCTCAGGGCTGACTTTCTGCTGTCCCCTTCTCTCATTTCATCCTCCCAGGAACACGAAGAGGTCGGCAGTGCCCACTGATGGCTAAGTAGGTGGCTGGCTCAGTCCTTTCAGGAACACTACTTCCTGTGCACAACAATTTGGAGCGACAGCTCCCGAAGAAGGTCTCTGTGCTCCCCCGTGTACGCTCCGTGGCACACTTCAAAGTCCGCCAACAAATGTGACAGTGACGGCGATGATGACGGCACCATGCCTGCAGGTGTGCTTTTCACACAGTATCTCATTTAATCCCCAAACGACAGGTATTATTCCTGTTTTACAGACGAGAAAACTGAGACTCTGTGTAACCCACCAAACTCCTCCAAGCTATGCCCTTAACCATCATCTTATATTGTTTCTCAGTCACGTTATCATGTTATCTTTCTAAATAACTACGGGTGTGTTTTGTTTTCTTTGTTTGCTTTTCCCCTGCGTGAGAACACTTAGTGCACGTCAGTGAAGGGATCCCACTACTGTATAACGATTTTTTACGAATTGCATCTGGACCTACCCTTTAGCCTCTGCGGACAGAAAACTTACCGGCTAGAAGATTCATAAAGATCATTTACACAACCACTGGACACTTCATTCTAGTGCCTTGTCGAGAACCAGAAAATTCTGTGCACGTTGGAGACGTCTAAGATACACAAATATTTGGCCGCTCCTCCTCCGATGGCCTGCCTATCGTCATCTCCAGGAGAATCTGGGTCCGCACTCTTCCGACATTCTCATTAACTGAAAATTGCCATGTGTTTGCTTCTGTACTTGTCTCATTATCTTTGAATTTCTGATTTAAAAATTGATTTCAGCCTGCGAAGCGGCAGCTATCGCCTGGCTATTTCGGCTTTCCAGCTCCTTAGATCCCACAGAAACGGAAGCTGGTGCTATCAAGAGCTATTTTTACTCAGTTTTCTTCTGGCTCCTAAGGGCTTGTGGATTTTTTTGTTTGTTTGTTTTTGTTTGTTTTGTTTTGAGGTGCTGGAATGTCAGTCAAGGAAGGAAGGAAGGCAAAACACCCCTCTACTGGGCCAGATTCGATTTTTCTAGTCGTGGCTGAAAGGCCAAAGTAAACCCGGGCCTATTTCTTAATCAGTTCTTGGAATTCTCCGTTTGCTTTGCCAGATGTTCCTGAGAGGGTACCAGCCCTTTAGGCTTTGGTTTGGTTTCATTTTTTGCTTTTGTTTGATAGTGACCGTTCCTTCTCTAGCTGAGGCCGAGTTAACATGCAGAACTTTGACCAACAGTCCAGATTGGCAAGCCCTGGACAGAATTCAGCCTGATGTGGAGTGAACGAGCCAAGATATACACGATGCAAGATATCCAGATTTCAGAACCAAAAATAAGAACTTATTTCTTTGAAAACCCTGTTAAAGAGAGCAGAGGCGGCTCAGGGCAGGTAACTATATCTGAGACGCTAAGGTTGTTTCTTGTCCCAAATACCGTGAGGTCCGCTCCACATACTGCAAGCGATGTAAATACTTCCGACTCTGTGTCCTTTGCCAACGTGAATCCTTTATCAGCAGAAGGGAAACAGGCCAGGAGCACCTTACGGATTTGCTGGGGGCTTTGGCGCACCGCAGCACCGAAAACAGCAAAACGGTTTATCAATCTCCCCGACCTCCCCTTCTTTGGCTGCAGTCAACAAGCAGCTTACCTGCCAAAATCCAGCTAAAAATATCCTCTGCATCTGTAGCCCATCAGCCATCTCTGGCTTCTTTGGGTGGGTAATTGACCTTTGGAGCAGGTGGAGAGCCAGAAATTTATTTTTTCCTGGATCGAGGCTAAGTTGACTTAAAACAGATGTTCCCCCAATACCGATCTGATGTTTGTAATGGAAGTACTACTGAGCGCCGCTCGAGGGACTGTTTGGAAGCCAGACGCAACAATGAAGGCGCCCGAGCGCACCGGCGCGGAAGGGGTTAAGTCAAGCCACCATTCTCCCAGGGCTGAGAAGCCAGGTGAGGTTGGGGGAAACTGGGAAAGGAAGCTGTCACTTCGTATTTCCAGGTTTGCAGAAAAGCCTTTTTTTTTTTAAATGTAAACATTCATTAAACTAATTTAAAGTTGTCATTACTCTCCACCCCTGCTGTTTTATATCAGATTATTCCTATAGTGCTTGGTGAAGAAGCCCATAGAGCCACACTCGATTCCTCTGCAGGGGATAATCACATTGTTGGCACCGTGATTTACACCGTGTGGCACTGGGAAGCGTCCTCAACTTTGAAAGGCCTTCGTTTCCTGGCAAACTGTTGCCGCCTTCCCCGTGGAAATAAAATTCCAAAAGTTCCTCCACACGACCATGATGAGGTCCCCATTACCTTTTCTCCATCCAACTGAAGATGCTTAAAAGCAGTTCAAAGCACATGTCAGAAGGTGTTGGTCATCTTCTTAACAAATGGAGAACCAAGGAAACGATACGTTCCACGATGGTTTTAAAACATGAGACGCGCGGACGCTCCTTTCCTGCTTTCTCTCTCCCCACCCGCCCCTACCTTGGGTTTGTGCTCTGAGATCAAATGAAACAGGAAGGGATATTTCACCTTGGCAACTTCCAGCTGCAGCTCTGGCTGGAAGGGCATCAGGAACCACACACCTCCCCTTGGAGAAAACGCTTCCAAGGGAGAGAGATGCTTGAAAAGGAATGTGGGCACCAGAGTCTGAATTCCAGCTTTGCCAAGGAGAGAGCCACCCTCAGTCACCCACATCCCCTAGATGCAGTGGGAATGGCAGTCCCTCCAGGGAAGGCTGTTCTGACCTTCGCTGGACGTGCTCAATATGGACGTGCTCAATATACCCACAGAGCCCAGCACGGGGCCTGCCAGGGAGGCGTATCAGCCATGATCCAAACTGCTATGGATATGCTCAAAACTGTAACGGCGATCTTAAGTAGCCCAGAGCAAAATGAGGATGTGGACAGTTTGTTTTCAGGGCAGCTGGACAGTGTGTTTCTGTTTCTTCCCTCCCATTGTGGGTTCCTCACTCCCAGGAGCCAATGCTGTCATGGATTAGTGCCCACACAGCCCCAAACATACCTGTCCTCTGCCTCAACCTCTCTGCGTCTTGCTTTCTAAATAAACTAACTCTTGTCCCGTGCATGGACAACCACTAGGGGCTGCATGTGTATACCTACAGGTAAAATCTGCATTTTTCTCAGAGATTCAAATGTTTTAAACCAGGAATGGCAGGTACGTGGTACGTATACCCCTCCTGTGCTCAGTGCAGACGTTTGGAATTGATCAAGGGATTCAATCCTTTGGAGGCTAGATAGGACTTCAGAATCCTTCCTAACGTTTCTGGCAGTCAAGGCAGACTGTGAGTTGGGCTCACAAAATAAAACATGGTTATCATTTCTGCCTTAACCTAAAGGAATAATGAGAGATTCTGAATGGACACTGCGGCAACTCAAGGTACCTCCCTTACATCCAAGAGTCATGTCCCTAGAGAAGTTGTGCGGTATAAAAGTTTATAAGTCGGAATACCAGGCTGAGCGCTCTGCCTTTTACTGGCTGCGTGACCTTCAGTGTACTCCTTAGCCTCTCTGTGCTTGTTTGTTTTGCATCAGTAAAATCATAATACTTATTTCACAGTGTTTTTTTGTTTTTCTTTTCTTTTTGCGGTACGCGGGCCTCTCACTGTTGTGGCCTCTCCCGTTGCGGAGCACGGGCTCCGGACGCGCAGGCTCAGCGGCCATGGCTCACGGGCCCAGCCACTCCGCGGCATGTGGGATCTTCCCGGACCGGGGCACGAACCCGCGTCCCCTACATTGGCAGGCGGACTCTCAACCACTGCGCCACCAGGGAAGCCCTTCACAGTGTTTTTGAGTGGAGGGACGTTCTTAGAATGGTCCTTGGCTCACAATAAGCTTCGATAGACCAATGCTAGTTGTAATAATTATTTGCCACTATCCCTCAAGTCACAGCACACACCAGCCCCCCTGAAGGCACCTCCAGAGAGGCTGAGAATGTCGAGAACAGAAATAACACAGGCTAAAGAGTGTCAATGGGCTCACTGGTTACATTAAACAAAGATGAGGCTGTAAGTTGGTTCGTAATTTAGTTTCCAAAGTGAGACTAGGAAATATTCCTCAGGTGCCCAGTCACTTCTGAAGAGGTAAGGGATTTTTTCAGTGCATTCTTTTTGGCTTCCCAAGCCCTTAGAAGGACGGGAGTAATACTGCTACTTATTACCAGTCAGTACTGGTCAGACGTAACTAAATTCTACTGAGCACAAACTGAAGTAACCGAGGTTACACCAGCCATCACTGGAACAATTAGAATTGCAGGAGCTACAAAAAGCAGGGGCGTCCAAAAACCATCACTTTAGTTTTTAAGATCCTCACCAATGACAGGCAGTGGCCCAATGTCTCAGCCGAGAGAGAGAAGTTCGCAGTGAAATTTACACGGGTCTGTACTCACGATGCAGCGGCAGAATTAGCACTGCAGTTTTCTGCATTTTCCGAAACTATTTTTGGAAATTACTGCAGAGAGGCTCTCACCGGGTTCAAGGAAATGAACTAGCGCAGAAATCAGCCTTGGTTTGTTTTTTTCCAAGTGTAGGTAAGGGTGGGGGTAGGTGACACAGGAACAATGATGGATTAACTGCACATCTGGTTTGTATCCAGAAATATAATCGGTTTGAGCCTGCCTGGTCTCCGTTATTTATCAACTTTGTTTAAAAAAAAAAAGAGAATAAAATGGAATCCGTTCAATAAAGAATTGCCAAGGACAAACTTTAAATGAATGAACTCTCAGTGTACAAAAGCAACATTTCTGGGAAAAGAGAAACTGAACATGATAAATTACTAAAGTTGTTAATAAAGCTATTTTTGCATCTGTGAAACAGTCCAAAGTATTTTTAAGTAGCAAAAAGGGTAATGTCTTCGATAAGTGGGGTAGGATTATTAAGAGAACAACTTTTAAAAATGTTTCAGGCTCACTCGTTTCTCAAGGTCTCCATATCTTTGATAAAAATATTGTGGGCCCATGGCACATTCTCAAATACTGTTCCGTTTCTACGTTATGCATTGCAGATGTCAAACTCAAACGCCTGTTGGCGAGCTGGTAGTTAAGGTATTTGAGAACAGGTAGTTGACAATATAGTTAGTGTTCTTACTTAATTAAGCCATTACACAGTAGATTAAGGACTTCAACAGGAAGGTGTCTTTTACACTGCAGTTTATGGTTAAACGGTGCATTTCAGGATGACAACAAACTGTAATCGCATATTCATGCAATTTTAGGGTGAAATCAATTTCTTGCAAACACAATTATTGTTACGTAATTCTCCCACCTGTTTGTGACGCCCCACGAATTAAATTAAAATGCAATTCCACATTAATTTAAAATGTCATTTCAAAAGAAGACATTTCCTACAAAGCTAAACACTGATAACAATCTCCAGAAATCAGTGTGATGGACAAGAAAACATAAATCTGTTCAACACTCCCTGTTTGAAATCAGATTTACAGGTGCTCTATGCCACCTTCAAGGCTCAATGTTGCCAGGTTTTGACATGTCCAAAGTGTCTGGAGAAGAATAAGTCCTTTCCTAGTTGTTCTATAAGCAGAAATGGAGAGCTAGCTAAGAAAAATATACCAGATCCCCAGGGGAATTTGAATTTCAGATATATAATGATTCATTTTTTAGTACAGAATGAAATAATTTTCAGTATAAGTATGCCCCCAATATTGCATGGAGCTTATTATACTAAAAGAGAGAAAGAGAAATAAAGGCTAATTTTTTACTATGGAATAAACTAATCTTTTCGTATAAGTATGTCCCATGCAACATTCAGGACATACTTATATTTAAAAAATGATCCATGGCATGTCTGAAATTCAAACTTCACTTAGGGTCCTGTATTTTCATTTGCAAAATCTGCCAACCTTCTCTGTAAACCCTCGTCTGAGTGGGGTGGCAAAGGAGGGCTGATGTTGTTAGTCTTGGAGATTAGCACATCTGGCTCCACATGCAGGTGTCTCCTTGCAGGCCCTTGGATACCGCTGGGTAAACGCAGAGACGAAAGTTAAGCTTAGCCAAAATCAGACCTAGTTGATTAATTACATAAATCTTATGCCTAAGGACAGTTTTCCTTCCAGGGATCAGGCCACATTTGTAAAGGTCAAGTTATTTTTGTTCACCATGAAGAGATGTGAATTTCTTTTCAATTCCACATAACAGGGTTGATAAACTTCTTCCATCCCTCCCTCCCTTTCCTTGTTTTCTTCCCTCCCTTTCCTTCCTTTCTTCCCTCCCTTTCCTCCCTTTCTTCCCTCCCTTTCCTCCCTTTCCTTCCTTCCTCCCTCCCCTCTCTCACTTGCTAAAGTCATCACTCATTTTCAATAAACAGTAAACATAACAATAATCACACCACTCAGAAGCGCCTACATTTATTGAGCCAAACATGATACAAAGGGCAACTTGTTTTATCCTCACAGCAATTCTGGAAACCAGGAATTATTTTTTTTTCCCTCCCAATTTATATGGAGAAAACAGAGGCTCAGAGATGTGAAGTGAGTTGCCCAGCATCACACAGCTTGTAATGGAGGTGGCATCTATGTCTGTGGGGCTCTCAGTACCCGGGGTTCTCTATCCTGGAACTGCACCAAATGAGAATGAAGGAATACAAACATTAAACAGTGTATTTCCTACCCTGGAAAGAGACGTGTTTTCAGAAATCACTTTTCTGCAGACTGAGATCGGTGATCACTATGCAAGAAGCAACACGAACATGAAAAATACCCACAGAGGAGGCAGACGCAAAGAGCAATGTGAATGATCTGGCCATCTGTAATGATGATAGATCTGTATTTCTAGTAACGCGGAGAGATATTCACGCCACGTTAAGGACACGGAAAGAATGCAGATGATAAAACAGGTGAGGAGATGCGGCTTGCGGGACTTGACAGGACCACAGAGCTGGGACAGGGCGGACCTGGGATTCCAGGCCACATCTTCCTGACTCTGACTCCAAGTTCTCCACCACTGTGTCCCCTACCTCACCCCCGGAGTCTGAGCTCCCTAGGAATGCGAGACACAGATTAGCCTGACACACCTCAGCAGGCGGGCTCCCCTGGCCCCCCCCCCCCCCCCCCCGCCCCGTCTGGCAGAAACTTGGGGAAAAAAGCCAACTGGTCTTTCAGGGATCAAAGAACTTTCACTTGTGTCCCCAAGGAGTCACCAACCACCTGAAGGAGATGAGGGAGTTACTGTGGATCAAATCTCCAAATTCAGTCCAGCTCCGTCACAGAAAACACAACAGCGGTAATAATGGTGTTTATAGAAAAATTCTCACAAGAAGGGGCCCGAGAATTGAACAGAACACACTCAGCTAACGCTCGGCGAAAACAGTTGGTAAAAACGCTATGGCTAGTGAATGCCAGTGGTCTTCTTTTCTTTCCGATAATTTGGGGCAATTGCATCCAAATGCTAGTTCACTGATTTCCACTCCAATTCATGCCCCCATGCTGGGGTGAGCGGGCTGGCGTAAATGTAAGTTTGCTATGGGAAGACTGGTGATGCACTCGGAAAGAGATCTAGGCAATTCTTGCTTCCACCACTGAAAACAGAACTATAACGCCGCCCCACGCTACCCTGGAAAGCACTCTCAGGGCGTAAGAGAACCCGCTCTAGCACTCCCAGAGCACCCATAACAGATTAGTGGGTTAAGCTCTTCAATTCAGCCCCCTGGCTGCCAAAATCACTTCTGGCATTTTCTAGAATCCTTCGTATTTCTCCTTCGTATTTGTGATGCTGAACGAGGATACTGACAGCGATGTTTTCAACAGTAACAGATGATCAACATCCGGTCCCTATAAACACGCTACTGTACTCTCCTCAATTTTAGCACCACTTTTCGTAGGCTAGAAGTGCCTAGTCCATCTGAAAGGCTGTTGTGAGCTTTGAACTATTCCTGTGGCATTTGGGAGGAAGCAGACATTTTTTTTTTTCTTTAAAGAAAATCAAATTCAATTCTCCCATATTTTCAAGGTCATATACACCTAGTAAGAAAGATTTGTTGAGTCAAAGGGATATAGGGAAGAGTGACCACAGCCAAGAGAGTCAGGGGAGGGCTATCTGGCAGTGTCTGGAGTCCCTGTGTTGTCACAACTGGGGGAGAGGGGACCGCCGGCATCTAGTAGGTCAAGGCCAAGGATGCTGCCCAACGTCCTACAACACCCAGGGCAGTCCCCACCACAAGGCATTAGCCCCAAATGTCGCAAGTGCCCGTATTGAGAAACCCTGGACAAACATTAACTGAATAAACTTGTAACACCTTTGTCCTACGTAACCCTCAGTTCCAGATGAAACACACCTCCCCTTAAGCTACAGGACAGGGTGCAGACTTCATCATGACACTGTTCTGTGCATAGCTCCAGGCTCCTACCTGCATTACAGACATTCTTTGATGAATATGACCATTTTCAGAAAAATTCATCTTTCTTCAGGGATCCTATTTTCCACTCCCAAGATTTTTGTTTTTAAATTTCCTTCTTTTTATTTATTGATTTAAGTTATTTATTTTTGACTGCGTTGCGTCTTTGTTGCTGCGTGTGGGCTTTCTCTGGTTGAGGTGAGCAGGGGCTACTCTTCCTTGCAGTGCGTGGGCTTCTCTTTGCGGTGGCTTCTCTTGTTGCAGAGCAGGGATCTAGGCACACGGACTTCAGTAGTTGTGGCACGCAGGCTCAGTAGTTGTGGCTCGTGGGCTCTAGAGCACAGGCTCAGTAGTTGTGGCGCACGGGCTTAGTTGCTCTGTAGCATGTGGGATCTTCCCAGACCAGGGATCAAACCCGTGTCCCCTGCATTGGTCTGGGAGGATCCCACATGCCACAGAGCAACTAAGCCCGTGTGCCACAACTACTGAGCCTGTGCTCTAGAGCCCACGAGCCACAACTACTGAGCCTGCGTGCCACAACTACTGAAGCCCGTGCGCCTAGATCCCTGCTCTGCAACAAGAGAAGCCATTGCAACGAGAAGCCCGCGCACCGCAATAAAAGAGTAGCCCCTGCTAGCTACAACTAGAGAAAGCCCACGCGCAGCAACGAAGATCCAATGCAGCCAAATAAATAAACTTGGTAGTGCGTATATGTCAATGCTACTCTCTCACTTCGTCCCAGCTTCCCCTTCCCCCCTCCCCTGTCCTCAAGTCCATTCTGTACGTCTGCTTCTTCATGCCTGTCCTGCCACTAGGTTCATCAGAACCATTTTTTTTTAGATTCCATATATATGTGTTAGCATACAGTATTTGTTTTTCTCTTTCTGACTTACTTCACTCTGTATGACAGACTCTAAGTCCATCCTATTTGTCAAGCAATTCGCTAAGGGCAGCCCAGGTCCAGAGGGAGAGGAATTCAACTACACTTCTCAACTGGGAAGTAGCAAAATATTTGCATTCATCTTTAATCTATCCTGATGTTAATTCAGCTAATGTATAATGTCAGTCAGAAAGGCTGGCTAAAGAAACATTATAAACCCCAAAATAGAAAAACAGGCAGTACCCTGGTAAGCTCTGTCATTGTTTGCTTTATTCAATTAATTGAATTGAAGAAACATTTAAGAGATTTTCTTTCTTCTTCTGCCTGTTGTATCTTATACTGTATCTTATTTAGCTTCATAATCACTGGCTAATGTTGAACATTTATAACATTTTAGATCTCTGATGAAATATATAAACTCCATGGGAAAACCGTTTTCAGGGCATTTCATCAGCCTATAGGTAAGTGGAAACATCTTATTACATAAACTCTCAAAATATAGAAAATCTCACTTGACATTTGTTGGAATTATTTCTAATGCGAGAACTTCCTACTGTATCTTATAGCATAACTTCTTTGGATAATTTTCTATCACCCTGTACAAATCTGTAATTAGTTCCAGAAAATAACGCTTTCTGCTTCTCAAGTCTGAAATTCCAGTAATTGCCTTTGCAATGGCTTCTTCCCTACTGTCAGCTTGAAACGGAAATCAGAACAAAAGGCTTTTCTCCCCCTTCTTTAGGAAGCCACAGAATACTCCGTACAGAAGCCTGAAATTCTGAAAATGCCAAGAAAGAAAGAAAACAGAAACAGCCAGGGGATACGTTTTGCAGTCCTAACTAAAACAGTAGCGCTTTAAGTAGCTATCATATAGACACTTGATGAATCCTTTTATTATCTCTGAAAGATTCCCTGCTGTAGCATGCTTTTGTGGGTAAAGAGCTATATATTGGTATATGCAGCTCATAATTATGTCAGCCTAACCACAGCTAACATTGACAGCCTAAAACATTAAAGATTTTATACAGCGAGTGCCGAATACAGCTTCTTTTATTAGCTCAGAGAGCAGGTATCAATTATAATGAGGTAATAAAATTTGCAGGCACTGTTCATGTCCTGCTCTGATTTCCTTCCCCTCCTTAAGATAATAAGAGCAGAAAAAGGAGAAAAATCCTCTTAGCTCTAACTTCTCACCAATTCCTCGAAAGCTCTCACTTTGTGTGGCTGGAGTGCTATAAAGCCGTTTGCTTCCTTGGGTTTTCCTGCTGGTAAATTCTTCCTTCCTAAGTAGAAGCTGCAAATTCCTGCAGCACACCTAACAAGTCAGATCGCCTAGGCACCAGGATTAATGGTTTTCATTTGCATCACCGTAAGTTGAAGGTGGCCCTCCCAAGCCGGCATCCTCTAAATGGGACTTACTGATGAGATGCAAAAGCCTCTAAAAGGGTTCCTCAACCTAAACCAATTTGTAAAGTTGTTTTGTTATTTCACACATTAAAGAAATTAAAGTGATCGGAATATAATTAGATTAATATTCATATCTTCCAAGTTGCTTTAATTCTAATATTAAAAAGATTAAATATCCACTCAGAGGATTAAGCAAAAAGTCAAGCAGTAGCAACACATTTACATTACCTTACTGTGCAAATTATAAACCTAATTAATCTAAAGTTTCCTACAAATTGAATTGGATATTCATTCACGGGCTAACTTTAGGTACTTAAAATTCACTTCGTTATTGTTTCCTTGGTGTATATGCAGGAGCAGGGCCACGCTTCTGTGATGGACGAATCACATTAGAATGGCTTCATTTGGGTTCTAATTGGTGGAAATTAAATCTCACTATAAATTCGTGTAGGAAAAGAACCTGAAGACTTTGTAATTACGTATGTGTCCAAGAATAAAACACACTCTGCCCTCCCCATCTAGCTGCTGTACGTAAAATCTCAAAAGCAATCCAGTTGCTTTTTTCATAAATGCTTTGAATTCATGTTTTCTTCTTATATTGCAGAGAATATGATTGAGAGATTTCATCCTTTTGTTCATGGTCCATAACTAAGAGTATCTAATTACTTTGGTGTTGTCTCCAGCCCCACCCACGTTGTCAGGTAGCTAGTCAGACAGGCGAGGGTCCGCCCCATCCTGGACGGTTAGGGCTTCCCTCCCCCACCTGGACACTGGTGGTCAGAGCACAGCCGGAGATCCTCCCTCTTGGGGTCAAGGACCACCACCAGGTTTGTAGCCGTATCAGGACCAGGCAAGATAAACACGCCAGCACAGGTGGGCGCAGCCTCACCAAGACCTAAAAGGTGACTCAAGTTAACCTGGGGTTCATTATGCCATATTTGTAATAAATTAGCATTGCAGTTTCCGGCCCTACCCGCCCCCCCACCCCCACCCCGGGCCCCGCTGTGGATTTCACTTGGGTGCTTATGGGTAAGCGCCTGTGCACTAGGAGAAAAGTTCATAACCTAAAGGTGCCAATCAACTTGTCAGTCAAATGACGCAGGACACAGGGAGGGACGACCACTCGAAAAAACCCAACCCTACCCCATTGCGGGGCTGCTCCTGGTTTCCAGGCAGCCCGCTCTCATCCTTTCTGGGGAGTGTGTTTTCTCTCTGCTTAATAAAACTCTTGCTACTTAAAACTACTCTATGTCTTGCGAATGAATTCTTTCCCTGGAGAGGGCAAGAAGCGAGGAAATCGCTGGTCTGCTGGTGACAACTTCACCACCTCCCTCAGCTCCCAAAATATCAAACATACTCCCAGGGACTCCCTGAAACAGGTGGATCAACTGTGTAGATTTCAGATCAAGTCCCGATATATTAGTAATTCTCTTCTCGCCACCTAGTACTTGGGCAATGGAAAGGAAACTGTCATATTTAGGCCCTTCCTGTATTCTCAGCTCTATGTTAAAGGCTTTCCCTGCATTACTGGGGTGAACTGATTGTCATTAGAACATGTTCCAATATGCCAGCTCTCTCTTTCCAAGCACACAGTAGGGTTCATTTCCTGCCAAGTGAGGTATGGTCATCCAACTCCCTTTGGCCAAGAAAAGGTGAGTGGAGTGATAAAGGTTTCTTTCAGGTGGACGCACTGAGGAGCAGTGTATGCTTTGCTATGTTCTCTTTTTCCTCTGCCATGGGGACCAGCAACATTTCAGAAAACAACTTTTCTATCAACCCAAGTCCTGGAGTTAACAGGATGACTCACGATGGATAGAGAATACAAGCAAGAAATAAAACTTTGTGGTTTTTCAGTCCTGAGACTTGGAGTGATATTTGTTATGTCAGCAAAGGTAGCCTATCCTGACAGAGGTAGCTTCTTAGGACTAACTTGTGAGACACATAACATTTAACAGATGATAAAAGGAACTCAATCTTCCTAAACCTTTATTCCCTCACCTGTAAGATGGGAATAACACAGTACATTTTTTTTTCACAGCTGCTTGGGGATTTAATTGAGATCATATATATGCAATACCTAGCTCACGAAAAACGCTCAATACATAGTAGCTCCTGGTATGATGACCACCCCCCGCCCCGTTCAGAAGTGAAACTCGGTACAAATCATCCAATTGCTGGAATGAGAGGATGGCATTAAAGGAATGTGCTGCGGAGACTGGCCAGCTATTCACTCATCCTGTTTCCTCGCTTTATGGGATGCACAGCAAACTACATTTCCCAGCCTCCCTTGCAGGTAGGCATTGTCATGGGACTGAGTTGTAGCCAATGAGACAGGAGAGGAAGTAACTTGTGCCACTTCAAGGCCTGAGCCAATGGAGCTGACCAGCGTGATCTTTCATGACCTTTCTCCTTCTGGATTGAATAATGTAGCAACACTCCAAAGGCTCTGTGCATCACGGTGAAGCCACAGAAGGGAAGGGGCCTGGGTCCCTGAATCACCACTTGGAGGAGAGTGTCTTGCTGATCAGAACACTTGTTTGGGATTTGACGTTGATGAAAAACAAATTTTTATTGTATTTAAGACACTTAGGGTTTTTTTTTTGTTTGTTTTTTTGGCTGCGCTGCGTGGCTTGCAGGATCTCAGTTCCCCGACCAGGAATTAAACCCAGGCCCTCGGCAGTGAAAGTCTGGAGTCCTAACCACTGGACATCCAGGGAAGTCCCAAGACACCTAGGTTTTATTACAGTCTCCCATGCGTAATGCAGAAATCTTTGGTGACTCCATTTCCCAGGAAAAGCTTCCTTTCCCACAGCAAACTAACACTTATCCCTCTCAAGACAAGCTTTCCTCCGAACAGATTCAAACGTCAAGCCACACAGATATTAATTTAGCAGCACGAAACAGCTCAACGAGCAGGACGGAATTCACGTCTATTTATTTTATGGCTGCGATGATGACAAACATAATGGCTACGGCCTCCTCGGGAAGAATCCTGCTCTTAGCGGTAACGGGAAAGTCTGTGACGTGTAATTTGGGAGAGTGTCCTGAGCTCACGAGGAACGTTTCGTTTCTCCTCCCCTACTTCGCTTTTTATGGAACTTATATTGACGAACGCAGGCGGTAACTGTCAGCTCACCTGGTAAACGCCCAACGTGAGAAGTTCCCCAGTTCAGCTTGTGTGTCCTGAGGAGGGAGGCGCTGTGGGTCTTCGACAAGTGCACCCACCCTCATCTCCCACTTCCTCTCTTACCCTCACCATCTACTTTCCCGGCAAGCTTTGCCAGATGCGTAGCGTTTTCGTTATAAATCAAGTCAAATCACTCCTGTTCTTAAAAAGCTTCAACAATTTCTTACCCAGTTCAAGTCCAAGCAACAAGTCTTGCTGGACCCCCGTCCTCCTGGCATCCACGCGCCCTCCCCTGTGTAACTCTGCAGTGTCTTCCCTCCCTGGGCTTGCCAGGTGACTTGTTCGGGGCAATGGAATGCGGTAGAAAGCACAGGTCTGCCAGTTCCGAGTGCAGGACCTCAAGAGACCTTCTGTATCGCACTTGCTCTTTGCGCTTCTGCCACTGGCATGAGAAATGTACACCTGGTCTAGCCCAGCTAGGTCCCAGGAGGATGAGAGACAGGTGGGGGGAGAATCACCCTAACTAAGGTGCCATGTCCCGCCTGGGGCAGAAGCCCCAGTTGATGCAAGGATGCGTGAGCAAAACAGCTGACTTAGAGACACAGAAAGGAGCCCTGCTGGGTCCAGCGAGACCAGCAGAACCGCGCAGCCAATCCCAGCCTAACTCTGCTGAGCCCCACAGACACGTGGGGAAAAAAACTGCTTGAAGCCCCTGATTTGGGGCACGCTTTGTTACGCAGCAATGGCAATCCCAGCGTTGGCCTACGATCCATTTTCTAAGCGCGAACGAGCTACTGAACTTTGCCTCATCCCCGAGTTCCAACGTGCTCTCTTTCCAACCACGCTGCCCTCCCCTAGGTTCCCACATGACATGTTTCTTCTCGCCCCGGAGGCTTTGCCTATCCAGGTTCCCTTCAATGGAGCCCTCGTACTACTCCACGCCCTTCCCCACGGCTGCCTTCTGCTCATGATTCATCTTTCAACTCAAACGTAATCCAGGAGAAACCCCCATGGCTACGCCATCTAACCTTGGCTCCCAGGTCACTCACTACGCAGAGTCCCCAGTGAGATGCAAATATGCGACAGACGTGCCATGATACTGACCCCCCTCGCGGTGCTGGGTCTTTGAGGCGCCAGCCCTGGGCAGCCTCATCCGTTTAACTCAGTGGTGCTGAACCAATTTTGTGTGCGCCCTGGCGTGAAAAATTTGGCCACTGCTGCTTATATCAGCACGCTTACTTCTTTCATATCATTTGCCACAGCCTAAAATTATCCCTTGGCTTCAAAAAACTAAATGATTTGCATATATTATCTGCCCCAACCCACTGGACGAAGGGTTGGCAAAATCTGGCCCACTGCCTGTTTTTATAAATAAAGTTTTATTGGCACAAAGCCATGCCCATCATTTACATATTGTTCATGGCTGCTTTCACGCTACAGTGATGCAGTCGAGCATTTGCGCGACAGAGCCCGTAGGATCCACAAAGCCTAAAATATTTACTATCTAGTCCTTTACAGAAACAGTTGGCTGATGTTTACATCAGATTACGAACTGTCAGAGGACAGAAATCTTGTTTGCTTTGGTCACTTTTGTATCTCTTGCACCTCGAATGGCACCTGCCACCTAACAGGTCCCCAATGCATGTTGGAGGATGGATGAATTGGGACTCCAGCAGACACGTGTGTTTAACTCCCATCTCCAAATGTCAGGACGGCTACAATGCTGGTGACCGCTAAGCGTCCCTTGGATTTCTCAGAACGAAAACACCGAGGCTGCCTCCCCTGGTGGCAGGAGTGCTTGGTCTGCATCTGAGGCAGCCTAGACAATTTGAGAGTTTGAAGAAACGAGACAAACTCAAAGTTCAATTTCCTCGAATAAGCAATTGATGCTTTAGAGTATAATTATCAGGAAAAAAGACGGTAAAAACCCCAACACATTGTTTAGCATACGTTATGTTAATGGCAGGTTAGGATGGCCCACTGTGCATAATTTAGCCAAACAATTGATACCAAATTTTAATATATATATGTGATTACTGCTACAGAAACCAAGCACCAAGACAAAACACAGGAGAGCTCATAATAGGCACACGTGAACTCTGAAGGCCTAATTACATCACGGGGGAGGGGAAACGGCTGCTGCTGAACCAAGCAGAAAATGGGGGTAATTTGTAAACAGGTACAGCAGAGGTCCAGGTGCACGGCATGTGTGCGGGGCTGCAGGGGCTGGAGGCCCGGACTTCCATCTGGCTCTGCAAGGATGGAGGGGGTCAGGATCACTTTCCTCAGCTGAAAACATAACCTCCAAGCCCCAGACAGGTTGGCTCCCTCCTGGCCTGCCCTCCGGTTCAAAAAAGAGAAAGCTGAGGACCGGCTTTTCCAAGGAAGCTTTTCCACGCTTCCTTGGGTAAAAAAAGAAAAACTGATTTTCCATGTCTCCAACCTGAGGCCCTTTGCTCTTGTGTCTTTGCCTGGTGCCCTTGGAGACCTGAGTTCCTGACACTTGAGGGAGGAGAGAGAGGCCAGTCTAGAGCCACCCTGACCCCTGGACTGATGTTATCACGAGTGCTTTCCAGTTAGACGTTCTGTAAGTGACTCTCTTCTATCTGCAGCTCCTCTGTAGATGGGAGATATTGAAATAGGTGATCGTTCAGGAACGTTCTGGTTTTAAAAACACAGTCTGTGAATCTGAATCAATGACTTTGCAGATTTTGTCCCCCTCGTTTAAGCAGGATTGCAAATCTGCTCACCTCATCATGGTCACACCCTGCTCTGGCATCATACCCAGGCAGCAGGACCCAGTCATCTGACTGCCCCCAAACATCACCGAGCACCTGGAGTAGAAGGGCTCTGGGAGGGCGACTCTGCATCTGAGTCCACAACAAACAGACCAACGATCAAAAAAGTCATCAGGGCAGACTTAGGAGAAAGTCACCAAGTTCTCTCTCATTTCTCTTTCCTCCCATTCCTTTAACTGTGGAGGGAATTCATACCTATGGGAGTCTGAGTTGTACCGGGTTGAATAATGTCTCCCCCAGATTGAAGCCCTTCCTAGAACCTCAGAATATGAACTTATTTGGAAATAGGGTTTTTTTGGTAGATGTGTAATTAGTTAAGATGGGGGGGAGCTGGGCTGGTGTCCTTAAGAGAAGAGGAGGAGAGACACAGAAACAGAGACACAGGGAGAACGGCCATGTGATGGCGTAGGCAGAGATTGGAGTGAGGCGTCTATGAGCAAAGCAACATCAAGGATGGCTGGCACCAGCAGAACCCAGCAAGAGGCAAGGGAGGATTCTCCCCTAGAGCCTTTAGAGGGAAAATGGCTTCACTTCCGCCTTGACTTCCGACTTGTGGCCTCCAGAACTACGACAGAATACATTTCTGTAGTCTCAGCCTCTCGCTTTGTGACACTTCGTTACCGTAGCCCTAGGAAAGGAGTGCAGAGCCGTCTAGATAAAACTCCAGATGCTAGAGTTTTAGCCTTAAAGAGCCATTTTAGACACCACCTACAAACACTTCCTTTTTCTGGTTCAAGAAGCTGAAATACAGGGGCATTAAGCAGTTTCAGGTGACACCTCTTATCTCCACATCTCCAGTGGCTGACACCTTCTATCATATGCCTTTTTTTTTGGCCACACCGCATGGCATGTGGGATCTTAGTTCTCCGACCAGGGATTGAACCTATGCCCCCTGCATCGGAAGCATGGAGTCTTAACCACTGGACCACCAGGGAAGTCCCACATGCCCTTTTTAATGGAAATTCACACTCAGGACAAAAGGGCTCAGACAAGGACTGTATGGTAGATAGAATAACGTCGTTCCCCACCCCCCACGAGTGTCCACACCCTAGGTGTGTCGGCTGGCTGGTACCGTTGCGCATTTCCTGAGAGAATCCCTCCCAGACGCAGATCACGAGGCACATCTCTCTGGAGGGAGCCGGGCCACACTCCAGGCTGCAAGCAGGACAGTGGGGATCATTCTCACCAGTTGAAACGGAACTCCCCTTTCCCCGCCATTTAGGTCAAATGTCCAGCAAGTTTTCAATGGTCTCAGAGGCTGCATACTTGATTCTGTGCCCTCAGAAAGCTCTTTCCGACACAAAGTATGTATATCACCCAAGCACTTGGTTCGAATGTGTGATCATGGGTGAACACAGAGATCCCGCCAATCGTTAGAATTTGAGGCAAAATCACTCTGATAAGAGCAGATGAGCCTTCCACAAAGCTTAGCATCATCAGCGCTCACTGGTGCTAATTTTCACCTCTACCGTTTACTGAGCAGTTAGCACATATGTCTATCCTTATACACATGATCTCACGGGTTATCACACCAACGCTATGAATTGGGCACTATGATTAGCCCCATTTTACACACGGGGAGACTGAGGGCTTAATGAGACTAATTAAATTTCTCAGGGTCACAGAGTTAGTAAGTTGCGGGGCTAGGACTTGAAGTCAAGTCTGCTGGGCTCCAAAATCCACAGTCTTCCGTGTTCTTCTGCGCTGCGACCTGCCCCCTTCCTCGACACCCAGCCCCTCTATCAGATTCCTGCTGAGAGAGCACCAGCTGCATCTTCACGTCTTTCAAGCATATGTTTCAAAGGTACATTTTCTTTTCCTTTAAGAAGCGTCTGCTGATTGCCTAAATTGTGAGCTCAAATATACTTCCCCCGATTCAGGAGACATGTGCTATTTGGAGAGTCCTACCACTCATTCCCTTTCTTTTGCTTTATGATATCCCATCTCCTTTCAGTAGCTGATCTTCACTGAAGCCCTCGGGCCATGGCTCCAAGAGTCAAATAGAGCTCTAACTAGTCCAGGGAGTTTCATGGTCCCCGGCCACAATGACTGAGGGGACATGTGTCCAGAGAGATCCAAGCAGAGGCAATGAGTGACAGCCCTGGCCTTTTGGCCGAACTATTGGTAGCAGTGGCCAGAGGGTGATCTGTTTCCGGAATTTGCTCTGTACATCTCAGCAGGATGGGAGGGAAGGGCTGCTAGAGGGGAAAGGCAACTCTTAGAATAAAGCCAACATAGAAGAGATCAAAATTGAGAAACGGAGAGAGAATGTTTTCTGATCATGTGATTTAAGCACCTGGATCCAGCTATGCCTGAAGTTAGATCTACCTCAGGATGTATCAGTGACTGATCCAAAGCAGTCCCTTTTTCTCCCCAAATCTATTTTGACTTGAGTTCAGTCCTGGCTCTAACCCTCACCCCGGGCTTAGTTTTGCCTTCAGAATCCACAAAGAACAAGTCAAACTCCCCTGGAGAAAAACATTGTATAAATCAAAAACCACTAAAAAGCATCTCTAATTTCCACTACCACGCCACCACCTCTATTCATCTGGTACCTTTAATTCACAAAGTTCCTTGTCAAGTTTCCTGGCACCCTCACGGGAAACAAATTATACAGAGATTTTTGTTTTTCTTTTTCGTTTTTTTAAACTTACATTACCATTCAAAACTATGTCTCGCTTATGTTCAGATACAAGTAGCTGAGATCAGCTCCTCTCACCTGCCCACGTGTCTAGGAAGCATCTCCCACAAAGGAAATAGCAGTGCCCAGGTATGATGGGAACTGTCTTTATAACAACAGAGGCTGTCCATGACATCACTGAACAGGAAGGCTCAAAAGCAAAGACTAAGAGCGAATCTTAGCAGACAGGCAACAAGGATGAGAAAAGAAGGGAGTCCTTAGTTGTTTGGCCATCATGGAATTCTGATTCAGCGTCCGAAAACGCAGGGACACATGAATGAAAGTATTAAAAGCTATTTTAATTTGAGCTATCGTTCTCTGTGTGGGGCTTTTTTTTTTTCTTTTGTATGTGCATGGTTCAACGTTTTATTAGATAAACGTGCATTTGAGAAACCCAGACTAAGGGGGGACAGGAGGAGAAAAAAAAATAATCTGGGCTTTCAGTTCCCCTCCCACAAATTCATCCTGCAACGATTCTTGCAAAACCTTCTGCCCACTGGAACTGTGTGTGTGTGATTAACTGTACATGAGCCCAACAGCCTGCATATGTAGTTAATTTGCTCCAAATTTCCATGCTGCATTGTAACCCTAATGATCGCTAATAATAGAAAAACCCACATTTTATTGAGTAAGTAATTTGAGGCATTATGATTTTTATCGTGTGAATAGGATCAGGCTGACCAATTTACACTGGGCAGAGCGAGATAAATAACTAGAGCATCAATCTCTCCAGTAGCAGGCTCCGTCTCTTAGCGAAAGGATATGCCCTGATTGGGAGAGAGCACCAGCTCTGGGCCCTGCTAGAGGCGAAAGAGTCAATGAACTTCTGTGTTCCAAGCCAAAAGGTCGGGCAGGGAGTGCATTTCTACCCATGACATGATGCGAAAGACAGAGGTGAAGCCTCCACTTTGGGGAGAGCGTAGGAGAGCAGGGGCTTTGTGCTCAGCAGACACAGGTTTCAACCCAGCTCTGTCCTCCACTCATGACATGACCTTGGGTAAGTCACTGAACGCATCCGAGCCTCGACCTGTGAACACACCTGGCTACAGGTGGAGGACCCGGGCACGCAGGTTAACCAGGAGGATGCAGGGGAAGGCACGTGGCACACGGTAAGTAGACAGTGAACTAACCCTTCCCACACATTCTGGAGCAGGACAAGAGAGGTGCATATTTTTACATCCATTTTGCAGAACAAAGCAGGGTGAATTTCTCGTTCATGTTCATAAAAGAAACCACCGAGGTCCTTAAGAGAGGGGAAAACAGTTACTGGGCTCCGCCAGGCTCTCTAAACACGGATGACAGAGTGGAGAGGAAACGGAGCTTGGAAGGACGCTGTTTATCGCTTCTAGAATATCTGCCTGAAATTTGTCTAGAGACTAGAGCCAAGCGATTGCGAATGCAAAAAACAAAAGCATAAGCATAAAGCCAAGCCCAGGATTCAGATCCAAGGTTGAGTCCTGAATCACTTCATTCCCCTGCCGTTTGTGGAGATGGGGCATGTCTTTCTGAGCTGGGATTGCTCTTGGTGGCCTGTTTCTGACCCCAGTCACTTGAAATTCCGATCCCGTGTTCCCGGGTGCCGGCTCTCTCCACCCTGGCAGACCTAAGCCCTCACTGGCCTCCGTGTCTGCAAACTTAATGAGCTGACCCCCGCCTCCAGCATCCAGGTCCCTAGTGAGAGCCGGCGACACCACAAGGCTTGGGTCTGACCAGAGCAGGCCATTCTCAGGGCACTCAAGGAGTGGTGGGCAGAATCCTTCCACCGGGGGAGTAGGCACTCAGCCAGAGGGGGCGAGATCTGATGGAAGGTGACAGCCACAGGTTGGAGGACAGCAAGGCAGGGGTGACGGGGAGATGACGGACCTCACAGAGGAAGAAAGCCAAGGACTAAGAGACGCCAACCATGAGCGCGAGGACGGTTTCTACCTTTGGTTTCTTATTTAAGTTGGGGCGAGACCATGGGGCAGTATTTACACTGTGTCAGACAGGCTACCTTCCATTATGATTCACGTGATGCGTTCCACGTATCACGGCACTGCCTTCTTGTCATGGTTCTGTTACCGATAAAAGACTTAACTGATAACCTGCTGGTAACTAGAGGTGTCTGGGTCCACACCATTGTGCCCCAGACCCCAGAGCCTATGCTCCATCCTTGGATGAAGCTTGGCCCCTTCCCCGGGAAAACCAACTGGGCAAGCACTGGCTACGTTACTTTCTTTCATCAGAAAACTACCCCCAACACAACCAAGGGTGGTGTGTGGAGCACAGCCCGAGAGTCTGTCAAGCGTGGCTTCCTGAGAGAAGCAACTGCTAAGTCAAGTTTGGAAGGACTGTAGCTGTGAGTTAGGTGACCAATAGAAGACAGGGTATTTCAGGCAGAGAACATCACGGACAAAGGTCCAGAGAGCAGGGAGAGCAAGGTGAGGACACCGAGGCCACAGTCACTAGAAGTAGGACCCCTGGCTCATCTGGCTCTTATCAAGTGTCAGCCCATTCTGCCCGGCATCCGCAGGAAGTGGTGCATGGGACGGTGATACTTTGTAACACGCTGAGTCAAGAGGCCAATGTTAGGATGGCAACGGGGAAATCAGACACCTGGACCATGACACAGCCAGGAGCAGGGGGACCGTGCCTGAGGCCCTACCAACCCCGATCTGCCTTCACTGTGGGCAAACGCATCTCCTCTGGTTCTGCGTGGCCACGCCCAAGAGGAAGCCACCCCCGCGTTCCTGGGCTTGGCTGTCCTGTGGGGACAGCAGGCTCCTTTTAAGCCTCCTCTCAGTAGATGCTCGATGGAACTCCCTTTCTGATGAGGTGAACTGGCTTCTGTGGCCAAGAGATGAGGACATTTGAGGACCCCGGGAGGTCCTGGCTTGTCCACAAAGACAAAGCAATTTCCCTGCAAAGCCAGATCTGAATCCTGCAACCCCTGGGCAAAACTGCAGCAGTGTCCTAGGTTCAAAATAGTAACATGAGTACCGCCTAGAATAAGAATCCCCCAACTAAACGAAAGCAACCAGAATTTTCATTCTCTTAAGTTTTTTTTTTTTTTTTTTTTTTTTTTTGCGGTACGCGAGCCTCTCACTGTTGTGGCCTCTCCCGTTGCGGAGCACAGGCTCCAGACGCGCAGGCTCCATGGCATGTGGGATCCTCCCGGACCGGGGCACGAACCCGTGTCCCCTGCATCGGCAGGCGGACTCTCAACCACTGCGCCACCAGGGAAGCCCCAAGACAAATATTTATAAAGGGCCAACGGGGTGCTAGTGATAAAAAAAAAAGTGTAGATGGACTCTCACTCTGCCCCCGGGCTCACTGGGGGGATACATCCTTTTTGAACTCCATGCTGCTCTCTCCCAGTAGCTAAGCTGAATTTATTGTTGAGGAGGGAAGCTAACAGAATGCTAAAAAACATCCTGCACGTGAGAACTGACAGATACTGCAGCCTGGTTGCCATCACGTGTTAATGAGCTTTTTCCCGTTCTGCAGGGGAGGAACCCTTCTAGAAAAGAAATGCGGGTTTTCATGCTTTCCTCGGATGGAGAGCCTGTCCTTGTAGCTGCAGCTGGCATTTCCATTGGCACAGCCAGCTACCCAGGGGGCAGGCAGAAGCCAGGCAGAATCCTAATCTCTGGTGGAAAGAGCTTCCGACCTTGGGGCTAAAAATGTCCTAGATGACCCTGTAGGGGATAAAGCAACTCAACCTGCCCAGAAATGCAAAGGAAGCCAACCTCTCCTACTGTCCCAGTAGAGCCTGATGAATAAGCTTGTGCTAGAAAGTAAGGCTGCAGGCAACCAGGAGGATTTGGCAACGTGTCCATCCTGCATCACCTGCTGGGAGGAGGCGGGGCGTGGTTCCTACAGCAGGGACCTTGTCAACAAGCAGATTTGGATTTGCACCCTGTCACTCGCTAGTAGTGTGACCTTGGGTAGGTGACAACTGCTGGGTTCTAGTCTCCTATACCAACACCCATTCCACAGGCTTATCAGCCTTTACATGAGGAACCCCAGCCTAGTCCCCAGGGTACAGCATCTTCAATGAGAATTCCTTTCCTCCTCCAATCTCCTGGCCCTAGAAAGGTTCGTCTTTCTCTAGACTAGCCTTGTGAATCAAAACCAGTGTAGTTTCACTCGTTCCCTGGCACTTGTCAGGCAAGGAAGGGTAAAGAAAGAGGTGTTTCCCTAGAGCTGAGAGCAGACCCGGAGAAACAACTGAAGATTCCAGAGGAGAGATTGCTGTTGCTTTTCCGACGATTCTGGCTTTCCAGGCTCCTCTCTGTTCCTTGAGAGATGTAATAAACTGAAAATCGCTGAAGTAAAGCCCCAGGCCCTGCCCTGAGTCTAAAAGGGGAGCCCTGCATTCTCAACAGGGTGCCAGAGAGGCAGTAACTAGAAACACAGTTCACCCATGAGCCAGGGCGTACAAATTGCCAAGCTCGTATTCCTTTTGTGTGGCTGAATGGAGCCAAGATAATGAATTGAGAAAAGGTGACTTCAAAACCACTCACTGCCCATGTGGAACAATTCCTTTGGCATCTCCACCGAACCATAACCTCTCTCCTTGTGTCTAAAATCACCTGACACTAACATCTTCAAGGTCATCTCTTCTGAGATAGGATAAACGCAGAGCCCATGGCAGATAGGTGGCATGCATGTCTATACTTCCTAACCCTCCACCCACTGCAGACATTGCTAATCGATCCCAGTACTCTTTCAATCAAGTACAGATACAGCTCTTCTCCAAACAGAGGTCCAGATAGCCACTGCCAACATAATGGAGTTGGGAAGCCTTTCCTGGACGGAAAGATTGAGGAGTATCACCATATGTTTTTCCCCTTAAACCGAAGTCTACGATAACTGAGACAGAGGGAGGCCCCGACTCTAGCACTCCAGAAGTTACTGCTCAGAGCTGCACCAGACGAAGGCTTGTCAGAAGCCTAGCACATCATTAATAATGCAGAAAACCCAGACATTTATACGGAGATCAACTGGCAATAATTCTATGGGACAAGACTGGGACTGAAATTGCCAAGTTGAACATGAAGGGCACTGTCTGAATAATGCAGCAAGAGTGATGATTTTGGGATTTTTCAGCAAAAAACAAGTACCATTTGATGGGCACTGTCTGGTGAGAGTCTGGGTAAAGAGTGGGTCCAAAGGTGTGTTCACTCAGGTCGGGGGACAGCTGCAGGGGGTGTGGTGTTTGAGAGACCACCTGAGGAGGGAGAGACTTGAGCCTAGGAGATATTCAATTTCCAAATCCAAGGGATCCTACGGGGAGTGAATGAGAGCCCGGGGAGCTGGCGAAAGAGAACTGGGGAGAGAGTGGGAAGGCAGGAAAGAGAGCATGGAGCCATCTCAAAGGCACAAAGCAGACCCCCTGTGACTGCTGGGCATCAAGGAATCAGCAGAAGACAGACCTTAACCAGGAACTTCCCCGAGCAAAAAGCCAAGGGACACTAGCGGTTACATATGCATGGCCTTCCGGGCTCCCGGGACAGCCCGAGGAGGCTCCTTTAAGAAGCTGTGATTTTTTGTCCCCAGACACTCCCGAACTCCCAATCATAAGACATTTCAGGAGTGGCCTGGTGCATACCCTCCACTTACGGATAAATCACAAACCAAGAGGCTAGTCCCCAGCCCCGCACTTAGGCGTCTCTCTCTCGGTCGTCTTTGAATGGGGTCAGCCTTTTGATTCGGACTGCCTACTCTAGACAGCCTAGAATTCTCCTGGATTTTCCCACCACTGGAAACCAAAGGAAGGGATAAGAAAGGACTGGGTTTTTAGCTGTACAGCCAGGGCCGGCGATTCTAGAAAGGTAACTTTTTGGTTTTGAAGACTTACTGTGGTCTCCAGTTGGTATCTCTGAGAGGAATTCACGTTGCGTATGCAAGACTGAAAATACTGGGGTTGGGATAACAGGATTATAGGGGTTTTTTTCCCCCAAAAGTTTGTCGGTTTTATTTTCCTGGATATTAGTGTAAATGTTTAATGTAGAAAATGTGGACTAGTTAAAATAATCAGCAATACAATTAACCACTGATGTGCTATAGGTGATTTTCACACTAAGTATACAGTCATCTTTACTATCTTTCAATAATCCCATTCACGGCTCATTTACAAAATATAGTTAATGCTATAGTTCCAGAATCTTTTATCTTTAAAATAACCACTTAAAAGACCATGCTTAGCCTAACAGACTGCCCAGGAAAATCAAAGACGTGTTTAGTAATATGATGAATAATTCCTTCATGTAATTTATGGCGTTCCGGTAAGTCAGGGCTATGAGCACTGCAGGTATGCTCTGACAGAAAAGTAGTTTTATTTTTAAATAATTAAATTTCCTTTTTTTTTTTAATAAAGGAAATGACACAAAATCATTCACTATGCTAGATATTGAAAAGATAAATGCCTTTGGGAAAGTCCAGAAAAAGATAATCATCCCACAATAGAATAAAAATCTGGGAATTAAGCCCAGAGGATTGGGGAAGCCAGTCTTAGCAATCATTCAGTGAAGTCAGGGGACAGAATATTAAAGACAGCGGCGTGTCTGACCAGAGCCCAAAGAACACGCGGCAGCTGGAGAAAAATGAGGGCAGCCGTGCACCCCTCGGAGGGGATGCCTCTTGCGTTCTGACAGTTTGCATATAATTTCATTATTTATGTAATCCTATCAAAACATATAGCAGGCCCAAATGGATGTCAGAAAAATTATTGTTATTACTAATAATGGTGCTTTTCATTTATAGAGACTGCCTTTTTCCGAGCCAGTGAAATACTGTTAACATTGGGCATGAGGCTTTTTACGAAAATTAATGCTTAAAATACCCCTTTAGTGTGATATGTGGGAAATATTATAGATGGGAAAGAAAGATGATTCATAGAAAAAAGGTCAAGAGTGCATCATAAAAGACGTTCCATTCAGGTCCACACCCATCACCACCAGCCCTTGCAGACCACACGGGCACAGCTGCAGCAACAAGGAGGCACCTGGCTCTTTCTACCGGGTCTGCCTTTGCCAAGACTGAATCAGAGGGGCCCCACACAGTCCCCCTGGCCGGGCCTGCCAATGCCACCTGGTTCTCACATCCCTGTGAAACGGACCAGACACGCCTGCCTGATAGTGGCACAGACAGTCCTCAGTCTGCAGGCTCTGCTTTAAAAAGCTGCAACATGGATGAACCTTAAGGACATGAAACTAAGTGAACTAAGCCAGTCGTGAAAGGACAAATACTTCACGATTCCACTTACGAGAGGTACCCAGAATACTCTTAATTCAGAGCGGCAGGAAGTAGAATGGCAACCGCCAGGGGCTGGGGGGAGTGGCAGATGGGGAGCTAGTGTTTACAATGGATACAGAGTTGCAGGTGCGGAAGATGAAGAAGTTCTCTTCTGGAGACGGATGGTGCCAATGGTTGCAGAGCAACGTAAATGTACTTTATGCCAATGAACTGTACACTTAGAAACGGTTAAGATGGTAAATTTTATGTTCTATTTATATTACAATTAGAAAAACCAAACAAATCAAAGCCCAGCAACAACAACAAAAAAGTCAAAGTCTCATCTGTGTCCAGTTAAATTGAGTTTGGGACTCAAATCTGTAGCGTCGGTAATTTTTCCTTCTCTCTGGACTTTGACGGCTGACGTATCTCAAGGTCTTGAGAATCACTGGGACGTGGACCTCACGGAAATGGAAAGAGTCACTTTCTTCAGCCCTCTTGTAAATGTCTAATACCTTTAACAGGTGGACCAACTCGGGAAGGCCTGGAGCAAAAGGGCCTAGAGGCTGCGATGGACAGTACAAGCGTTATAGGGAAGAACAAATCTGACTCCATGTTAGATCTGTTCCTTTTCCTTTAACCATTGTGCTTTGTTGCCTATGCTTAGTCATGCTGGCTCTGTACTCTTTGTAAAAGAATGTTGCCTATAGCCTGTAATATACAGGATGGCCTATTCTCAGGGCTCTGACCTTTAAGAGTCCGTTCATGGGATTTCCCTGGTGGTCCAGTAGGTAAGGCTTCGCCTTCCAAGGAAGGGGGTGCGGGTTCGATCCCTGGTAGGGGAGCTAAGATCCCACATGCCTCCCCACAAAAACAAATCATAAAACAGGAACAATATTGTAACAAATTCAATAAAGACTTTAAAAATGGTCCACATCAAAAAATAAAAAGATTCTTAAAAAAAATAAAAAGAGTCCATTCATATAGAGATAAAAAGTTGCAGAACAGAGAATAACATTGGTCTTGGAGGTTTACAGGAACATCATGACATGACCTACGTGGACAGATGCAAGAACAAAGGATTCCAACACCAAGAAGTTTACAACAACTAACTACGCCCCTCCCTCACCTTGCCTTTAAAACTGCTTTGCTGAGGGCTTCCCTGGTGGTGCACTGGTTAAGAATCCACCTGCCAGTGCAGGGGACACAGGTTCGAGCCCTGGTCCGGGAAGATCCCACATGCCGCGGAGCAACTAAGCCCGTGCGCCACAACTACTGAGCCTGCGTGCTGCAACTACTGAAGCCCACGTGCCTAGAGCCCGTGCTCTGCAACAAGAGAAGCCACCACAATGAGAAGCCCATGCACTGCAACAAAGAGTAGCCCCTGCTCGTCGCAACTAGAGAAAGCCCACACGCAGCAACGAAGACCCAGTGCAGCCAAAAATCATAAATACATAAATAAAGATAAATAAATACATCTATTTTTTTTTAAAAAAGTGCTTTGCTGAAACCCTTCAAGGAGTTCAGGGTTTTTTGGGCACGCGCCACCTTGAGTGGCCCTGCAATAAACCTTTCTCTGCTCCGTACTCCGACATTTCCGTTTGTTTGGCCTCGCTGTGCATCGGGCATTCAGTAACACAAGAACAGCAGAGCCAGGGTGGGAGCAGCCACTTGGTGTGCTGGTCAGAACCAAACACTGTCCCCCAGGGAGACACCCACCTCCCTCCACTCAACACCCCACACGTGGGCCTTCCAGAGATGGCAAATCTAGCTGGGACTATTCCCCAAGCCCTAAACACCCCGCAAGGGGAGGACAAAACCTGTATAACTTGTGAGTGGCCCTTCACATGTTAAAGAAACCCTAGTGTTCATATACTTTCCTGCTAGATTCTTCAGAAGATTAGAATCTGCACTTACATCCAGCTGTCACGGTACTAGATGACACATGTCCTGATCACAAAAGAGGCTGGTGCGAGGCTGCTAGTCCAAGGTTTAAGGACCCAAGTGCACCATCCTTCCAAGCCAAGGAAGTGTTGTACCGGGATGGGGTATGTGATCTTTGGAGAAGCCAAACCTAACAGCGGACGGGTAGAGACGGCCCTTCTTTGTGAGCTGCTGTGTCCTGCTGCCTGGGCACATGCTCGGCCCACAGTCAGCTCCTCTGTGGCAGAGTTTGTGCAGGAACCTTAAGCCATCACAGCTAACGGGATTGCCCATGAACATCAAAGGGCAGCCTGGTGAGCGCTTTGGGGAAGAAGCGACGTGAAAAGTATTAGAACTGCTGGGTAGTCTCGGGGGCAATTCAGAAAAATTTGACAACTATACCTGTCAGCTGGCTTTTTAGGAGGTCCACGTATGCACTGGAGGAGAGAAGCCTTAATGAAGAAGTAATTATGAAAAAAAATTAAAAGGGAAGAATGATAAAAGTTTCTTAAGTAATACAAAATCATTACAATGTCCTGGCAGACATGCATTTTTAAACAATGGCTATAATAACGGAAAATGAGACTTCATTACTTATTCATAAAGTTCTGGTTAACACTAAACTCCATTTGTAACACTTTACTTTTAAAAACAGTATCTTTGGGGCAGATGCTACTTTTCGGTCACGCAATGTCACAAACAACTGTCTAGCTGGATTACAGGGTAAATAAGTGTTTATCCAGGTTCCTGTCACCCCCCCCCCAAAGAAACCCGTATCTATCAACAGTTACTCCCTATTCCTCTCCCCCCACCCCGAGCCCTGACAACCCCTAATCTTCTTTCTGTCTCTGGATCTGCCCTTTCTGGGCATTTCACATACATGGAATCACACAAGCTTGTGTCTGGCTTCTTACACTTGGCATCGTATTTTCTAGGTTCATCCACATGTATCACGCCTTTTGAATACACACCTTTCTGCCTGTACCAGAAGGTCACGGGAGTTTGGGGACCTTGCAGGAGGCCCTGCTCTAAGTGTCTAGTCTCCTGGCCAGCAATGAGCTAAAAGCAACCTGAGCACTTTGGGAAGAGCATTCCACTCTCAGTCCCCCAACTCTTTTGGCCTCTGTAACTCCAGGGCACCCCTGCATCAAGTATGCCAGGGAATCTTGCACGTGTCTCATTTCTCCCAGAGTTTATACCAAGACGATGAGAGAAGCTGATCAGGGCTCTATAAAGCATTCCGAATCCAACAGAGAAACGCCATGCATAAATGCAAAGAGAGAACAGACATTCTTGCGTTACACTGCTCGAGAGACTTCAAGAAGATGGACGGTGGTGTTCCTACCCAACTGCTTTCAAGCTTTCCATTAGGTCAAGTGCATGCCATCTAGCTGATGAAAAGCCCCCGGGTCACACACATTCCCTCTCCTTAAAGTGAATGCACAGTTGACCATGACTGTTCCGGCTATGATTACTGCGGTTATTCTATGCGTTATTATGACTTTTTCAATAAGCCGACCGCATTGAGTGCTTGCTGTATACCGGGCCCAGTGCTAGACCCTTTGCTTACATTATCTTACTGGATCCTCCAAAACCCCTACGCCATAGGGAGTAGTATCACCAGATTATTTTTCAGACGAGGAAATTTACACGCAGAGAAGGAAAGCATTTTGCCATACGGTTACAAAGCTAGAAAGCACAGAGCAGGGACTCCGTCTCCAGAGCGAGCCCTTTGGCTGTCTTTTCCAACAAACCCCCGGATGCTTCTGAGAAAATGCCCCTGACGTGTGCCGCCCCAGTTCCGGGCTTGGGGTGGGGGGCCGCTGCCTCCACTCGGCCTCCCTTCCCTCTTGGGCTGCAGCCTCTCACATCAGTGCTTATTATTTGGCATAAATCAGCCCCCCAATTACATGAATGCCATGGCCGCGAACACTTGTAATTAAAACTGGGACTGACATCCTGCAAGTCTGTTCCCTTCCCCAACCCTCTGTGTCCTGCAAAGATATTATTGGAAAGAGAATGAACAATCGTCGGGAACATATGCTTTCGGAATATAATGGGACTCAGCTCCTAGGAGGATAGGCTGTAAAAGGGCGCTGGGACGAAATTTAAAGTAGACAGCTTTATTTACTAGCTACTGGGGCATGTCCAAGGAATTACAGAGAAGCCAACAGGCTTGATACCGACCGGGGCTCTGGGGGGCAGATTGCCAGGAGGTTCTCCCGCCCCCTCATCGGCCCCCTCACAGGCATCGGAGCAACTTTCCACAGCTGCCCACGTGTCCCAGGCACTTGCCACCCGAGCCCACCGGGAGCTGATGCCCACCTAGAGCTCCGTCCCCTCTCTCCCTCCTCTCCTGCTTCGTTCTCCAGCAAAAGCAGAACGATCGGTGCTCCCTGGCCTCTGCACTCAGAGTTCCCTCTGTCTGGAGAGTACCTGCCACCCTAACTCTCTTTTTCTTTGCCTCTCGCGCTCCTATTCATGTGTCAAAGCCCGTCAATAACAATCGCTGAAATTTGTCAAGCACTTACTATGTGCCTGCAGGGAGAGCTTCGCACACACGGATGGGTGGGCTCTCCGAGGACCCCCGTAATGCCCATCCTAGTCTTGTCCCCAGGTGATCCTGGCTCCAGGATATCTCCTCGTGCCCCTCTGTACCGGCATCTGCTACCGATTCCTTCCCACTACTTTATTATAACGAACAAACACAAACTAGAGCAGGGTCTTTAACCTGAGTGCCCGTGGGTACAATTCTAGAGAGAGAGAGGGTGAACTGTGCCAAAATATTACATCTCTATTTTCACTAACCCTGGACCGAAACTTCCGTTTTCTTCATTTAAGCAACAAAATAAAATGAGAAGCATCTATGAGTTCATCACAATAGAAATTATGCTGTTTTCACCACTAGCAATGTTATTTAATGGGTTAGTTAGAACATTTATTACTAGATCTCATGTTTTAATATTTGGATGACTGTATTTCAATACAATTGGTTTCCTTTGTGATCTGTGCAATTTATTTTACGCATTTAAAAACATTATTCTGAAAAGGGGCTTATAAGTTCTACTAGGTGCCCAAAAGGTCCGTGGCACGAACAATGGTGAAGATCCCTGAATGAAGTGTGAGGTCCAGAGCAGGGACCGAGTCTCTCTCAGCTTTGCATCCTGCATCCACCTCCCTGGTGCCATGTGGTGCTTATATACTCCAAGAGTGTTGATTAAAGGAAAGCAACGTGCCTAAAAACTCTTTTGCTGTGCACAGATCTGTAGGATGGCTTTTCATTATTTTTATAGACGTATCATTCACTCATTCATTCATTCATTCGTTCAGCAAATACAGGCATAACTCTGAGACATTGCAGGTACAATTCCAGACCACTGCAATCAAGCAAATATCCCAATCACGCAGGTCACACGAATTTTTTGGTTTCCTAGTGCGTATAAAAAATTACGTTGACACTATACTGTAGTCTATTAAGTGTGCAGTAGCATTATATCTAAAAAGACAATGTACATACCTGAATTAAAAAAAAATACTTTCTTGCTAAAAAATGCTAACCATCATCTGACAATGCCTGGTTGCCACAAACCTTCAATTTGTAAAAAATTCAGTATATGCCAAGCTCAATAAAACCAAGTACAATAAAATGAGGTCTGCCTGTATACAATAAAAGCTTTCTATGTGCCAAGCACTGGACTAGCATGAGAGATACAGCTTTGAACGGGACTAAAAAAACCACGTTCTGCCGTCCCTGAGAACAGTTTCTGAAGCTTCTGCATCCCCTTGGTCTTCTGTCGGTGTTGAACAACTTGGGGTGACCTATTTAGCGACTCACCCTTCAATGCCAAGGATCCCCTTAGCTCCCTGTCAAGCTAAGCCCATCAACATATTCTTTCACTTCAAAAAAAAAAAATCTATGAACAGCAGGCAGCCAGCTTTTTATACTTTTGCGGGAGAATGAAACGCATCAGACCTCCAAGTGGCCACCTATGTTCCGAGATTCCAAAATGGCGGGCACAAAGAAGAAGCCACAGGATGCGTGGGAAGATGCAACACTCCTTCCTTATACCTGCATGTAGCTTTACATGACTCGCAGTACTTTCCCCTCTTTAGTGTCTTGATTTTATTGCCTCATTTGTCTGGAATGTCCCTTGGCCATCTCCCTTTTTCTACCCAGCAAACTTGAATAATGATTTGCTAATAAAAGGGATGATAACAATAGCCAATATTGGTAGATCACTTTCTACGTGCCTGGCCTGTCTTTTAATGCTGTGCTTGTATTACTGATTCATTTAATCCTCCTTAACTACCCGCTGGTGGGTACTGTTATCATCCCCATTTTATAGATGAAGGAACTGAGACACACAGAAATTTTCTCGCTCGTGGTCATGCAGTTGGCAAGGGGCAGGTGTTCATCAGTTGTCTCGTGAATACCAACTGTGTATACGCAGTGCAGATGAGATAAGAAAGGCAGGCCTATCGCCATGTCTCCGATGACAAATGTGAGTGACTAGTTCCTCTCGTCGGTGGGGGTCAGTAGACAAGTGGAAGGCTAACCAGCCTTGACTGTATGCTTGGTGTAGACAGAATTACCCTACGAATTAAGTGTATTTACCCTTGTTAGACATATGAGACCACTGTGGATCAGAGAGGTTGCCTAATTTGCTTAAAACCACCAGTTGGTTAGCGGTGGGTCTGGGTTTTGAATCTGACGCAGACATGAAAGTCAAGTCTTCCACCCTTCTCTTTTCTCTTTCCACCTGACCACTAACCAAGAGCTAGAGTTGGCCCCCCGGTGTGCTTGCAATATAATCGCACCTTTAGAGAGCAGTCTCCCTTGCTTACCCAATACACACATGGGCTGTTTCCTGAGCTCACAGATATGGAGGATACCAGCTTGTCTTCTTTCCTGCTTTGCTTTTCTCCCCCTAAAAGGGACTCTTTTGCGTCTTGTGTCGTTCCAACTTTTGATTGGGATATTTCCATCCCCCTGATTTGCATAATGAATCATATACCACCCTTGGGTCTATGGGGAACGAAAAACTTCAAAGCACTGTATTTAGCACATAACCGTTTGCTGAAAATAGGAAAGACCCTAGTTTATAGCTCTGCAGAAGCAATCACTTGCTGGTTGATTTCATGTGGAGAAGGCAGCCCACATGGACTGGGTGAGCATCATATATTTGAACCAATCTCTTTGGCTGTGAAATGGTGGCGTCTTATAGACATGACCTCAATTCTGACAATTATCTATTTAATTGGATCAATACAGACAGCCCACTCCCCCAAACCACTGATTCAATTCATCAGACTGTTGTCAAATCTCCTCTCCTCTTGGGTCTGTGTAGACACAGACCAAGTGGCAATTTCTACCAAGACAGGCATGGAAGTCAATAATCTGCTTTTGGATAAAGTATCTGATCACTCACAAATTATACAAATCACATTGATTACTGACAAATCATAATGTTTACGGAGCACTATTTGGCTTTGGCTCCAGAGCATGACTAGGTATTTAATTAACAGCCGTCAGATATAATTTACACCATTACAATGACCAGAAAATGGCTGATTATTGGTTTTACGTAGTAGAGCAAACATTCTGAGACTAGCCTTGGTGAGGGAAAAGTAAGTGGGAGCTCAATGATGGACAATGAAATCAAATTTCTTTACCATGTTTAATCCAGAAGACTCTTGAAGGCTATGGTACCTCTGCCTCCCATGAGGAACTGACATCTTTTTGTCCTAATGGCCAGGAAAGTATGTAATGGATTTTGCTTCCCTTTTTGCTTTGACTACCAGGAAACTCAGAGCCAAGTCTTTAGTCCAAACACAACATTTTTGAATCCTGCAGCCTAAATATGCATTTTACTTTATTTTACCTGGTTTTTATTTTTCCATATAATTTATGATCTCTTTGCTATTAACCCTCTAGGCTAGGTTTTAGCAAACGATGGCCCACCGGCCAAATCCAGCTCACCAGCCTGTTTATTACAGCCCAACTGTGATTTGCTAAGCAAACGGGGGAGGAAGGAAATAGACAAATCAAAACAGGCAATAATAACAAAAGACTCAAGAGGCTTTTACAGAATGGTTTTTACCAAAACAAATCAACAAACAAAAAAAATCAGAAGAAGAATATAATTCCATGACACATGAAATTCAAATTTCAGTGTCCATAAATAAACTTTTATTGGAATACAATTTTACCCACTAATTTAGGCGTGGCTCTTTTTGTCCTACCAGGGCAGAGTTAAACAGTTTCAGCAAAGACCATATGGCCTGGCAAACCTGAAATATTTACTACCTGGCTCTTTACGGAAACACTTGTCTGATTCTTCCCCTAGGCCACCTCCAGGGTTTGTGGACCAGGCACGGGATGGATGGATAGCTAACTAGCTAGACAGCCTAGAGGCAAACTATCAGCCCAGCCTGTGGTTAATGTCAGTGTCTACATTATTCTTTCTAATAAGCTTTGGAACTAAGGGCATCCAAACTCCATGTTTCTGAGGAAAAGTGCCACTTTAGAAGAAAGACACAACCCACTGGATCCCCTTTCAGAGTACTGAGGGTAGCTGCTTTGGTCACGGCAAACCTCAAAGGGCAGGTGACAGGCCCACTGTGCTAGGAGACACATGGGTCGAACGAGGACACCTTCAGCTACTCGCGATGGGGGATGAGTATGGGTGGAGAGGCGGGAGCAGATAAATGGGAATATCAAACGTGAGGAAAGGGAATTAACCGATGAGCATGGCCCGAAAGAAGGGCCACGGTAACAAAATCAAGCTCAGGAGTGGAAGAGCCAATTTTGGAAAAGATAAAATAACGAGGATGAGAAAAGGTACAAAGACAGGAAGTGCAGACTCGACTGAAATTCCGGGTCACGTGACCTGAGTCTCCTTTGGAAAAGTAGGTGAGGTCATCATCTAAGAATGAATGGGTGGGCCAAGGTGGGCCTGGAGTCTTGGGAAGAACGTAAGATCAGACACAGGAATTTCTTGCTCATGGGAAAGAAAGTGAACGTGAGACGGGAAGAGGATTCAGGGAACAATAACCAACCTCCTGACTGAGACAGCACCTCTGCTTCTCCCAAGTGGGAGTGGGGAGGGGAGCTGAACAGCAGTTTCAATCACAAGGGGAAGACAGAATCCCTAATACTCCATTACACCCCATTGGGGTAGGTGGTTGTACAGAAACCTTCAGCCCCCGCTGCTACAGCCTTTCTTTCTCAAACATTCCGGGCCTTTTGATATAATGGTTAGCTTAATCAGAAGATTTAAAAGGCAGCTTGGAACTGGGGAAGACGCAGAGAAAAATCTCGTGGTGGGCTGTGTTTCTAGCTCTTGCTGCAGATGAGAGTACCAAAACCCAACCAGCAACCTGGGAGCTGAGCCAGGCCTCGTCCTGGCCTTCCCTTCCCATCTGTTGTGGCTTTCCTCTAGGAAAAGTCGCAGCTCACTGGAAGGAAAATAAATAAAGAAGTTCATGTTTACCGAGGACCTACTATGCAGCCGACACTCAGGTTAACTCTTGACTCCCCAGGGCAACTTGAAAGGAGAACATTGCTACTCTTGTACAAATAAGGGAAAAGTAGGTTCAAGGGAAATCGAATAGCTTACTAACGATCACACAATTGGAAAAATGGGAAAACTGGAATTTTGAGGTGAAAGTTTGCCTGACTTCAAAGTCCTGCTTTTCCTCCTTAGCTACAAGCCCGTGAAATCAGGTACCTTATGTGGTTCATTCCTGTTCTCTCTCCAAGACCCAAGACTATATCCAGAACACAGTAGAAACCCAGGAAAAGTACTCCACGCTGTAACAATCCAACAGCAGATCGCAGATGGACAGAAGGGTCCAATGGCCTCTTATACAACAAATTTGGGGGGACAGAGGCTCAGGATGACAGTAGGTGAAAGAGGAAGCTCCTTTCAGGTGACACTTAGTCATCAGTTTTCTGCCTTTCTGTCTTTGATCCCTCGAAGGTGCCTTTGTCTGGTGCAGCCATCATTCTCCTGCTTCTCACGGAGCGTTACAACATCCCCCTGGGGGCAGCCATGGTTATTCCCTAAATAAATGCTTGTTAGAACAGTTGGCACAAAATAAGGACTTGTGAAAGAGAACTGGATAAATCTATGTTGAACAAAAGTAGGAAACGGAGAGGAATAAAAGTATAATTGGGGGCCTTGGAAGCAGACAAATCTGGATTGGAACCCACTTTCTGGCTGTGTACACGTGGGACAGTGACAATTTCTGTGCCTCAGTTTCTCCATCTCTAGGATTAGGACAGTAACGTCTCCTTTGAAAGCGGAGGTCAGAGGAATTCAGCCAGGAATTGGATTGCTTTCACCAAGTCGGGGATGCTCCAGGTGAAAACATCCGTGTGACTGCAAACCTTAGAAAGATTTGCAGCGACTTCCGGATTCCCTGAAGCCCAGGGAGCAACACCGACATTTTTCAAATCGTGGAAAACTGAGGGATGATCCAAGAAAACACAGACATCTTGAGAAAATTTAAAGGCTCCAAAGTATTTTTCCGTTCACGGACCACAGAAAACAGGAAAACATTAATAACGTGTCAGTCAGTGCCTGACGGCTAGCAGAATCCTCCCCAGGAAAGTATCTTTCGGTATAAAGCATGACTCTCGCATAGCGTTTGCAGCCCGATGTGTCATAACAACCCCTCCCATGACCACCTTTCAAAGTTGACAAAAGCCAGGGCCTTCCTTTAATGGGACCAAGCATTCCCAGAAAGAGACCTTGCTCTCTGCCAGCTCCAAGACCCAACTCGAGCCGAAGTGAGGAAATGCAGGCGATCGCTCAGCTTCCCAGCGGCTCTCAGAAATTGACAGTCTGTAAATTACTGCCTGGGAAGCATATCGCATGCCAGCTGACAAAAGGAGGAGAGGAAAAAATCCTTCCAGATCGTGCAGCATCCTCTTCTCCTCTTTGGGGAGGAGGTGTTTCTGGCGCTCACGCCACTGGACCCAGAAACCACATAAAAAACGTGATTATAAACACCTGGGAGGGAGGCAGCATGAGAACGAAAGGGAAGGATAAAGGGGACCCCCACCTTTCCCGTGGAGTAGGCAATCTGGCTAGAAAAATAAGAAGAAATGAGATAATAAAAGTAACAAATGAACCTGCAATGGCTTTGCTTCCGGGAGCTCCCATCTGATTTCAGATTGGTTCTCCAAGTCAACTTGGGCGGATTAACGTATCCACATGATGCAAAAGCCAGCTCGGGAGAGACCCAGACCTGGGCGGTGCAAGATTGAACCCTTGGCGAGTTGGCGGAGAGCGGTGTGCCCGGGTGGGAAGCAAAATAACAAGCAATATCTCTCGTTGTCGTCAACATGTACGTGTATCGCACGAGCTTGTGACTGATGACGGAGCTTTGCATTACTTGACGGAAAACTTGCATTTTACTCCAGAAAAACTCAGAGAAAAAAAGGAAGGGGGAAAAAAAACAAAAAAGACAACTCCAGGGAAGATAAAAAGAGTGATCAGAACTGAGGAGGGACAAGATAGGGGTGGGAGCAGATCTATGGGGTTGGATACATCAGTGCCTCACTCCCTACTCCCCAGAAGGGCACAACTGCTCATCGGACCCTCCTGCCCGTCCTACAGGAGGATGCGGAGGGGGGCTTATCCCTGCAGGCCAGATGCAGAGTCCCCTGAAGGCGGGGCCTGGAGAAGAGGATGGGGTGGACATGGACAGCTGACAGGGCATGGATGGAAAGCCACCAAGTTCCTGCTGGATGGTGGTACTTTTTTTACGCCTTCCTTCAGCCAGGCTTACAAAGAGGTGCCCAGTCTGCCATGGCCCATGCTGGGAGGGGATGTGACCTGGAGGAAAAGAGGACCCTGAGCTGAACACCTGCCTGCTGGCCACCGGGGAAGGAAAACTGCAGCTTTACTTCCTGCCGTGTGGAACCTCTAGTCCTCTGCATATACTGTTCCTTCTGTCTGGACTTCCAGTCCCCCCACACCTCCATTCATTCCCACAATCCCTGACTAACCGCAACCAACTCTCAGCTTGGAGCTGCATGGCCCCAGTACAGTGGCCACTAGTCCCATGGGGCTCTTGAAATTGATTACAATGAAGTACAATTTAAATTCAGAGGCTCGGTCGCACCAGCCGCGTGCCAAGTCCTCCGGAGCGGCGAGCAGATGCTGCATTGGACAGTGCAGAGAAAGAAGACACCTACCCCTGCAGAAAGGTCCACTGGACAGTGCTGGCCGAGAGCCCTGCCGAGGACTCCTGACCGCATCCCTGCTGCCAGCCATGGCTACAGTGGCACTGTAGCCAGAGGGTCCCCGGAACGCTTCAGAAACGCCAAGGTCACGAGGACAAAACAACAGCAAAGAGACAGGTCCAGGTTAAGGGAGACTGAAGGGACATGAAAACCAAACGCAATGCAGTCCTCAGCTGGGTGACGGATCAAACAGCAACCAGAGCTCTAAAGAACAATTGGGGAGATTTGAGTAGAGACAGCACATGAGATAACACTATTGGAATACCGTCAATGCTCGCGGGTGTGATAATGGCATTGTGGATGTGAGACGATTATGCAGGAGAATGTCCTTAGCCTTAGAAGGTGCCTGCCGAGGAACTTCGGGGTGAGCTGTTAAGATGTGTGTAACTTTTAAATGGTTCAAGGAAAAGTGGGTATGTGTGTGTAGACGTATATGCATATATAATCACATATTATCAGATATAAAGCTATATCATCACATATATAGAGATATACATCCTGAACAACAGAAAAACCTAAAAAATATATGAAGACGTATTTCGTATGTGCTTATGCAGAGAGGGAAATACGGCGATGGGTAGAAGCAGTGCCCATCACGAGCCCATCCCGTGACTCCTCCACTCGGGAACCTCCCGTGCCTTCCCATTTCCCTCCAAGTAGAAGGTCAGAGCCCCTGCCAGGCCCAGAGGCCCTACACAGTGCAGGCCTGCCCACTCCCTGCTCCATTCCCCCCAGCTCCCGTCACACCAGCTGCCAGACTGTCCCTCCAGTGTCTCAGGCGTGCTCCCTGCGAGGGCCTTGGTGGCCCCCGTCCCTCCGTCCTCCCTGCCAGGAATCCTCCCCGCCATCACCTGCAGGGTTGGCTTCCTCACCTCCTTCCAGCCATCGCCCAGCCGCTGGCCTTCTCCCTGACCACCTTGTAAAACCATGCCCGCTCCAATCCACCCTCTCCCCCTTCTGCATTACCTCCCTTCGAACACTCACCATTTCTCATCTACTCTTTCGTATTTATTAAATGTCTGTTTCTCTGCCCCACGCTGGCAAGGCGGGGGCTTGAACCTACCTTGTTCTCTGGGGGGATCCCCAGGGCCTGGAAACTGCCCTCCACAACCCCGTCACTCACGGCCCTCCCCTTTCACCCGAATCTCAAATGCAGTCCTGTGGGCTCAGGGTCAAGGCCACGCCCGCCCAGCTCCCTCTCTGAGTCTGTCCCCTTGCGCATGGGCACGCCCCTCTGGGTACACGCTGCTCTCCGATGTCTTGGACATTCCGCTCATCTCTGAATCCCCAGCTCCACACTCCCGCCTGGCACCCAGCAGATGCTCTGAAAACCTTTGCTGAAGCTCCACAGTGAAAAGCCAGACTCATAAACAGACACTTGCCTCATGGATGGACTCTTAAAAAAAAAAAAATCTAGGCATGAGCAAGGAAGAGAGGAATCGTCAGAGAGATTTAAAGACCGAAACAAGAACAGGGGGCTGGGGCAGCAGCTCGTATAACATTCCTTGGGCTCAAGACCCGTTATTCTTCTACTCCATTTTCTTCTGAACAGGACACTGAGGTTCAGAGAGGCTCAATGACTTGCCCAAGGTCGCGTGTTAATCGACAAGTGATTCAATTCCTCTCATAACCTGATTAGTGACAAATCTCAGTCAGCTCAGGCCTCACTTTATCCAACAACCTTCCCAGACGAGGTCCAAGCTTCCCTGTTAGGCACAGTCTCACGTGGATCTCTGCTCTACAGCGCGGACCTGGGCTGCGATATCACATTTCTTTGTATGAAGATCTGACTGGTGTCTATAGCGAAAGCTCCCCGAAGCCGGGCCCCGTGTTTCCTTCTTTCCTCCTCACTCACTCCCCTGCCCCTGGCCCAGTTCTTGGCTCCCAGTTAGAGATCAGTGCATATCCGGTGCCTGAGTGGAAGCACCTCAGCCCCCTAGAGCAGCAGCCCCAGCCAGCCAGATTCCAGAAGCTCCCAATCACCTGCAAAGAACAGGACAAACTTGGAGGCTAGAGAGCTCCAAACGTTTATAACGCTCAAGTGCACGGGCGTTCACATCTTTCATCGAACAGCTCCAGAGAGTCCACGTGGTCGGCGGGCCTTCTGAGCAGCTACAGTGATCACTTCTTAAGTCTGGAAGAGCAAGGTGGCTGCTAACATCAACCTCGTCCTTCGGCCAGCTCCACCGATTCCTCTAAATAATACAAGACTTGTTGGCAATCGAGTTAAACGACGTTTAACGGTGAATACATCTGATCCTGAATCAGGATAACTGCATTAATGTCACAGAGCTGACTCGATACCTGGCCAAGTTGTCCCTTTTTTAGAAGGTCGGGGACATTTTTAGCTGTCCCCTCTGTCCACGTGCTGCTCATTATGCCAGTGTGGCTCCGTTTAAAGGCACTGGCACTTGTTCAGTTCCCTTCTGGTCGCCGGATGCAGGTGGAAGCCCGAGAGGCTGGAGGACGAAGCCTGGGGCGGGTGCGGTGATCTGCACTCCTCCAGAGGCAGCAAACGGCAAGGTCGGCGCCTTCGGGTGAAGGCTGGGGGATGGGGGAGGGGGAGGGGGATGGGGGGGGTTACAGCCTGGCGTTGGAAGCATGATGAATCTGGTCCTGCATCCCAGCTGTCCTTGAGTGGCCTTGGGCAAATTGTATTATGCCTCTGAGTCTCACTTTCAACATCAGCGACATGGGAATTCCACAGACTGTGAGAGGCAGGGTTCCAAGATGATCCCTCAGATCTCCACCCCCTACAATACACACCCTTGCAATTCTCTCCAGTGTGGATAGGACCTAGGAATAGGATGGGATAGCTAGCTCCCGTGATTGGAATTACGCTATCCAACAGAGGTGGACGGATGTTGCACATGGGATTAAGGTCCCGAAGCAGTAAGCTTGACGTTCACCCAAAGGGAGAGGATCCTGGGTGGGCCTGACCTAATCAGGTGAGCCCTGAAAAGAGACTGAGCCCTCCCTGAAGAGACAGATTAAGATGCTCCTGTGGCCTCTAAGGAGAAAACAGTCACGCTGTGACAGCATCGATGGACGGGGCCACATGGCAAGGACCTGAGAACAGCCCCTAGGGGTGAGAGCAGTGCTCAAACAGCCAGCAAAGAAATGGGGACCTCGGCCCAAGGAAATGACCCCCGGTAACAAGCACAGCCTCTGAAAAGACCCCAGCCCTGGAAGACACGGATTTCAGCCTCCTGAGAGCCTGAGCAGAAGACACAGCTGGGCTGGGCCTGCGCTTCGGACCTGCTGAGATGGTCTATACAGGGTGGAAGCTCCCGAGTTTGCAGGAATTAGTTATGCAGCAACAGAGAGGAAATGCAATGAAAGTAACCACTCCTGAGGTTGTCAGGAGGAATACCCTGCATGCAGAGTGCTCGGTAACTTTGCGGGATGAATAAAGGGCCGTTTCTATCGTGATTTACTGTCTCTATTGCTAGTAGTACAATGATACATATTAAATAGCTTTTGTAGCCTGGAAAGACCTCTCAGTTCCATCCTGGCTCAGTCACTGGGCATCTACGGATACTGGGCAAGTTATGGGACCGTGTCTGTTTTCTCACCTGATACTAGTGCCACCCAGGGTCATCTGTCTTTTGATTAGCTCTGCAGTGAGGCTTAAGGAGACAAATAATTTCGAAATGCTTGGCCTATATGTTAAGGTTAAGACATGGTGGTGATCACAGTTAACTTCTCTTACCATTGCCTGGCCCAGAAACTGCCGGCATTTAAAGGCAGCACCCCAATGATGGAGAGGTGGGATTGTAAAGGGTGTTCTCCAAAGGATAAAACTACAGGGGCACCGAGGGAGAATAAGGCCAAAATGAAGTTTCCTTTAAGTATGGCAGGGTTTCATGGGATGTATTTTTAGACAGAAAGGTTAACAGAAATACTAGGCACTGGAGCAATCTTACCTGATTGGATGGTGTCACCATTTCAAAGGATTCCCACATGGGTATCAATCGTATATTCATTCATTTGCTCAGTCATTCGCTCATTCATTCATTCATTCATTCAGTGCTTAAAGTGTTTCAGGTCCCAGGCTTGAGGATGGATCTTCAGCCCACATTCACTGAGCTCCAGAACCCCATCTCCAGGGAACCGCTGGGCATCAGCCCTCAGGCTCAACCTCAACACACCCCAAACTCAACTCTCCTTCCTCCCTGTGCTTCGCCTCCTTATCTCAGGTAACACCACCATCCTCCACTCAGTCACCCAAGTTAGGGACCTCAGATCCGCCCCCAATGGGACCAAGTCCTGTCAATACTGAATCCTAAAGATCTCTTGAATTGGGCCCCTCCTCTCCCTCCAAGGGCAATACCCTTAGCAAGATGCATTAGTTTCCTCCTGCTGCTGTCACAGATCACACTCGCTTGGTGGTTGGAGAAAACCACAGAGCTACCCTCTTCGAGTGCTGGAGGCCAGGAGGCTGAAATCAGGTTCGCTGGGCTAAAGTCAAGGTGTGGGCAGGGCCAGGTCCTTCTAGAGGTTCCCGGGGAGAATCAGTTCCCTTGCCTTTTCCCGTTTAGAGAGGCCACCTGTATTCCTGGGCTCACGGCTCCTTCCCTCAATCACTGCAAGCTTTTGGCTCCATCATCACGTTTCCTAATTCTGTAGTCAAATCTTCCTCGGCTTCCATTACAAGGACGCCTACGATTACATTTGCACAACCCCCCACCCCTGCCCATCGCGCCTCATCTCAAGATCCTTAACTGACTCACATTCACAAATCCCCTTTTGCCATGTAAGGTAACACTCCTGCAACCTGGGGATTAGCACAAGGATACCCTTGGGTGCTGTGATGCAGCCCGCCCTATAAAGCCTGTGTCACCTCTCCCCTGAATCACTGCAACAGCTACTAACCACCATCCTGGCTCACCTTCTCCAGTACAGCCTATGGAAAGCAGCCAGTGGTTATTCTGAAGGCCTCAGGGCCGCCCTGTTTGCTGTTCCTTCCGTGTGGAACACCTTTCCCCAGTTGACGTGATGGCCCTTTTTCAGGCTTTCGGCTTCCTCGGGATGCTTCCCCTGATTATTCTATTGATGTAAGTCCCCCCATTACTATTCTCCATTACACCGCCTTGTTAATTTCACGCACACGCTGGACACTTCCTGGAATGTGCTTGTTGATTTCTCCATTGCCCTTTGCTCTCACTAGTAGGTCAGTTTTGTGAGCACATGGCCTTGTCTGTATCATTTACTGTTGTGTCCTCTTTGCTGAGCACAGAGCCTGGCAGGTGACAAGGCACCTCTGGAAGGCAGAAGAGTGGCCCCCAAAGACGTCTCCACCCTAATCCCTACGACCTGTAGATATATTAGGTCATGTGGCGAAGGGAAATTAATGTTACAGATGCAGTTACCGTTTCTAATCAGCTGACATCAAAATAGGAAGATTATCCTGGATTAGCCAGTGGACCCGATGTAATCACAGAGGTCCTTAAAAGTAGGAAAGGGACTCCGAACAGACAGCCAGAAGGATGTCAGTGTGAGAAGGGCTCGGCCTGATGTTACTGGCTTTGAAGATGGACAAAAGGGGGCCCAGAGCCAAGTGGGAGGCCTCTCTCTAGGAGGTGAGAAGGGCAAGAGAACAGATGCTCCCCCAGAGCCTCCAGAAAGAGTACAGCCTTGAACACACCTTGATCTTAGCCCAGGGAGGCTCGTGTTATAGACTTTTGCCATATACAGAGCTGTAAGATCATAAACCTGGGTTGTCTGAGATCCTAAGTTTGTGATAATTTGTTACGGCAGCAACAGAAAACGAACACAGTGCCCCACAAATATTTGGCGTGAATCGTCTATGCGCCAGTAAAGGTCAAGGGTTGCCCGGAAACACCAGAAGCTAGAAAGGAGCAGGGAAGAATTCTCCCCCAGAATTTTCAGAGAGAGCAGGGCCCCGCCCACACCTTGATTTGGAACTTCTAGGCTCCAGAGCCGTGAGGCGATGCCTTTCTGTCGTTCTAAGGCACGTAACTTTGTGGCACTTTGTTACAGCACCGCAGGGGAACTCATATATCAGGCCATCATCTGTGGCCACAGGTGACCTTGCTCCCGTGGCTCTGGCCTTAGCTTGGGTAGTAAACGATACTGGGGAATAGTGTGTTCCTTCTCCTCCCACGGGTCAGCAAGCAGCCGTGAACTTGGTTCTGAGACAGGCTCTTGGGGACCTTAGCTGGGGGAGGGAGGGAGTGGCATCAAGAAGCCAAGGGTCGAGCTTCCCTGGAGGCGCAGTGGGTGAGAGTCCGCCTGCCGATGCAGGGGACACGGGTTCGTGCCCCGGTCCGGGAAGATCCCACATGCCGCGGAGCGGCTGGGCCCGTGAGCCATGGCCGCTGAGCCTGCGCGTCCGGAGCCTGTGCTCCGCAACGGGAGAGGCCACAGCAGGGAGAGGGCCGCATACCGCAAAAAAAAAGAAAAAAAAAAAGAAGCCTCAGGTCCACAGGCAGAGAACAAGGTGGTGCTCAGAGCAAAGAGTGAACCTCAGAGGAAAGCAGGAAGCTTCTTAGCTTCCTTAGCCAAGACTCAGTTTCCTTCCTCAGAGGGTAGTTGAGGGTTAGCTGTGCGCATGTGCCCGGCACAGGGTCTGGCGCCAAAAGGTCCAAGTTTATGCTGTCCCCTCCTCCTCTCCACGAGCCACCTCACTTTTCTTAAATTCAAGTGAAAACAACAGCAATTAACTTCTTTCTGAAACATAAGAGGAGACCTCTAAAAGCATGAAGGCCAGAAATAAGCTGTGGACTTAAACAACCAAAAAAAACAAATTTGCAAATAATCAAATCTCACCTAGGTGCGCGCCCCCAGCAAACTGAAGGAAAACGTTAAGTCCCTGCTGTGCCTCTTTATGACCTAAGGTACGCGGAGTCTCTAATTTAAGGCTAAATATAAAACTAAAACACACACAGCTGGACTTTCAAGTCTTTTCCAAACACGTTTAATACCTTCCCGTGAAACTCCCCAAATCCAAGCAGCCCTCACTCTGCACCAGTATAAACAGAAGTTGGGGCAGACGGAACACACGGGCTTCAAAAGGATGTTGCAGAGGGAAGAGGGACGTCCGAGCACAGGGCGTCCAGAGGGATCGGGATGCTGACGCATGCTCACTGTCCCATGGAGTCCTCTGCCCACCATGCCTATAATGGGAACCAGCAGAGCCTGGCCGGTGGGCCACCGCTAACAGGGTCTGCCTCTGATGGCAGCTTTTTCTGTCCCCGTGTACTTTTCAGCTCTGCTCCTGCACTCCTGGGGGCAGCAGAAAATGAGAATGATTCAAGTCTGCTGGGCAGGTATGAGTGGATTCCCTGTTATCCCAGGAATTCTCCCTGGGGGAGGTGGCGTCCATAATACTGGGGTACCATCTGGTATTGCCGGGTACTCTTATTCACTCGACAGTTCTACATGGAGAGTCATCTATGTGCCGGACGCAGCTCTGTGTGTTGCACTGGGAAACAGCAATGAGCAAGTCGAACAAAACCGGGGCCCACAGCTCGAGGAATCACCTGCTGCAGGTAGAAGGACAATAAAGATAACGGCAGAGTATGGTTGGTGATGCGCAAACAATCATACAGGAGACTGCGGCGTGGTGAGGACGGGTAGCGCTGTAGCGTGGACAAGCTCTAAGAGGAGGTGACAGGCGACAGGCACCTAGAGGGTGCAGAGGACTCAGCCACGCAGCGCTACAGGGGAATAACTTTCTTGACAAAGGGAAGAACAAAGAGCAAAGGCCCCATGACAGCTCTCAAATCTGCCCCCGATTCCTCCATATTCCTTTCATCAGGAGGCACAGCCCACGGCCTTCCCTTTGAATCCAATGGTTTCGGGACTGCTTCCCCCAGTGGTGTACAGTGGGAGTGATGCCCTGTGACATCCGGGGCAGGTGAGAAAAGCCACGTAGCTTCTGCTATGTTGCTGAACACCTGCCTTACGGGGATGCAACAGGCTGAGACCGCCGTGCTGGAGCCCAGCTGAGCGCACCCTTCCTGCTAGCCCAACAAGGCACTGGACCTGGGGGAAAAGCCATCTTAGACCCTCTAGACCAGCCTCTCGCGGACTGAACACCACTACGCGACCCCATATCCACCGCTGTGTGGAACAGGAGATCCAACCAGCTAAGCCCTATCCAAAGTCCTGACGCAGAAAATCACGAGATCTGATAAAACAGTCACTGTTTCAAGCCAGCAGATTGTGGGGTACTTTGTTTCTTAGCGATTTTTTTTCTTAGCCATAGATCAATGACAGAGGCCCCAAGCTGGTAACAGGACGATGAACTGAAACGTACATGCGAACTTCCTGGCACAGAGTGGGCTCGCAGCAAATGCTAGATCACGTTCCTTGTGACAATAGAGTTTGATTGCCTTTCGGTTTCGTTGCCTATTTTTACACAATGCTGCATTAAATCATAAACTACAGGCAGCTTACCCACGTCTGATTCTTACTGAGCACTTGGCTTTATAGGGTTCTCAAGGTTAGAAAATGACAAACATGTAAACTGAGGCGGTTTCTCTTTGCTCTCCACTGAGGAGGGTTCTGGAAGGAGGTTCTTCGGTGGGAAAGAGTGTGGTCTCGATTGTTCTGCTCCCGACATGTGTTTCAAGACCCCGCGGCGCACACACTGTGGCAAGCCAGGTGTGTGTGCCGGGAAGTTTTTAAATGATTTCCGGAGCGCTATCATTTTCCTTTCCTCAACAGCATGGATTTTTGAGCTCGAATGCGTTTCTGCACTAAGGAGAATGGGCAGTCTCCCTTGAAATGTTTCCTCACGGAGTTATTTTTCAAATCAGCCTCTAGAAGAGGTTGGAGAAGTGACTGACCATGAGCACGCATTTCTGGAGCCAGGTGGGCCTTGGTGTGAAACCTGGATCCTCCCTTTACAGCTGGAGAGAGACTGGGCATGTGGGTGAACCTTTATAGACCTCAGTTTACTCCTCCGTGAAATGGGAACAAACACAGTGCCTCCCTCCCAGTTTGCTTGTGAAGTTGAAATGAGATAACGTCTGTGAAGCCCTTAACAAAGTGAGAGCTCAAAAGAATGGATCTAATAAAAATGGTCATTGTTACTTCTGCTATGACAGGAGTTCTCAGATCTAGCAAGTAAAAATACAAGACGCTCGACGACGCCTGAAACCCAGATCAACAATGAATAATGTGTTGGCAGAGTACGTCCCAAATATCCCATGGGATAGACTTACACTAAAAGCCATTCACTGTTCATCTGAGATTCAAATTTTACTGGGTGTCCTATACTCGTTCCTAGATTATTATGATTGTTATTCACCATGACAACCCACCCCGATCGCCTGAGTCTGTGCCTCCCCGAGACCCCTGATCACACCGTCCCCCGTTTTCTCATCTTTAATAAAGGCTCGCATCTCTTGTGTTCTCCCCTCCAGCCTCACTGTGGACTGCTAGGAATTAAGACAGGCCAAGGGGCTGCTCTAGAAACGCAAACCCTGTAACTCTTTCTGGAGCGACAGCGCTGCAGTGATTACATAAGCAACTCTCTACAGCAGCGCCCTGAGCTTTGCCGCAGAGAGGCTGCTGTTTGTACCATTTCCAACCTCCTGCTGCACGGCCTCGCCTCCCGCTACACTTCCTCCCTCTCCCCTCCTTTCCTGCGCCTGAAGTCTGGCTCCATTGGAAGTCTCTCCCCCTGCCCTCGGCTCTTTTTTTTTTTTTTCCCTACGTAATATAGTGTAGTTTATTACATAAGTGATTTATCGCATGCACCTTAATGTATAAGGAGCGAAACTTGCTTAAAATAAACCCAACTGAGAGGATAATCTCTATGGGCAGAATGTACTTGGACTTAATTTCTCTACTGGGTATTACGCACTATATAATTGCCTTAAACAGAAGCTGCACACGCAAATTTAGCTTGGCACCGGTATCTGGCTTCACAGAACACTCAAGTTACATGCTGGGTTTTGCTACAAATCCTTCACTCCACCAGAAGAAACTCAACAGCATCCCTTAAAGAAGTTATTCAGCCTGACTCCCCCGCTGAGATGGGGGTAGGGGTGGGGGAGGAGCGCAGCTGATTGTGGGCTGGATTTGTGTGTGGCCGGGAAAGGCCTTTGTCATGGGAGAAGAGGCAGAGCTGCCAGCCTGTGTCTAAGCAGACTGGGCTGGGGACCTCAGCTTCACTCCTTGTTCAGATGTGTGTTCAACAAACGAAATTGCTGCTCCCTGGCTGGCACTGGATGTAGGATATATGTTTAATTAAAGTTGATCGCGCTTTGTCCTTCTTTCTCCTGTGGATGAATTAATCAACGTGCTCATGTATTCACTGACTCCTTCACACATTCATTCATTCATTCATTCCACAGACACTGAGCTCCTCTTGAGCCCCAGGGCAGTGGTGGGTCCTGAGCTTCAGGAATAACAGTGAACCACAAACAACGCCTGCCCTTACCGGGGTGACAGGCGGACGGGGGAGATGGGCATTAATTAAATCATCACACAAAAAACCGCACAATGACAAATGGTGACAGGGCAGTGGAGGAGAGGTGCTGGGTGCTCTGAGAGCCCCTGGTGGGCCTGGAGAAAAACTCCTCAAGGAAGCAGCTTTCAGAGGATGTATGAGTTCCCTTCAGCTGCTGTAACAAATTACCCGAAACTTAGTGGCTTATTTTCTTACAGTTCCGGAGCTCAGAAGTCTAAAAATGGGTCTCACTGGGCTAAAATCAAGGTGTCGGCAGGGCTCTGTTCCTTTCTGGAGGCTCTAGGGGAGAATCTGTCTCACTGTCTTTTCCTGCTTCCAGAGGCTGCCCGTATTCCTTGGCTCATGGCCACCCCCCCAACCCCCGTCTTCAAAGATGCCAACATCAGGCTGAGCATTTTTCACTCTGCCATCTCTCTGGTCGTCACTCTTCAGCCTCCCTTTTCCCCATTTAAGGAAACCTGTGATTACTGTGGGCCCACCTGGATCATCCAGGATACTCTTCCAATTTTAAGGTCTGCAGATCTGCCATTTTAATTGCATCTGCAACCTTAATTCCCCGTTTGCTACGTGACCTCACATATCCACCTGTGTAGGGGTTCAGATGTGGACATCTTTGGAGCCATTATTCTGTCGACCACAGATGGGATCTAAAGAGTGAAAAGGAGGAAGAATATTCGAGGCAGAGGCGGAGCTTTGTGAAGTAGGTGTTGATGGCAGGGATGCAGCTGGGAAACAGAGTAATGGGGGTGTAGGGAGCTGGGGCTAACTGAGGCTGGAGAGGTGAGCAGGGCCAAACCCTGCAGGGCGTGATAGGCTACAGGAAGGAGTCTGGTCTTCATCCCCAAAGCACGAAGAAATCTTTTAAACATTTCTATCAGGGGATAAGATGCTGTGCTGTACTGAATCTAACACTATAGATGGCATTATTTATCTTGCACTAAAAAAATAAGTATGCCAATTAAAATACGGCACAATACTTTCTTATTACTTAGAATTTTTATTTTATACTTATTTTTAAAGAACTCCTTGAGATTTAATTAGACCTCTATTTTTGTCCTAGGTAACTCTTCCGCCTATAATAAAAATAAAAGCAAGGAAAACAATAAGGCATTCCTCAAACTTCTTCACAGTAAGTAAGAATCTCTCTCCCCTTAATAACATTTTAACTCTGAATCACCGATGCCCATGTTTCTCCATACGCTGTCATCTGTACCATCAAAAGCAAGGGGGATGCAGCCTTTCTTAGAAGAATCCATTGAAAAAACATGAAAACCACTGGTGCTGGGCTCTCAAGCTGGCTCTACAATTATGCTGAGCAAACCTACTTTTGCTTCCCACTTCCAGAATGTTGCTACACCCGCTTGCCCCTCCACCCAACAACCATTTGTTTCCTAGAAGGTTCCAGCATCATCTCTGGGATTTCCTTCCACGCCGTGGACACCTACTGCGTAGGTTTCATTGCTGGCACTTTGGATGTTTCTTTATGCAGAGGCAATGACGAAACATCGCTGCTGCCTGCCTCAGGGGGCCTTTGAGACGTGCACAGATTTCAGAGATGGTAACGGGAGAGAATTTCAGAGATACACCCTGAGGTCGAGGATCACATTGGCGCCTTCAAGGGGCCCTTCAACAGAAGCAAGACTTGTCCCTACGTTTCAAGGTAGAGGTTGACAAACGTTTGTTAATGATGATTAAAGGGCCTTTCATGTATTCTGAGCACTGTGCTAGGCACTTTCCTGCCCCATCAAGTCATCTAATTCTTACCACAAATTCTGGAAGGAGGAGGTATTATGATGATACCCATTGTACATACTAAGAAACTGAGGCTTAACTAAATTAACCCATCTTAATAGCTCCCAGATCATATGTAGTAGAGCCAAGATTTGACCTCAAAGTGACTCCGGGGTTAACCACTGTGCGTAACCATCTCTGTTTCTATATATTTGTCTCAATCCCTCATCAAAAAAGTCTTTAAAATCACGAGCTTCCCCAAGTCCACTCCACGAACACGCGTGCAGCACCTTCATGCAGGCTGTGGGCTCTGTGCTGGGCCTGAGGCCAAACATAAAACCCACCGATCCTTCACACGAGAAGCTCAGAGTCCCATGCAGAAGGCAGAGAGGTTGCCAGCACTTGGGACGGGAAGGGGAGATTGACGTGCATGTCCACACATGGCGGGGGGGGGGGGCACAAGCACGAGAGGAAAATGTCCCCGTTCGACTCACATGGTGCCAATTTTTCTTAAAGAATTTTGTACGCTAAACATTAGGTTGCAAAAAATTCAGAATTTTCCAGGCAGGCAGCGTGAAACCCGCATAGAAAATCTATTCCAGTTTCCACCCCATGCCTGGTTGACCTCACAATTGGTATCCTCCCTCAAGCCAGCCTGAATATTTCTTTCTAGGGGAATAAAAGATAGAAAAGGGTCTAGGAGGGATGGGATGGGATGGAAAGACATAAATACGTGTACAAATCTCCCATACATTAGGCTTACTGTGTGATCAGTAATCCCGAGTCAATTGTACAGGCCCCACTGTTCACACACGATATTCTTTAGGCGAAATGCAGAAAGAAATAAGGACTATGAAAGTGCAAAACTAAAATAAAAATCTGGAATGGGAAGTTGGGGCCCATATGGATATACAGAGATAATAGTGAGCCTATTTTTTTTTCTTTTTTAAATCCTCTTGAAGGTTACCAGGATAAGAAGGAAAACAAAACCAAGCCACACAGATAGATTATCTACAGACACAAAAGGCACATTTTCTCCCAAGCTGATACTGGGATGGTTTTCGGAAGATGATCCCATACTAGAAAACTTCTTGCTAGGAGGACTCACTTGGGAATCATTTAAAATTTCATTTCAGTTCGGTTTGGGGTCTCTGGGAAAAACGGGCGGGGATAGGCAACCTCCTCCTCTTCTTCCCCGGGAAGAAAGCGCCCTCCCCTGCCACCCACAGAAACGCCTCAAACATATGTCTGTGCTGAAGAGCAGAAGACTGGAGAAACAGATGGCATAATGACTTCAGAATCTGACAGCCCGCTCCGTGGCAGCGCTGTCGGTAGGCAGGACTTGCCAGGGATGCACATTTGAGCGAGGGGCTGCCAGGCAGAACAGACCCACGCCTCGCCCTCCCACCCGCGTGAGATGCTGGTGTTTGAAAACAAGCAAAATGCTTTTTGCGGGGGAAGCGAGCGAGGACGCAGCTCTGCGGCACGTACGGCACATATGTTGCAGACCGGGGGAATGTTTTGCCAGCAGTGGCTCTATAAACAGTGCCTACTTGGGGTGTTTTTCCACACGAGGCAGGTAGGGTGCGGGCAGGGAACAGTCGGCAGAATTGCAGAGCACACTGTTTTCATGGGCTGTTTACTTTCTTTTCACTGTACCTGTCCCTATGGGCCTGATCCACATTTGGGGGATGTGATACACACAAGAAGCTCCCTGAATCAACACAATCTTAATTCTAATCCACGTAGTGGTGTGAACTGACAGCTGTCTCTTAGTCTCCTCTTCTTCCAAGTTCATTAGGGGGGATAGGCAGGTGCGGGGAGAGACAAAAAGGGAAAACGGAGCCGATAATTATGGATCCCAACCCATGGGACCCTCTGGTCTCGTGCTAAGCACCTGACGTATGCATCAACTCACTGCAGACTCAGCGAACAGTTTTACAGGTGGGGAAGTCGCGGGCTCAAGTGTAACCAAAAATCAGGGTAACGTAACAGGACTCGGAAGAGGAGAGCCTGGACTTGGAATGGAACGCTGTTGCGCCCTTTCTGCTTCATTTTTTCTGCCTGGCGCTTTCTAAGAAGGTAGGAAGCACATCCACATGGTACCCAAACCATAAGGCGAGATCTGCTTTCTAGGAAGCATTCAGCTATAAATGGGCCTATGGCATCGCCATAGGATGGCTAAAGTCTGCCCTTTTCAAGGTTCCCGCCTCCATCCACAAGTCTTTCAAATTTCCAAATGGAGATTTTATTTAAGGAAGATGAGAGCATTCTTAAAAAAAGAAAGAAATCTATATAGGAGCAGGCTTCCCCTGAAGGAGCCACGTTCTCATCTCATTTTGTCCAGACAACTTTGGGGATCTGGATTTTGCATCACCAGTTTCCCCTTCCTTCGGTGAAATGAAAATGTCATTTGCTCAAAACCACTGTTTAAGGCGCCGCCAGCCTCCACCTCCCTGCAAATTCGCAGCAATCTCGTTAATAAATTAACCCAACTGTCGGAGACGTATAAATGCAAAATCATTTGGAAATGGTCCCGTTTAAGAGCACACAGTCTCCAAAACCTATTGCAACATTTTATAATTCCTTTAGGCCATCTCAGGTCTCCTTTACACTTGCAGTGGTGCCCCTTTCAATTTGCATTTAAAAGGCAGTAAATTGCAGGGTTCATAAACATTTTTAGAGTGATTTATTGAAGACGGCGATGTCGGTGCCGTTCTTCACACTTTAGCAGTCCCGAGAATCAAACGCTGGCTGTATGTGCAATCGTGCTGTCCCCGTAAACCACACAGGAACAAGCCAGGTTGGAACTTTATCATTTTCTTTGCTTTGCTCTTTCTTTCTTTCTTTCTTTCTTTTTTAAAGAGAGCAGCAGCCATATTTATCGCTCAGTTAGAAAAAAAAAATCTCATTTGAATCAGCTTCCAAGTCCTAACTTGGGTTCTGTAATTTACAAAGAACTTGGATTGTCATTCAGCATTGTAGCGTCGTGAAGAAGTCACTGTTTATTACGGCGGAGGACAAAAAATAAAAATAAAAATACAAAAAATAAGGAGGGCTTTCTTCCCAGCTTCCCATTCTGTGCCCTGCCCACGTGCACCCTTCTCCACGGTGGGTTACAGACAGAGCTAAGGCTGGCCACCGTGCTTCTAGATACCTCTGTCTTTCTTTCTTCCTAAAAACTTAGAGCAAGCGTTGGGCATGGGCTTCGAAAGCTCTTATTTGAAAATAATGTGAGCAGAGAGATGCTGAGGTCAGAACATACTTGTGCTACTTTCCAGCTAAGTCACAAAAGGCGCTGCCAGGAGCCAAGCCAAACTGTTTATCTAAGGGCAGAGTGAACTCCTTGGCATCCTCTGGTCTTTTTACTGGGCAGGGGGTGGGGTGTGGAACGCTCCAACCTTTTCTATGCATAAAGGAAAAGGAGAGAGACTGGGAGAAAAAAAAGAAAAGAAAGAAAGAAAGCAAGAAGAAAAAAGCTTGCACCTCATCTGCCCTTCCAGTGTCCAGAAGGGAGTATTTCTTTCCACCTTTTTCGCATTATAATAATGGCTTCACAGCTCCTGAAAAGGGCCCTGGTGCATCAGCAAATGGTGCATGACACGGCGAAACCCTGGGCTTTGTCGCACCAGCTCCCTCCAAAGAAAGTCCTCCTCTGCCTTCGTTTCCCTGCCATTAACTGAGATGAAATGAGTTTTTCCCCCCTTTTGATTCATTCCCCCGCCCCTCACTGTCTATTACGGTGTGACGCGACTGGGCTTCCGGGCCCATTATTTCACAGACGATTCTTTTATTCTGGTTTGGGAGTCCGCGCCTGCAAGGTTATCTGTGCGCAGAGCAATGCCGCGGTCCTCGCGTTCATTTTTGAAATCTGATCTCATTGATAAGAACAAGACCGTTCGCATTGCATTTGTCAGATAAGGAGCTCGGGTGCTGGAGTCATAATTTTTATGACTTTAGTCAGGGCTCCCTGTTAAAATACGTCAACCGATAAAAATGCAAGTATTATAAAAATAACCTTTGTATCAAAAGTGTCGTCCTATCTCCTCCTTTTTTTAGAAAAGCACATTACGTCCTTTTTCACATCAGATGCCTGTTTCCTGATGTACATTTTTTACAAGGAAATATGAAACGGTCTTGCTACCCCCAGGTCAGCCTTCAGCGTGCTGGGAGAAGGAAAACAAACAAACAAGACGGCTAATGAGGAAAGAATCAATGTCATGCGGTTTGTCTGAAAGGGACTCTGGTTAATTTCCCTCCGATGGTCTACCGCACAGTGGAGAGGGAACGGGTCCCGATCCTAAGAAGTAAATGAATCAGGTCCATGGACGCTCGGTCCCCTGAGCAGAGTCAGAGAACATTTAAGGACCAGGGTCCAGCGTGTCCCCCGTGGCAGGACTCCGGGTTCTCCGGGACAGGACTCTGCTGTCAGCTTGCCCAGGGAGCATATTAGGCATTGTTCCCACGAGGGAAGTGGCCAAACATACTACGAAGAACACCCACCCCTATCGGACATAAACGGGAATAGGAGAGGTCGGCTGGCTCCATCCCGGAGAACAGGCTTCTCGCAGGGTCTGATGCCATCAAAGCTGCCCCCCTGGCAAAGCCACCCCCCACATGGAGGTGGCCATGGAGCCCGGTGAGTGTGTTACAGAAATATTAGCGCGAGGCAGACTGCCGGAGCCCCTGTGTGTTTCCATCCCCACCCCTGGTGGCAGCCACACAAAGACGCCGGTGACAAAACCAAGAGACAGCCACGGGCTTGCGAGTGGCGTGCCAAGCCGCACGGCACAAGGTCCTGTCCCCATCCCTGTTCGGGGGCCCCGTACACCCGGGCCTGCAGCTGATAACACTGTAATAGCCCTCCTTTGAGGACAGAGGCTCCGGCGTGCTGATTAGTCATTTATCACACCTGGCAGCCCTGCTGAACTATAATTACTCTTCTCTTATCCTGCCTCGCTGTCATGTCCGAGAGGAGAGGCGAGGCACAGTCCCCAGTTAATGACACATTACCCTCTTGACAAGCACTTAACGGTTTTATTGTAAATATGCAAGATAGAAAACATCCGAGATTCCCTTTTTAATTATAAAAAGCAATTTCAGGGCCTCCCTTCCCCTGCGTCCTCCCACCCCACCTCCCCGACCCCCAAATAGTAAAGTTTCCCTGCCTTATCCTCTCTGCTTACCGCAAACAAACTGATTTTCCCTTTGTCACGTAAACTCATTGCTACAAGTTAACTCAGTATCTCTCTGCAATTATCAGACATATTGCCTATGAAATTGGTAATTTAAACACACATCACACTGCCACAAAAGTTAAATTTCCGCCCCGAAAGAAGGGGAAAATGTGCATTTATATGAAAAATTATATATGAAAAAAAGCCGAAAATGCAGCATAAATAGTCCGGTTTTCCTCATCGGAAAGAGAGGGAGGAAGTCATTGAATTTTTTTTTTTAATATGAGTCTCTAACTGAGGTTAAAGAAAATAGATGGACATATTTTTTTCATAAACTAAAAAAACTGGAAATGTGCGGGTCGTTAAATCCTGATTGCCTACTTACACGATTTGGGGAGAAAGCCAACTTAGCATTCAGTGATTCCTGGGGCTACTCTTATACCTCAAGGAGCGTTCAGAGGACACTTCCCGCATGGCAAGGGGGACCCTGGCAGGCTCACTGCATCTTGTCACCTTCCAACTGATTTTTACGAGGCGATCTTTCTGTTCTGTGCAGCCTTGTTGGTCAGGCTTGAGGCTGCCGTGGGCAAACTTTGATAAGAGTCATTAGGATGGAATAATGCGATGGGGTGGGGAGCTGATGTTCATAAGGTCTTTCACTCTCGTGGCAAAAAACAAATCCCACGTAGACACACGTAAGCGCCCAACACTGGTACATAAAGAAATAGCTGATGTAAAATGCGCTCACCTCAGCCCTGCTGGTTTTAACGGCCCTCCTACACTTCATACAAGCGTTTAAGCTCAACACACATGGACGTTCAAGTGTGTTGGTTTCTACGCGTTTGAGATCATCTTCTTCCAACTGGTTGAATGCCGTGGTCAACAAAAGCCGTTAGAGCATGGGGCCTTCGGGGTTGGGATCCAGGAAGCAGAGATAAAGCAGCAGGGGAAGGCACTCTACCTCTGTTCTCCTTTGTTCCAGGAATCACTAGGGTTGATCTCCCTGATTAGGCCAGCTAGGTGGGTGTTCCCTTCTTCCAGCACCCCTTTCTGGTTGGACTTCCAAAGGCTTCCATTTAAGAGCATCGCTTTCCCAGAGGAAGGAAGGCCTTTTCTTTGGTCAAAGGTCCATGAGAAGTTGAAGTACAGGCAAGGGTTAAGAAAAGGAGCTGATGCGGCATTCGGAAATAACGAACAGCAAGACCCAGGAAGGCACATGGCGGCCAAAGCAAGGATGTGAACACATAAACAGCTGACCATTTCTGAGAGCCAGTGAGGGCTGGCGATGACCCTTCGCTTGGTTCCCGAAGAGGAGACTAGTAGAGGTCTTTGGAGGGGAAATGGCAAAAACAGGGAGAGGATGAGTAGGCCAGCAAGGTGAAAAGAGGCAGGCTGCATCCTTCATCTGAGCATCCTAAAAACAGAAGCACCTTGTGCAGCTGTGGTTGGCCACTGCCACCACACAGAACACTGTCCAGGAAGACACGAGAGCTGGTTGTGCAGAAGACGGAGACAAAGGCACACAAAGACAAGAAGCAAACTGACATCTTTAGAGTTCACGGTCCAGATCCCCAAGCAGGCTTCTTGAACTGTAAACGCCTCAAGGATAGGACCACCTTTCATTCATTGTCAGTCTTCAGTAATGAGCACATAGGTTTTATGAATGAATGAGAAAGGAGAGCCCTGGAAAACAGGCAGTGGAAGGAGATCCTTGAAGATGTGTTTCCTGATCACTGATTTTCAATTTTTCCCTGCATCCAGTAACGAGGATGTTTTGAGGATTATTTTGCAGCAGGTATTGTGGGAATAAAGGAGACTTAACTGAGGCGATCTCAGGACTCTGGGGCCCCACAGGGACGGGAGCCTGAAGTGGGTGATGATGGCCATAAAGACAGAGATGGTGGTTAAAGGTTAGGTCTGCTGAATGCTTACACGGGCAAGGTGATGTGTCAAGCTCTTCAGGACACTAACTCTTTACCTTCCTGTTGGAGCTTCACATCGACATTTGGAGGGGTGGATCTTGTGGCCTCCACTTTACAGAAGGGGAAACTGAGGCTCTGAGGGCTGAAAGAACTTGCCCGAGGCCCCGCTGCTGGTAAGTGGAGGGAGCTGGCTTCAGCAGGGACTCTGTAATACATGCCCTTAACTCCGGGCTTGTTGCCTCTTATCACCAGAAGTGGGAGGCTGGGAAAACCACATCTGGGAAATAGTTCAGGGTGACTCCCAAGCACGCTGGCGAGAATTTCTCCAAATCTCTTCTTTGACTTTGATTTCAAGGGCCGAGTCTGCAGTCACTGACTTGGGAAAGTCCTTTCCTTCACTTTTCCATCTCAACTTCTCCCTGGGAAGGTGAAGGCTGCCATGTTTGGACTTGTCCCCAGAGCACCCTGCTCTTTTCAAAGGCATTTGATAAATCTCATGAAATAACAGGGATCCAAATAAGCTGTCCTTCCTAGGTCTGTGATCTTGAAAAAAGCTCCCCTTGAGATCTGCTCCCTTTTCTCAGCCTGACACCTCCCTCTCTTAAGGGAAAATCATCTGCACTGTGCTCATCACCTGTTTTGGCTCCTTTTAGAAAATGCCAAGGGAATATCTCCATATTTGGTCCTCCAAAGGACCAGAAAGCCTGCAACAGAGGCTCAATGAAGAGAGTGGAGGGGTCCTGGCACGTCTGAAACCAGATGTTGCCCATCCTTCCTTCTTTCCTTCCTGCCTTCCTGCGCTCTGTCTCTCTCTCTCGCTTTTCTTTTCTCCTTTCTTTTTGTTCCCTCCTGTTTCTTTTTCTCCCTTCCTTGATTTTTTTTCTTATTTTTACTGCCCCCTGGACTGTTCACTAAACCAT